>NC_058406.1:135135405-135338810 GCF_002201575.2 Neomonachus schauinslandi | reverse complement strand
AAAAAAAATTTTAAAAAAAAAAAAAAACAGCAATGGGAAAATGCTACACACCTATTAGAATGGCCAAAATCTGGAACACTAGCAACACCAAATGCTGGATGAAGAGCAGCAGGAACTCTCACTCATTGCTGGTGGGAATGCAAGAGGGCATAGCTATTCTGGAAGACAATTTAGCTGTTTCTTACAAAAGTAAACATAATCTTACCATATTATCCAGCAGTCACACTCCGTGGTATTTACCCAAAGGAGGTAAAAACTTACGTTCACACGAAAACCTGCACACAGATGTTTATAGCAGCTCTATTCATAATTGTCAAAACTTGGAAGCAACCAAGATGTGCTTCAGTAGGTGAATGTATAAACTGTAGTACAACCAGACTAACGGAATGTTATTTCCTAAAATGAAGTGAGCTATCGAGCCATGAAAACTTAAATGCATATTACTAAGTGAAAGAAACCAATCTGAAAAGGCTACAGACTGTATAATTCCAATTATATGACATTCTGGAAAAAGCAGAACTATGGAAACAGTAAAAATATCAGTGGTTGCCAAGGGTTGAAGATAAGGAGAAATGAACAGGCAAAGCACAGCGGATTTTTAGGACAGTAAAACTATACTGTATGATACTACAGTGGTGGGTACACATCATCATACATTTATCAAAACCCATGGGATGTACAACACCAAAAGTGAGCCCTAATATAATCTCTGGACTTTGGGTGATGATGACGTGTTAATGTAGGTTCATCTGTTGTAACAAATGTACCCCCATGGTGCGTGCAGGATGTCGATGATGGGAAAGGTTGTCCATAGCGCAGGGAGAGGGGTGCAGGCAGGGTGTATACGCAAACTCTCTGTACTTGCCACTCAGTATTGCTGCAAACCTAAAACTATTCTCAACAATAAGGCTTATTCATTTCTTAAAATGCCAACAAGACATATATTACATCCTTTCCTAGTAGTCAAGCTGAATTGAAGTCAGATTTCTAAAGTTTAAGCAGGTTGCTAGAACGTGCAGTCAGAACAAGGAGAGACTTAAATTGTACGACTTAAATGTTTGATGGCTCCAAACTCTGATAATAGAATGCTCTCATCTTTCTCAGATGGACAAGCCTTCTCTCCCCGTGCAGCGCAGGATGGGCAAGATGAATGTTTGCTTTTGTGACTCTCACTTTGGATCCTGCTTCCCAGTAGATAAACACCCCTCTGCTGCAGCACACATCACATTCTCTCTGCAGAACTTCAGGTCTGCTTTCCGGGAATCCAAATATGTAGGCGTCACACTTCTATGGCTTTGACCTATTTTGCTTTGATTGTGTAGTTTAACTTTCAAAATGTGACACTGACTTCATCTCCAAATATTTCCAATACTCCCTCAAAAGCACTGCTGACCATGTCAGTTCCTTCAAGTATTCTCAATAATATATATTTTCAGACTGTCTTTTACTCTGGCCCTCCTCTGATTACAGTCCCATTACTGAATATCTTTCCTACTATTTTATTTTAACATTCATTTTAAAACCGAATGCCCAGAACTGCTGAAGGGCTCTACATGTCATCTGATTATTTCAGAGTACAGTGGACTCTTGTATTCATCTGGACACTGTAATTACATTAATGCAACCAAAAATTATATTAAGTACTTTAGCAGCCCCATCTCACTAGCTTTTGTTGAGACTGTAGTTAAAAACATCCCTGAGGCCTTTATCCTGTGAACTGGTGCATCACGCACCTGCTCATAAAGTCTCTCCTCCAACTTGTGCTTTTATAATTGAATCTCTTTAAATGTAGATGCAGACAATTACATTTGTCCTAGTTAAATTTCATCTTGTTATTTTGAGCCCAGAGTTCCAGCTTATTGAAATCTTATTGAATCTTGGTTCTGTCATGGATTTCTGCTATGTGTCCTTGTCTGTGGCTAGGACCCAGGTAGAGGAAGCTTGCAGATAAATCTATCCCAGCTGGGCTAACTCAAAGCCAGAGGTATGGAAAGGAGACAGCAGTGATGATTGCCCAGGAATGGAGAAGGCAAGCTGCCTTCTCTAACAAAGTAGCAGCTCTCTGATGTTTTTGGTGGCAGGTCACAATCCAACACTGTAAAATATGTTGAAAGTCATTTGTTACTAATTGCATTTAACATACTGAAATTTATGAAGGACTTATAAATTAAAAGGAATCTGAGACTATATCGTTCTTCCTGCTCCTCTACATTCTCTGAGACATTCTCTTTAAAGAGTTCATTTATTTTTATTTATTTGACACAGAGAGAGAGAGAGTGCGCGCAAGCAGGGGGAGGGGGGGAGGGAGAAGCAGGTTCCCCGCTGAGCAGGGAGCCTGATGCAGAACTCGATCCCAGGACCCCGGGATCATGACCTTAGCCGAAGGCAGATGCTTCACAGGCTGAGCCACCCATGCACCCCCTCTGAGACCTTCTTCAATGGGAGAAAAGGGGACAGAATTGAACTAGTGAAACCTGGCTTTCTCGTGTAGGCTGCAGTCTATACATTGGGTCTGCCCAGTGCTACTCCGCACGGTGGGCCTCAGTCTATTTTTAAGTCTACAGCGTGCCTGAAGGATCGTGTTCCCATGAGTGACACCCTTTCGTAAGTGTGGCTGCACATTATGGGCTTCTGCTTTAGCAGAAGCTGCCAGCATGCTGGGGGTTATTCTAGTGCATCAGATGTTCCCCTATTCCTCTCTCCCCTGCTGCTTCGTGGCATGCCACTGGCTTGAAAAATCTCAGCTCTAACATTTAAAGCAGTGATTTGCAAACTGCGGCATGTTAAAGCTGGGGTTGGCAAACTAGGGCCCATGGACCAAATCTGGCTCACCACCTGCTTTTGTACATGGTTAAATGGATGAGGGGCAAAAAGTTTTCAAGAAAGAGTAATATTTCCTGACACAAGAAAATTATATGAAATTCAATCTCATATAATAAAATGCAATAAAATTGTACTGGAACACAGACGCTCTCATTTATTTATATATTGTCAATGGTTGCTTTTGTGCTGCAATGGCAGATTCAGGTCCTTGTGACAGAGACTTCATGGCCACAAAGTTTAAAATATATACCAACTGGCCCTTGACAGAAAAAGTTTGTCAAATTGGTGTTAAAGGATCACTTGCATCAGACTCACCTGGGTTGCTTTTGAAACCAGATTCCTGAGCCCCACCCCAGATGAAAGGCACCAGAATTTGGAGATAGGGCCCAAGAATGTGCATTTTAAGCTAGCTCATGTGGGTCACATCTTGATAAACGCTGACAAAACTAATGATAATGAGCTGAGTGTATGGGAAAGGAAAAGATTCTACCCTGCTTTTTCTTTTTTTTTTAAAGATTTTATTTATTCATTTGAGACACAGAGATAGAGAGAGAGAGCACATGAGCAGGGGGAGAGGCAGAGGGAGAGGGAGAAGCAGGCTCCTAGCTGAGCCAGGAGCCCGATGTGGGGCTCGATCCCAGGACCCTGGGATCATGACCTGAGCCAAAGGCAGACACTTAACCATCTGAGCCACCCAGGCTCCCTTCTACCCTGCTTTTTCTGCCCAACCTACTGTCTTTTTATCCCATGTGATTAATTTTTCTACAAACTGTATGCATTCTAATTGGTCAGTTTCTTTTTTTTTTTTTTAAGATTTTATTTATTTATTTGACAGAGAGATAGCGAGAGCAGGAACACAAGCAGGGGGAGTGGGAGAGGGAGAAGCAGGCTTCCTGCCGAGCAGGGAGCCCGATGTGGGACTCGATCCCAGGACCCTGGGATCATGACCTGAGCCGAAGGCAGACGCTTAACGACTGAGCCACCCAGGCGCCCTATTTGTCAGTTTCTAAACACTTCCCCAAATCAGCTCTCTTTTCCAAACTTTTCTATTCTGTAGGAAGAATGCTGGGTATTAGTTTTCTAGGGCTGCCATAACAAATTACCACAAGTTGGGTGACTTAACAGAAATTTTGTCTCTCAGAGTTCTGGAGGCCAAAGGGCATTGTTCCCTCTGGGGGGCCCGCGGAAGAGTCCATTCTTTGCCTCTTGTAGTGCCTTGTGGCTGTTAGCATTCCTTGACTTGTGCTCTCATCACTCCAGTCTCTGCCTTCATGGCCACATTGCCTCCTCTTCTTCTCCATGTCTTCTCTTCTGTCTCAAATCTTCCTCTGCCTTTCTCTTATAAGGACACTTGTCATCAGATTCAGGGCCCACACTGATAATCCAAGATGATCACATCTCAAGAGCCTTAACCTAATTGCATCTGCAAAGAACTTTTTTCCAAACAGAGTCACATTTCCTGGTTTCAGGGATTAGGGCATGCACAAGTCAACCCAGTCCAGATGCCATTGTTCTCCTCTTGCTCCACAACCATTCAGTTTCCAGGTCTTGAAGATCCCATCCCTCCCTCTCCAGTCCTACTGGTACCATGTTTATTCTGTTCTGTCCACAGGAATCTCTTATGTAGGAATTTATGATGGTGTCCTACTCTTTGAAAAATTTAGAACACATTTCTGAGCCTGGACATAGGGGTTTTCTAGAATATTGCCAGTGGATTTTCCATTTCCTTCTCCCTCTCCTTTCCTATTTGTCCCTTACCTTCCAGCCACACTGTACTATTTGCTGTTACCGTCCCTGCTCCTGTCTTGTTTCTGAACTCACTCACACTGTCCCTTCCTTCTGGAAGACTGCATTTCCCTCCATCCTTTCCACCACTAACCGTGCCCTTGTATCATCTACAACCCGAGCATCTTTCAAAGCTCATTTGAGGTCCTACCTCCATGAGAGTTTCGCTGTTTCTTCCCACTGGATGCGAATCTCTGAGACCGTCACACCTGTTATGGCATTTACCTTCTTCTGCCTGGTGTTACGACATCTGTATTGCATTGCCGTGGCTCCACATATAAACTTCCTTAGCTCAGGGATTGTGAGACAGTGTCCTGAGTGGTGAAGAGCTAGGGCTCTGAATCACACTGCCTGGTACCACTCCAGTCACTTAGCAGCCATGGATCCTTAGGCAGGTTATTTAAAATCTCCTCATTGTAGTTTGCATCGTAAATGGGGAGAATAATAACAACTCCTTTCCGGAGCTGTCGTGAGGATCCCATGAGATGACGCATGTAAAGTACCTAGAACAGAGTAAACATGCAACATTTGGTTTTGTCATTATCTGTCTTATCTCTGTCTCCTGGGGGCTAAGACAAGGACTTCTATAAGGAGGTACTAAATAAATACCTATAGTGTTCAAATCATCACATTCAAACCTGAAACCAGAAGCAGATGACCTGAGGTTTTCTGTTCAGACCCCATGTTTATCAACTCGAGGTATGACGTGTCATTAGTATGAACCAACATAAATAAATCAACTTTCTGTCTTTTGCTGGATGTGAGTCTTGTTAGAAACTCTGTCATGGTGTTCTTTTCCATACTGTTTCTTTTCATCAAATGGATAGTTGGTGTTTAACTATGGATTTCATTTTTTTTAAACTTTTAAAAAAATTTTTATTGTTATGTTAATCACCATACATTACATCATTGGTTTTTGATGGAGTGTTCCATGATTCATTGTTTGCATATAACACCCAGTGCTCCATGCAGAACGTGCCCTCTTTAATACCCATCACCGGCTAACCCATCCTCCCATCCCCCCTCCCCTCTAGAACCCTCAGTTTGTTTCTCAGAGTCCATTGTCTCTCATGGTTCATCTCCCCCTCCGATTTCCCCCCCTTCATTCTTCCCCTCCCCCTATCTTCTTCTCTTTTTTTTCCTTAACATATATTGCATTATTTGTTTCAGAGGTACAGATCTGTGATTCAACAGTCTTGCACAATTCACAGTGCTCACCATAGCACATACCCTCCCCAATGTCTATCACCCAGCCACCCCATCCCTCCCACCCCTCACCACTCCAGCAACCCTCAGTTTGTTTCCTGAGATTAAGAATTCCTCATATCAGTGAGGTCATATGATACATGTCTTTCTCTGATTGGTTTTCATTTTGTAGTGGTTTCTCTCATACAACCTGGTTTGCAGCCGGACACTAAATAGCCTGAAGTAACCAAGAGTAGAGACTTCCATGGTTATGAAGTCCATTGAAAGGAGCCAGCGCCCGGGGAAAGGAAAGCAGCCATGGGCCTGTGATATCTGTCAGTAACTAGCACAGTGATAGATTTCTTCTCAGACTCTAGTGATGCTCATAAGGAAGAGCGCCCTCGTGGCAAATCTCATTAAAAATGGCCCTTGAGGGCGCCTGGGTGGCTCAGTTGGTTAAGTGACTGCCTTCGGCTCAGGTCATGATCCTGGAGTCCCGGGATCGAGTCCCACATCGGGCTCCCTGCTCAGCAGGGGGTCTGCTTCTCCCTCTGCCCTCTTCCCTCTCGTGCCCTCTGTCTCTCATTCTCTCTCTCAAATAAATAAATAAAATCTTTAAAAAAAAAAAAATGCCCTTGAAAACTGCCTTTGCTTCATGATTCGGGATCTAACACACTCTGCTGTGGGTATGGGGGTTCTAGGCAGAGAACACTCTTGGTGTTCTAGCAGACCTTTAGACTGGACTGGCTTAGAGGTGGCCAGTCTCGAAGCCTCTTAGTCCAGTGGGTGAACATGGTTCTAAAGAGGATTTAAAACGTGTTTTTCAAAACGTGAGTTCTGGGTATCATGCTAGGAAGTAGTAAAGGAATGTGGGCAGAGCTGTGGCTTAGAACCAGATTTTGAATAAACTTCAGAGGAGTTGCTATAATTATAGAACTTGGCAACACAGTTGGATTGCAATGCCAGATTAATCTTCCCCAATACAGAGCCTGCAGTTTTATAAAGTAGGGGCCTGATTGATCGGATATTGCATTCTGGTGTTGAACTTTCTGGTCTCTCTTACAGAATTTTGCTCTTTGAGACTTCCATGGGATTGTACTGAACGATCCTGTGTGGAGGCAGCTTTTAGATATTGTTAAACTTCTTCCAGATGTACATAAATTCCCCAACAAAAGGATTGCACTTATTTAGGGGTCATATATTCTGGAATTAAATGTATATTTTTCCATAGAAACAAAGTTATTAAGTTTACTTCAAAGGATAAATTTAAAAAGCAAAGCAAATTTAACCCATTATGTAGCCAAAATGTAGTACATTGGCAATAATATATATTCTTAAAAACATACTTTTGCCGGTCTTTGCCCTTTCCCAGCTATCCGTACCTGGAAGGCAGCCTACCCCTCAAAGAACCAGGGAAAAATAGCTGAGTAACGACTTTTTGTCTGTCCCTACAAGTCTCTCCTTGTATGGAGGTTTAGAGTCTGTTGATTGAAAACTGAATCTCTCTAGATTTGAGGGACACTATCAGATGGCAGTTTCCTTTGGTAGAGGCCAAGTTTGTGTCCAGGTTTGGTATGTGGGGTTTTTCATTCAAACCTCTGGTGGGACCTCTGGTGCCTAAAGAATAAAAATTATAATGATTTTATAAGCAATAACTAATGCACACTTACTATATATCAAGCATGGCTCCAAATGCTTTACATATGTTAATTCATTTAATCTTTACAAAAACCTGAGATTGGTTATCACCAGTTTCCGTGCAAGGGAAACCAAAACACTAGAGAGGTTAAGGAAGGTGCTAAGATCAAACGGCTAACAAAACAAGATCCAGGATTCCATTCCAGGCAGTCTATCCCCAGTGTCCAAACTCTGGATACTATATGACCACCACTAATTGCTCCCTGTGCAACCGTAGGTGCCTTTTTCTAGCTACTACCGTCATCTGTATATAACATTCTGTTATGACCTCAAGGAAATGAGCCGTTCACACATCACATTCCCAGGGAACACCCCACTGCCCACCACAGCATTATCTAGAACTGCTATTGGCCTTTGTGTGGCCCTGGCCTTGTTTAGATTCAGTTGGTGATTGTTGACCCCTCCTCAGAGCTGCTGCTTTTGCTCTGAGGTTTCCAAAAACCCCAGCTTTTCACACTTGTCCCTCTTCCACCTCCGTTTTCCTTTCCTCCCGGCCTGCACCATCCAGGTGATGGTGTCCCCTAACTTCCCTGATAGCTAAAGCTGAAACCAATTCAGTACCACTCATTAAAGCTACGCAAAACAAAAAGCCAACAAGATGAACTTTCTTGTTCTTAATGCTGACAGGAAAAGAAAAACAAGTTTAATCAGAGGACTATGAAGGGTAAGAATATAGATGGAGATTTGTAAGAGTCTACAGGAAACTTAAAAGTTTTTCAGTAACGTTAAAGATTCAAGGAACTGAATCTATGTTAAGTCTCATTTCACTTCGTTTCTTTTTTTTTTTAAGATTTTTTATTTATTTATTTGACAGAGAGAGACACAGCGAGAGAGGGAACACAAGCAGGGGGAGTGGGAGAGGGAGAAGCAGGCTTCCCCCTGAGCAGGGAGCCCGATACGGCACTCGATCCCAGGACCCTGGGATGGACCTGAACCGAAGGCAGACGCTTAACCGACTGAGCCACCCAGGCGCCCCTCACTTTGTTTCTCATAGTACAGTCGTATCGGCCCCTGTCTTGCTTTTCAGTGTGCAGATGTAGTGAAGTAAGGAAAGATTTTCCTGAGATATCGAAGAAAGAGTGTCAGACTGTGGAAGGAGAGCCCATATGAAGGCACCTGTGCCCTGAGCAACCCATGTGATGACTGATGAGTTGTGACTGGTGAAAAGAGAAAACACAGCTTGTGCACGTTCTTTCTATGGGAGGAAAGACGCTGATGTAAGGGAGAGCAGTAAGGTGGTCTGCGTGGGATGATGGAACAGCAGTGCTGACCAGAGAAGCAGGAGTGGGGTGGAGCGGGGATGGGGTAGAGAGGGTGGTGTGCAGGGGACCTGCTAGCACACTGTTTTATAAGTGACTCCATCACTTGACTATACTCTGGGCGTTGTCTGTAAGTACACTGATCGCATTTCCTCAACAAGTGCATTGTTTAGAAGTATTGATCACATACCTAGAAAAATTAATAATGAGACATTAATAAAAGTAATTCCAGAATTCAGTAAAGTGACTGCAAATAAGACCAATAAAAAAAGAAAGCAGTTGCCTCTAGCTACAGTGTGATTCCAGTTTATAATCAGTAAGGAAACATAACTTTAAAAAATTCTCAATAGCAAAATAAAGTGTGAATACTCTTAATGAGAAATGAATGATCTATACAAAGTTGTTTTTTTTTTTAATTTTGCTAAATAAAAAAAGATGACTTAAAGAAATATATACTCTTTTCTTTTATATAATAAGAAGATAGGGGCACCTGCGTGGCTGAGTTGGTTAAGCGATGACTCTTGATTTCAGCTCAGGTCTTGGTCTCAGGGTTGTGGGATCCAGCCCCGTGTAGGGCTCCATGCTCAGTGAGGAATCTGCTTGAGGATTCTCTCTCTTCCCTCTCCCTCTGCCCCTTCCCACACTTGCATGCACATGCACTCTCTCTCTCTCTCAAAATAAATAAAATCTTAAAAAAAATGTCCATTCTTCATAAATTGATTTTAAGATTTCCTACAAGTTTTTTTATTGAATATTTCAAAATTTTATTTATATAATTATAGTACTCATCAAAGTTCCAATAGGATTTTGGAGTTAGAACTGCAAATGAGGGTAGGAAAAGATGAGACTGGGATTTAAAATAAAAGGATTCCAAAATTTGTTAAAAATCATACACAAGTGAGGTCATGGTCAGAGAAATCCAAAGTTTGAAGAATGCTATAGGGGCCCCTAGGTGGCTCAGTCAGTAAAGCATCTGACCTTGGCTCAGGTCATGATCTCAGGGTCCTGAGATGGAGCCCTGAGCAGGGAGTCTTCCTGTTCCTCTGCCCCTTCCCCCCCCCCCCCCCCCCCCCCCCCCCCCCCCCCACTCATGCACTGGTTCTCTTGCTCTCACTCTCTCAAATAAATAAATAATCTTTAAAAAAAAAAGCATGCTATAAAGCAACTGGCCTGGACTTTAAAAAAAAATGTCATGTCATGAAAGACAAAAAAGAGAGAGAGACAGATGGAGAGAGAGAAAGAAGAAAGAGGAGATAAAGAGAGAGGGAGGGAGGAAGGGAGGGTGGGAAGGAAGGAAAGGAGGGAGGGAGGGAGAGAGGAAAGAGCAAGACAGAGAAAGAGAAGAAAGATGGGTCAAATGACCTATATTAAAAGACATTAAAGAAACAGGACAACAACTAAATGTAATGGGTGATTCTTGATCAGATCTCTCTTATTAAAGGTATAAATTGTGGGAGCATTGAGAAAACTTAAATATTGGGTAATAGTTTGAATGTAATAATGGTATTTTTATAAAGGAGAATGCCCTTGTTCTGAAAAGATACATACTGAAATACTTAGAGATGAAGTGTCATAATGTCTCTGGGTTACTCTCAAATAGTTCAGCAAAAATGTGTGGGTGCATGTGTTGTGTGTATACAAATATAGAGTGCGAAAAGTAAAATGTGACAAAATGTTAATAAGTGGTGAGTCAAGGTGAAGGCTCTACAGATGTTCATTGTATCTTTCTTTCAACTTCTCTGAAGATTTGAAATTGTTCCAAATAGAATGTTGGCAGTGGAAGGCGGGGGAGGCAGGGCCGGTATAGCAAACGTAAGAGAGAATATTAAGGAAGATTCTAAAAAATTAGTAATGAGGGCTCCTAGCCCTGCCAGATTCTGTATATTCATTAAACAAGCAGGTTATTAACTGTGTATTATGTTCTGTGTTGCTACATTTATTAAAACAGTAATGGCACAAAGCTAATCAGGGATCGGTGGACTGACACAGACAGCCAAAGGACGGGCATAACTGAGCATCTCTCACATGGTAAATCAATGAGGAAGGGCAAGATCATGCATGAAATCATAATGAGATAAATTCTTAGCAATTTTAAAAAAAATCAACTTTGCCCTTCCTCTCAAAACAGACACTGAACTAAATTATATGTTGGCTAATTGAATTTAAGTAAATAAGTAACATTAAATTTAAAAAATTATATTGGGTAGAAAGTAAAACATATAAATAAATAAATATAAAAATAAATAGAAAGAATGAAGTGAATGACCTTCTAAGCCTAGAGTAAACAGAACAAATCACAAAGAAGAGTCAGGAATTTTAACTCTATAAAAATTAAAACCTTGGCAGACAGTCTCTCCTCAGCCGTCCAGCCCGCCGCTTCCTTGGCGTCTCCAATAAACTCCTAGCTCCTTAAAAAAAAAAATTAAAGCAGTGTCACATTAAAAGTAATGTTTTAAAACTCATTTGGAAAACAGTACGCAGGTTAATGTTTTTTATTATTATAAAGAATTCATTCAAATTGATTTTTTAGAATCCCCAAATCCAAGAAAATAAATGGCCAAGGGCAGCCACAGACACTTCATAAAAGAAATGAAACTAGTAAACCACAGCTAACTAAATCATTGCAAATTAAACAATATTTCAACTCTAAAATCCCCCCCCCTTTTTTTTTTTAAATAACAATGACTTGCAGGAGAAGGTGGAGATAAGCTCCTACTTTCATTCCTTGTTGGTGGCATTATAAAGCCATATAGTTCTGTTGGGAAATAATTTATCAGTTCTTATTATGAGACCTAAAAATCATTATACCATTGATTCAGTGATGCTTTTTCACGGGCTCTAGCTTAAGCAAACTAAAATAGTGGGTATGGTGAAAACTATGTACAAAAACTTGTCACTCATATCATTATTTATTAAAATGAAACATTACAAGTGCGTTAAATGTTTAACAATAATGGACTATTTAGTGAATTATGATATAGTGCCCAAAGGAATATTGTGCAACTATTAAAATAGTGATTATGGAGATTGCATGAAAAAATTATTTTGAAATGTGAAGTTTAGAAATGTTGAAAAATTACGTGCATAATACAAATGATATTTTTTTAATACCAACTTAATGAACTACCCTTTATCACTATGATAAATACTTATTCATCTTACCCAAGTATTTATCCTTTATAGTATATCTTCTTTTCCCTATCAAGGAAGAAAAATAATTCAGTAAAGTCTCCCATGCAAGGCAGTACTTACCTGTGTATTAGAGCAAGTTTCCATCAGTTGCCATTTCACTCTAGAATTGTCCAGAAAGATAGGCATTCAAACAACTATATTTTATTGTTGTTCTTGCTGCATAATTTTCCTGTTTTGCCTACCCTATGAGTAAATCAAGAAAGCAGACCGAGGGAAAATATTCTCAGAGAATGATGTATTTGAGATATGGGTATCGCCCGCTTTTTGAAAGTACGCCACTTGGCTTTTACAAAAGACCTACATTAGTGCCTGGTTTTGCTAACCGAAAGAAATCCAAAGTGGATTTTTACTTTTACGAGAAAAGGCAAAAAGTGCAGGGCATTCCGTGTTTGTTTTGCAGCGAACTGTTATAGATTCAGTGCAGACCCCAAGCCGCAAGGCAGGCCCCCCCCCAGCCCAGCGCCTTCCCTGCCATAACTTTGAAGTGTGTCTGTGAGCTTCTGTGCTTTATCTCCATTTATATTGTGCATCCTTAGCAAGATGGGTCCTAAGGTATCAGAAGAGCCTAAAAGAGGTTATTTTGGGAGTTTGGGAATGCCCCCAAAATTTCCCATATAAATTAATGGTAATTGTTTCTTCATTTTACACCATTTCAGCTTACAAAAGGTTTAGTAGGAACACTCTGCTTTCTGATAGCAGGGGAAATCTGTATTCAACTAAGTAATGGTTACTATTCTAAAAATATTTACCTGCCATTGATTTTGGCCCCATCTGTGTACAGACTAGACAGGTCTACCCACACAGCTGAGTATAGTCTGTACCAATCTACTCGATAAACACTGAAAAATAACTTGTTAAAAACAACTTTATAATTTGTTTTACCTTTAAGCATTTTGTATGGCTTCTCAGGTGCCGCTGTTATAAATACAGAAAAGGCAGACTGATAGGACAGCCAAATCATTAACATCCATACTTTTATCCAAATGTAAGTGGGAAAGTTGATAGTCTAATTTAAAAACTATGCCGTGTCACGTAAACAGAGAATGAAACAAAGATCAAAAATCCATTATCTTCTCTACATACATTATCAGTAAATTCTTTGCAGTTGATCTAAGCACAATTGTGGTTTTATAACAAGATACAGCAAGATAGCAAGATATTTGATGCTCCATAATTATGGCAAGATTATCAACTGATTTGTTGGGATCTAGTGGTGTTTTGTTTTTGGGGGGTTTTTTTATCCCTAAGGTAAGAAAGTAGTTAAAAAAAAAAATAGCTGAGGGGCACCTGGGTGGCTCAGTAGGTTAAGCCTCTGGCTTTTTTTTTTTTTAAGATTTTTTTTTTTATTCTTTTGAGAGAGAGAGCGAAAGAGCACAATCGGGGCAGAGGGAGGGACAGAGGGAGAGGGAGAAACAGGCTCCCTGCTGAGCAGGGAACCTGACATGGGGGTGGGGAGACTCCATCCCAGGGCCCCGGGATCATGACCTGAGCCAAAGACAGACACTTAACCGACTGAGCTATCCAGGTGCCCCAAGCCTCTGACTCTTGATTTCAGCTCAGGTCATGATCTCAGGGTTGTGGGATCAAGCCTGGTATTGGGCTCTGCGCTCAGCGTGGAGTCTGCTTGTCCCTCCCCGCCCCCCATTCTCTCTCTCTCTCTCATAAATAAAGAAATAAAATCTTAAAAAAAAAAAATAGCTGAGTGGGAGACTTCAACTTTCCAGAAGATCATGTAAACATACTTTTCCTTATTCTTTCCCGTAAGAACTAAAAACTCTGGACATTTTATATTAAACAAACATAAAGATGAATAGTGGAGAAAAGAAGGCAGATTAGCGAGAGACCTCAGGACCAGGGGAACAACAGGGTAGTGAGTTCCCTGGGTTTTCTTTTTGCTTCATATATCCCAAACTTGCTGAAGAAGCTGGCAAACCAGAAATGCCAACTACACAGACAGAAAAAACTCCAACAACAAAAAAGCCTGTCCTGTCCTAGACAAAAGACAGGAAAGGGGCAGCTTAGCAAGACAGAAAACTTTTAGACAATAACCCCCCTACTTCAGCCAAACACCTCAGAAAAAAATACAGGCCCAACTCCACCACCCATACCAGCAAAGGCCAGACTTCCACCCTGGTCAAGCTATAAGGAGGGCCCCAACACTCCTGCCAGGATGGCTTCAGAGACAGCAAAGTAGGAAGCCTAGACTCTCATCCCCACTGGGCAGGAAAAACCCCCTCAGTGGAGAACATGCGGGGAACTGGAACTCCCATCCCCACTCAACAGGAGTCCCCTTAACCTCAGATGTCAACAGACCCACGTGGGGAAACTGGACTTCTACCCCCACGTTGCAGTAACAAGACAGGACCCTTCCCATTTCCCTTGCCAGAAGCACGTCAAAGAAAACCAGTTAAAACAAGTTTAAATGACATCCAGGGTCTCATCACATAAAACACAATGTCTAGGTTTCAGATGGAAATGACTCATAATACAAAAAACTGGGGAGAGCTCAAACTAAATGAAAAAGCAATCATTAGGGGCCAACACCAAGATGACAGAACTGTTAGGATCATCTGACAATGATTTTAAAGCAGTCATGATAAAAATGCTTCAGTGAAAATTATGAACATGCCTGAAACAAAAGAAAAAATAGAAAATCTCAGCAAAGAAATAGAAGATATGAAAAAAAAAAAAACAAAAGGAAATTTCAGAACAGAAAATAAAATAACCTAAATAAAAAGTTCAGTGTATGGACAAAATTGCAGAAGGGAGGGGGCAGAGGAAAGAAATAGTGAACTGGAAGATAGAACAGTAGAAATTACTGAGTCTGAACAACAGAGAGGAAATAGGCTAAAAAGAACTGAACAGTTCTTTAGGCACCCATGGGACTATAACAAAAGATCTGACGTTTATGTCATGAGATCCCTGGAACGAGAGAAGAGAGAGGGGCTAAAAAACTACTGGAAGAAATGATGGCTGAAAATGTCACAAATTTGGCAAGAGGCTTAGACCTATAAATTCAAGAAACTCGTTGAACCTAAACACGATAAATGTAAAGAAATCCATGCCACGTACATTAGTCAGGGTTCTTCAGATGCACACACACATACACACATCTTATCAGTTCTGGCTACCTTGCAGATTTTGGACTTGCCAGCCTCTACAATATTGTAGGCCAACTCTTTAAAATAAATCTCTCTCAGGCACCTGGGTGGCTCAGTTGGTTAAGCGACTGCCTTCAGCTCGGGTCGTGATCCCAGAGTCCTGGGATCAAGTCCCACATCGGGCTCCTGGCTCAGTGGGGAGCCTGCTTCTCCCTCTGACCCTCTCCCCTCTCATGCTGTTTCTCTCTCTCTCTCAAATAAGTAAATAAATAAAATCTTTAAAAAATAAAAAATAAAATAAAATAAATCTGTCTCTCTCTCTCTCAGAAAGAACTAATAGGATAAGTGTGTGTGTATATATATATATAAAACATATACATATATATACATATATATCATATATAACATACACCTATGTGTGTATTATATATACATACAATGCACACATATAAATGTATATGTGTGTAATATATATGTACACGTGTGTTATATATAACACACATATGCACATTCGTATATACATGTTCATATACATGTGTATATAAAATACATACACATGCATATATGTGCACAGAATACATACACACCTGCACACACACACACATCCTATTGGTTACATCTCTCTGAAAGAGAAAGATTTATCATAAGGAATTAGCTCACATGATTGTAGAGGCTGGCAAGTCCAAAACTGGCAAGGTAGTCCAGTAGGCTGTAGACCCAGGAAAGAGTCATTGTAGTTCAAGTCGGAAGGGAGTCTATTGGCAGAACTTCCTCTTCCTCAGGTGAAGTCAGTCTTTTTTCTCTTAAGGCCTTCAACTGATTGGATGAGGCTCATCCACATTTTAGAGGCTAATCTACTTTACTCAAAACTACTGATTTTAATCTCATCCAAATAGTATCTTCACAGAAACATCTAGAATCATGTTTAACCAAATATCTGGGTGACATGCCCTAGCCAAGTTGACAGATACAATTAATCATCATACCAAGAATTGAACTTCTGAAAGTTTTCTTTGTCTGAGACAAAGAAAAATCTTGGAAGCATCCAGAGAAAAACGACACCTTATCTATAGGGGAAAAACAACTTAAGTGACAGCAGATTTCTCAGCAGAAACCATTAAGAGGGAAAAACGATAATATTTTTCATGTATTAAAAGAACTATCAACTCAGCATCCATACTTGGCAAAAATATCTTTCAGTAATGAATTAGAAAACAAGGCATTCTTAGATGGAGGAAAAACCTTGAAACATCAGGAAAGAAGAATGAACATGGTAAGCAAAAATATGTGTACGTACAATAGGCTTTTCTTCTCCTCTTGAGGTTAATGTTACCCTGATACCAAAACCAAAGACAGTACAAAAAAAGGAAGAAAGAAAGAAGAAGGAAAGAAAGAAAGAAAGAAAGAAAGAAAGAAAGAAAGAAAGAAAGAAAAAGATAGAGCAATATCTCTCATGAATATAGACTCAAAAATCCTTAATAAAATATTAGCAAATAGAATTGAGCAATATATAAAACAAGTTTTATACTATGGCTAGGTGGGGTTTATTAAATAAAAAATAAAATAAAATAAATCTGTCTCTCTCTCTCTCAGAAAGACAGAACTAATAGGATAAGTGTGTGTGTATATATATATATAAAACATATACATATATACACGTATATATCATATATAACATATATGATATGTAAGGATGTATGTATGTATGTATTTATATGTAAGGATGATTAAATATTTGAAAAGCAATCCATGTCATCCATGACATTAACAGGCTAAAGAAAAAAGTCATATGATTCTATCAATGCAGAAAAAGGATTTGACAAAATTAAACATTCATTCATGATAAAACTCCAAGAAAAATAAGAATAGAGGTAAATTCCCAAATCTGATAAAGAGCAACTAATATATTTAATGATGAAAAACTGATTGCTTTCCCTGTTAGATTGGAAATAAGGCAAGGATGTCTGCTCGACATAGTCCCAGAAATTTTAACCAGTGCAATAAGGCAAGAAAATGAACTAAAAGACACATATATTGGAAAGAAGGTAAAAAATTGTGCCTATTGCAGTCAATATGATTGCCTATGTAGTACATGCCAAGAAATCTACAAAAACAAAGAGCAAAAAACTCCTAGAACTAACAAGTGAGTTAAACAAAGTCACAGGATACAAGACAAACATACAAAATCAATTCTATTTCTATATACTAGCTATGGACACTGAAATTAAAAATACAATATCATTTACAATTGCTCAAAGGAAAAAAATGCATTTAAGTGTAAATCTAACAAAACATGTATAGGACTTATATGCTAAAAACTACAAAACTGATGAAAGAAATCAAAGAAAGTTTAAATAAATGAGACAGATTGTGGATTGAAAGACTTAGAGTATTGATGTCAGTTCTCCCAAATTGATACTGGGAATTAAAATAATTGCTATTAAAATCCCAACAAGACATTTTACAGATATGGACAAGATCATTCTAAAATGTATATTTTGGAAAGGCAAAGGAACTCGAATAGCTAAAACAATTTTGAAAAGGAGAAGAATCAAGTGGAAGAATAAATTTCAGGGTGCCTGGGTGGCTCAGTCGTTAAGCGTCTGCCTTCAGCTTAGGTCATGATCTCAGGGTCCTGGGATCAAGTCCCACATTGGATTCCCTGCTCGGCAGGAAGCCTCCTTCTCCCTCTCTCACTCCCCCTGCTTGTGTTCTCTCTCTCGCTGTGTCTCTCTCTGTCAAATAAATAAAATCTTAAAAAAGAAAAGAATAAATTTCAGATTTATATAGCTACAGTAATCCAGACTGTGTGCTATTTGTGGAGAGATGGACACATAGATCAATGGAATAGAATAGAGAACCCAGAAATAGACAAATATAAAAATGCCTAAGGTGTATAAGCAGTTCAGGGCAGGAAATTTAACATTTTCAACAAGCAATGGTGGAGTAATTGGACATCCATTGGCAAAGAAAAAAAAAAAAGAAACTTAACCTAAGTCTCATCCATTATGCAAAAATTAACTCAAAATGAAAAAAATAATAATTAACTCAAAATGTCTCATGAATTTAAATGTAAAAGGTACAACTATAAAATTCTTAGAAAAAATAGAAAATCTTTGGGTTGTAGGACTAGGCACAGAGATCTTAGGATTGGCACCAAAATTACAGTTCATAAAAGAAAAATTGTAAATTGGATTTGATCAAAATTAAAAACTTATATTTTGCAAAAGACCCTGTTAAGAGGATATAAAGGTAAGCAACAGAGTGGGAAAAAATATTTGCAAGCCACATATCCAAGAAAAGACTAGTACCTAGAATATATAAAATTTCTCAGAACTCAACAGTAGAAAAAAACCAAATGATCCAAGTAGAACATGGGCAAAGGGCATGAGCAAACATTTCATTGAGGAGGATACAGGTAGCAAATGGGCACATGGAAAGATGTTCAGCATCATTAGCCATCAGGGAAATGCAAATTAAAACTATAATGAGATATTACTACGCATATATCAAAACAGCTAAAATAAAAAAAAAATTGTGACAAGACTGAATGCTGGCAAGAATGCAGAGAAACTGGATCACTCATATATTGCCAGGAGAAATGTAAAATGCTGTAGCCACTGTGGAAAATAGTTTCTTGAAAAACCATACATGTAACTACCATATTACCCAGCAAAGTGCACTCCAGGGCATTTATCCCAGAGAAATGAAGACTTATGTTTGCACAAAAACCTGAACATGAATGATTTATAGCAGTTTTATTCATGATAGCCCCAAACTGGAAGCAAGCCAAATGACCTCAGTAAATGAATGATTAAACAAACAGTGGTACATCCATCCATAGCATGGAACACTACTCAGCAGTCAAAAGGAATTGCCAGTGAATTAATGCTGAGTGAAAAAAAAGTCAGTCCTCCAATATCACATACTGTACAATTCCATTTATTTAACATTTCTGAAAGGACAAAGCTACAGAAGTAGTAAACAGATGAGTGGTTATTGGAGGTTAAGGAGAGGGTTAGGGTGAGAGGTGAGTGAGTGTGCTATAATGGGATAGCATGAGGGATCCTTGAGGTGATGGAAATGTTCTCTATCTTGACTATACTAATGGTAATATCCTGGTTGTGATATTGTGCTATAGTTTTGCACAACACTATGAAGTGGTAAAGGAAAATGGATAAAAGATACACGAGATATCTCTGTATCATTTCTTAACAACTTCATGTGAATCTGCAACTATCTCAAAGGAAAAAGTTTAATTAAGTATAGCTGAGCAAGTGGTCCCAGCAGAATCACCAAATCAAGTATTTCAACAATAAGTCTTTATTCTCTCTCAAGAAAAAAAAAAAAGGAGTACAATAGAATAGAATTTTTTAGTATCTCTAAAAATGCTAGCACCATCATGGACCACCTGATTTGGCTGGGAAGGATAATCTTATACTAGGACTTTAACTGGCTCATTCATTTCATTACTCTAAACTCTCAGCTGCTTTATGGCACAGACTATAGGTTGTCTTTGTACCCTCAAATGTTTACAAGGTCTAGCTAGCATACATTAGATTTCAATAAATATTTGTCAGATGGTTGGAGGAATGGATGAAACAGTGTTTCACTGGTAAATGTTTTAACAGCTCGGCAGAAGAAAAAGGAAGCTCTGATTTGTATCATTTGTGGATTTCTCTGGTATAAATACTCTTACTTAGCCTTTTTCAACCTCAGTGACACTCTGAACACTCAGGAAGGGATATTAACAGTCACCCTTCGTGAGCCAGTATGAGCTGATACCAGCACGCCACTGGCTGGAACTGAGTTGGGTAGTGTTAGCATGTGATGCGAAGTGCCCTTATTTTTGATGCCAACCTTATGTATTCCAGTGAAAATTAAAAAGGATTGGCTTGAGAGATCCATTGAGAATCAGTGAGTTGTTGGTTCAAAGCAAACTCATCATCTCCCCCTAGAAAAGAAAAACAAAAAAGAACATGGCTTATTGTTAGTGAATACAAACTTTTTCGGATGAATAGGACATTCCTGTAGGACGCTAAGAAAGGTGTGAATTACAGTGATTCAGGGTTCAGCTCATGATGGAAGCCGGCTAATTTTTCCTGATTAGCCTTTTTATTTCTTCTTAGGGGTAATTACTTATAGGAGATGAACTTAAAAGAACATACAATATAAAGCCCTACTTTGTTAAGGGGTCTGAAAGGAGAAATCTCCCCTTGGCTTTGTGAAGTGGGCTTGTTTTTCAGTATTAGAACCTCATTTCTAACATCTGAGTAATCACACGTCCCCTCTGCTTGTTTTGAGTCTTGTTGAATGTTTCTGAAAACTGTCTCAAAGACAATATTTTCTCCTCACTCTCTCCTGCAGCTGCTACATAATCTACACTCAAAGTTTCTGTTGCAACACACATGCCCTTGGGCCATAATCTCTGCTTGCTTTGGCAAGGTTTATTTGTTCCAAAGATATCAGTGCGTTTGGGTTGCTATAGAGATTTCAAGTGAGCTAAACTGTCCGAGAAAACCTCAGAGAAGCCAGTTTAGTATCTTCTGAAGCTCACGGTAATTAGTAGACCCAGATATTCTTAAAATTTGTGCTGTAAGTAAAGGAACCCCTAGAGAAAGTGGTTTGATGCCCCTGGCTTGAGGGAGTCATTTTGAAGGCAGCAAAAAGGCTGAATAGTGAGAAGCAAGTGGGAGAATTTCTTGGTAAACATGGTTATAAGAGAACACCTAGGGTATTGATTAACATATTAAGGTCTATTTCTTTGGGACATTGGATGTTAGCTGTTCGGTATTAATAAGTTTATACAAACTAGCCTACGAATTACGTGATTCAAGGTCATTGCTTCTACCAATTTCAGACATAAGACATGAGGTTTTCTTTCTGCTTTTCTATATTTCCATGGTTTCTTTAATATGCATTATTTTATGATTAAAAATCATACATTATTAGAAAAATGAAACAGTATTATTGTTAATTTTTAATTTTGTAGTAAATATTACACAGTCTAGAAGTGAAATAGTTAAACTAAGCCAGAGTTAGATTAGTAAACAGAGTTCCTTTTATTAAAATAATTTGAACACTGGTGACCATGTGTTTCTCCATGTGGTTAGAATCAGAAATGAACACTTTTATGGGTGAAATCAAATAAACTGTTTTTAATTTTTGTAAGTTATTTATTAATTCACCAAGTTAATTTTAAGTCTTTGAAGGACAGATTTGTGAGGGATCATTATATCAAAGGTCAAACTGTTTAAATTAAGCCTCAATAAATTCCTTGGAGTAATGCCAGAGGATGGACAGCACTCGCTGGAATGGGTGTAGAAGGTCAAGTTTCAGGAAATTCTGGTATGGACCACCTTTTATATTGGAACGTAGCTTAACCTCCCTATGGTTTCATAACCTCCCTATGGTTTCCTCATTTATAAATGAGAGTCAGATTGGATAGCTCCTAATGTCTCTCTCTCACGTTGACATTTTATGGTACAGCAATCAGCTGGGTGTGGTGATTTAGTAATAGAACAATCGTTTAGAAACAAATATGAGGGACCCAAATATTTCAGAACATCAGTAACATAGATCAGGAAAGGGCAATTCAGAATAATGAAAAATCTTGATCCATGTATTAGCTGTCTCTTTCTTTTCTTTTTTTAAAATTTAAACTCAGTTAGCCAACATACAGTACATCATTAGTTTCAGAGGTAGAGTTCAGTGATTCATGAGTTGTGTATAACACCCAGTGCTCATCACATCACGTGCCCTCCTTAATGCCTTTTACCCAGTTACCCCATTCCCCCCACTCACCTCCCCTCCAGCAACGTTCAGTTTGTTTCCTAGAGTTAAGAGTCTCTCATGGTTTGTCTCCCTCTCTGATTTCTTCCCATTCAGTTTTCCTTCCCTTCCTCTATTGTCCTCTGCACCATTTCTTATATTCCTTATATGAGTAAAACCATATGATAATTGTCTTTCTCTGATTAACTTATTTCGCTCAGCATAATACCCTCCAGTTCCATCCACATCGATGTAAATGCTAAGTCTCTTTTGATGGAGATGAGTGAATATCAATTTACATTTGCTGGGATCTCAAAGTGAGTTTCCGGTCAGGGCTCTGTGACCCAGAAAAAGGACAGGGTTATAGTCGGACTTCGGGAACTACAGCAGCAAGGACTGGAAGGAACTGCGCTCTCCCTGTCTGTCTCTGCTTCTTCCTGAGATCCATGCCATTCTCTCCTCCTGCCGAATGTCTTTCTGCATTCAGCAGGGAGCATGGCCATGGAGGGTCCATGCTTGATTCTCACAGATTTACAACTCAGGAACTCTTCACCACATTAAAACGAAATCCTGGAAAAAAGTGCTTGTTGGCCCAGTTTAGATGAGGTGCCTAACCTTGGATCAGCCACTGTGAGCAGGGAAGTAAGTCATATAAGATAAAGACCCACTAGAATAACATGACTGAGGTTCAGAGAAGTAGCATTTTCTAGAATGGAAGGTTACATATACCAAAAGAAGGGAAGAAGTAGAAACTGGACAATAAAATGGTAAAGTCCACTAACCTTTTTCAAAAATTGTTAAATGAATATTTAATACTTCTTGTATATGCAATAACTGCACTAATGAACTATTGCTTAGTAAATGTGGCCATAATTTCACTAATACTATGCTAGAATTTACCTGGACCCAGTGGGTGCTCAGTAGGTCCCTGTTATTTTTATGATCTAACCAAGAGATTAAAATCACGATTAGAAATTTGGTATCAACTATTTGAGAGTACCATAAAGATCCATGACACAAAGAAACTTGCCTTTTAACCAAATATATTAGTTACATTATCACTGCATAACAAATTACTACAAATTGGAAGTATAAAACAACACACATTTATTATCTCATAGTTTCTATGGGTCAGCAATCTGGGCACAGCCTAGCTCGGCTGACTGCCCAGGGTCTCTCTCATGAGGCTTCATTTAAGGTGTCAGCCAGGGATGAGGTCTCATCTGGAAGCTTAACTGGGGAGGGATCCTCTCTCCAGCTCACTTTTGAAGTTGTTGGCAGGATTCACTTCCTTTTGGGCTGTTAGACGGAGGGCCTCAGTTCCTAGCTGGCTGTTGGCCAGAAGCAGCCCTCAATTTCTTGCCATGTGGGCCTTCCCACCATGCGACTTGCTTCATCAAAGGCAGTGAGATGGGGAGTCAGCTAGCAAGATGGAAGTCATAATCTTATATAGCCTAATCATGATAATGACATTCCATCAACTTTGACATATTTTATTGGTTAAAGCAAGTCACAGGTGCCACCCACTCATGGGAAGGGCATTATACAAGAGTGTGAATAGTATCTTAGGGTCTATCTGTCACACCAAAATAATTGATTTAAATAGTATTCACCCAGTGTAAGGCTGGTGTGTAGGAGTGAGATATTTAGCTAGTGGAAAAACAGCTTTTAGTGGAAAAAAAAAATGGCCCTATAAAGAAAGCCCAGGCTTAGATCTGGTGTTACTCTAGAGTCCAGAAAAAGTGTATAAAGCTAGGAACATTCTAGTTAACTGCTCAGATACCCACAGTCTCTAATTAGTACTATGAAAACTCTTTTACTCATCTTTATACCCCCAGAATTCCTAGCTTGGTGGCTAGCTCATAATAGATGCTATGTGCTGAATGATGAATTTTTTTTTTTAAACCTATTGTTTCAATGTGGTAGGAAGCCATATATGGTACCAGTTCAGAGCATGGACTTTGGAGCCAAAAAACCCCTGGGATCGCATCCTTTCTCTGCTATTTACTTGCCATGTGACCTTGGGCAAGTTACTCAAATTCTCCAAGACTCAGTCTTCTTCATGTGTGAAATGGGGATAATAATGCCCTTGGTTGTATCATGCCAGTGCCTACCTATTTTTATAAAGTTTAAATGAGATAGCATGCATAAAACACTCAACACATAGTACCTTTCAGATAGTAAGTTCTTAGTATTAGCTATTCAATTATCGTTAGCAATTCGGTCATCTTGCAAACCCTAAAACAAATCATTATATTTTGCTTTCTTTTTTAATGCCTGAAATGGGGTTGCAGAGCAGAACTACACCGCCAGTGTTGACTTGTGCACAGAAGGAGTGAGATATTAGCAAAACGACTGTCTCAGACCTGTAGTTCTGTCCAAAAAGCTTAGTAAGTGTGACACTTGAAAAAAGCCATCATGGAAAGAGCACTTCCCACATTTCATCTCTAAACGAAGGTAGAATAAGGGCCCAAATTATGCTTAGTAATTCAGCAGGTCGAAAGCCAGCTCTCCCTGCTTACCTGTTCCTATGATAGATGATAATTTGGTGACTAGCTGAGCAATTGCTCCATGGTGAACTGAAGGAAGGCCTTTATGCACGAAGCTGACAGTACTTCAAATGACAATGAAGGTCTATTTGAAGCAACGTGATATCGAGACCAGTTGCTCTAAAGGAACAGATATAAGACAACACCAGAGGACAAAGTCTAGCCAGAGAAGGTATCTGTTAAATTGGCTGCAGGTCTAAGAAGGAAAACCTAATGCATTTCAAGTATATGGAAGAAGAGCTGGCCACTTTTTGTCTCCTTGGACAACTTGAAAGACTTCTTAATACTGGTCCCATCATAACCCTTAGCACACTGCTCTTGCTACTTAATTGCCTGTGTGCCCAGCAGAACTATAAGCTCTGAGGGGGTGGTGAGTGTGTCTGTCTGGCTTTCCATTATATCTGCAGTAACTAGTGCTCGGAAGGTTCTAAAATCTTCACTGGATGATTGTGTGGATACTGTGTAACCTTAGGCAGAGAAGTGATTGATGCATAATTATGCCAAACGTCAGTGAAATTTAAATAAAATAAATAATTTGAATTTGAATAGAAATGATTATTCAGTATGTATTTGTCAAAATTATGCTTTATGGTCTCCCATTAATAAGGCACATTCTTTAGATTAAACCAAGTGCCCAGGAAATAGGTATTGAGGCAACTAGAAGATCAATCGAGAAGTTGTTATAAACCACCTGTCTCTCAGTTGTACTCCAAATTATAGGGAAGTGTGGGAACCTCTTTACTCTCTTTATTCTTTATTCTTCAGTGATGTTCAAAGCCATGTGACAGTGGGCAGGTCACTTAAACTTATGTTATAGACTAGGCAATTCAATTGTCAATCCTAGTCTATAACATGGAAAAGATAATAATACCTCCTCATGGGGTTGCCGTGAGGATAAGAGGAAACTGTATCTTTAAAATACCTAATACTATTCTGGTGCATAGTAAGCAGTGAAGGAATGGTAAATAACATACGGTCATCACAGTGGAAACCGTTGTGTTCATATGTCTGGGTGCGAAGAGACTTTGGATGTTCTTAAGGGGTATGAGCTTGTACAGTGCCCCTTGAATATTTCGCTGCTAGTATCCAAAACTTGGGTTTCTGATGCAGCAAAACATGCTCTTTGAGGGATCCCCAATGATACTGCATCTCTTCAGCTACATTTTCTCTGCTAACAGACTCCCTATGTCTATAGTGTTTCTTAGTCCCAGTTGACTTACTGCCCTGAGCCTGAATCCACACTGGCTTCATGTTCAGAGTCCTGTAGGACAGCTAACTGACTCCCTGACAGTCTCTGCCAGTGCCACTTCTCTTCCTGGTGAACAGCCCTGATACTCCCAAATGCCATCGGGTTATTGCTTCCAGTTACTCCAGGGATAGAATACTAAAAGTGTGAGATGACCAACAAGTGGAACTGGGAACACGTTCTGCTGGACCAGGGGAACTTTGGCAACCCCAGTAACTGAGGGCACTCATTTCCTGTAACATGAACATGCTATTTGGGGGTAGTGTTATTTGTGCATTTCTTCTTTCTCCCCACTGTAATATTTCATGTCCTAGGATTGAGTTTTGGAAAATGGAAGAGCCCAGTAATGTGAAGTCATGGTTCTCAAGTATGGGAACACACTAAAATCAAGTGGGGCGGGGTGGGGGGAGGTGGGACTGGCAAGCAGTTCAGATGCCTGGATCCACCTGGAACCTAAGTAAATCTGAATCTTTGGTGAGGAAGAGAGCACAGAGGACTGGGCACCCGTGTCAGGAAGTTGACACATGTCACTTTCACTCACATTCCACCAACCTTCAAGGGAGCAGGGTTTGCAGTTCCACTGTAGGCCTGGAAGAAGGAGGCCTGCAAATGGTCCCAAAGACTCAGACTCTAAGAAAGTTTTTTGTTTGGTAGCAAGTCAGTTTCCTTTGCATTTATCCATTTATGAAATCCCAAACTATTTTATAACTTCCGGAAGTGTTTGTATCTCACGTCTAGTGAAACTACTTCACTGGGGCGCCTGGGTGGCTCAGTCGGTTAAGCGTCTGCCTTCGGCTCAGGTCATGATCCCAGGGTCCTGGGATCGAGTCCCGCATCAGGCTCCCTGCTCCGCGGGAAGCCTGCTTCTCCCTCTCCCTCTCCCTCTGCCTGCCGCTCCCCCTGCTTGTGCTTTCTCTCTCTATCTCTCTCGCTGTGTCTCTCTCCGGCAAATAAATAAATAAAATCTTTAAAAAAAAAAAAAAAGAAAGAAAGAAAGAAAAGAAATTACCTTGCATCCATATCATTTGGAATATTTAAGAAATTTTGTGGAGTTTTGTTTTTTGGGTTTTTTTTAAGATTTTATTTATTTGAGAGAGAGAGAATGAGAGACAGAGAGCATGAGAGAGAGGAGGGTCAGAGGGAGAAGCAGACTCCTTGCTGAGCAGGAAGCCCGATGTGGGACTCGATCCCGGGACTCCAGGATCATGACCTGAGCCGAAGGCAGTTGCTTAACCAACTGAGCCACCCAGGCGCCCCGTGGAGTTTTTTTTAAATGTGATACTTGTTTTAATTTTTGTTATATTAATGACAGCATGGGACAATAGCTGCTTAGCTGCAGATATTTTTTATTGTTTTGTGTTATGTCTGTTATACTAGTTGGTGGTGACTACATGTGCCAATGTGGAAGAAATCGTCATCCAAACCACTCACTGGCTGTCGGGCTTGGTGGCGCAAGTGCGGGAGGTCCTGGCTGTCCCCTTAGCCGACCGCTACGTCTCTCAGCAGCCAGGGCCGGGACAGAATACTGAGCCAAAAGAAATGGGGCAATTAATTCAGAAAATATGATTGCAAGAAAGAATGCACTGGAAGGAAAGAGTAGGGCAGGTCTCTTCAGGCTTGGGAGCAGACAGGAGAGACGTCTGTTTTGCTCAGTTCCGATCCGGCATGACATTCCGTGGTTTGGAACTCGTGTGAGCAAGACTTGCAGCGACTTGCTCCGGGTGTCTGTGTCAAGGTCTCTGCCAGTGCCACTTCTCTTCCTGGTGAACAGCCCTGATACTCCCAAATGCCAGATGTTCCTGTGGCAAAACAGCAAAATGCTAGGAAGCGTTTCTCGTTGGGTCGGAGATGCCTGGCAATTTCACACTGAATGTTCTTTCTGTGTCCACTCCGTAGCTGGCTTTGGGCGTCAGCTTTTCTCAGGGCCTCCCATGTGTTGGGGGAGGTCGACAGCCCCAGCATGGATGCTATTACTTTAAAAATTTCAAAACATCCTGTCCTCTTCATAGCAGTTTGCTTCACTGTGTCCTGCTTTACAGAATATCCCCTAAGAGAGGAGGACACATTTTCCTCATTAGAATTAGGAGAAAAAAGCATTCCTCAGAGCCACAGCCAGTGCTTACTGCTTTTGAAGAAGGAGTGAGATTTGACACAGAAATGCATCAATGGGAAAGGCCACATTTAATGTTTGTTGTTTGGGTTCAGCACTGGAACCAAACCAGTTTTTCTTGTCCCTTTTTTTTTTTTTTTTTTGTCTGAGTGGCAGAAAGCCCAGAAATATAAGTTTGCATGCCAAGAGATGGCTCTAAAAATAGTGCTGGGTGGGCAGGAAGATTGTTTCCTCATGAATGCAACCGGTGTGTGCTGAGTACTTGTCGCCATCCTCCACGGGAAGGGGCGAGTTTGGCTCTGCTAAACCTCAAACCACAGGCTCTCCTTCTGACGGGAAGCCCTATAGAAACATGAGCCTGGACAGGTTTGCTCGGCACTCACGTCGCCAGCCAAGATATGTAGATCAAACAGTCCCTACCTAGCTGGCTGGTTTCTACTCTGTAGGATTCAGGAGTGCAATTGAACACAACAATGGCCAGTTTTTAGAGAGTGGGGAGAAGGCATTGTGTATGCCTTGTTTAAAGACAGATTGTTTATAAGAGGTAGAAAAAAAACGTTGCTTTGCCTCTGTTGGCTTGGAAATACAGAAGGATGTTGCTGGCTACTAACAGCCAGCTTTGAAACTTGACTACTTTTTGCTTGTTCGGGAGGGTAGCTTTTGGTTCTTTCTACCTGTTTACTCTTGATGCGATTGAAAGGAAACAGAGCTGGGAGGATATTAGTAGACCCGCTTGAAAACACTAACGACAAAGATTGCTTCTTTCAGTTTTTCCCAAACGCAGAGCAGGCCAGCACGCTGAAGAGCTTAGCTCAAAAATGCCTACTATTCTCTTGCGCTCAGCAATTAAATAAAACATACTTGGAAACTGCAGCTCACAAATCAGATCGCTCCAAGGGATTGGAGAGAGCTGGTTTGGTAATTATTTGAGTCCAGTTCCTTGATAAAGGTTTACTTTATCCCACTTTGTTTTTTTCTTTTTTTCTTGGCAGTGGACATAAAATGACAACTTTGCAGATTAACATTGATTTGGTTTTTATGGTAAAAGCTTGTTATGCCTAAGGAAATACTGGGAAGTAGCCAGCACATGTTAGGTAATGAAATCATCTATGTTGAATGTATTAATGTTGAGCAATTAAACCGAGCACTCAGGGGCTCCTGGGCGGCTCAGTCGTTAAGCATCTACCTACGGTTCAGGTCGTGATCCCAGGGTCCTGGGATCGAGCCCCGCATCGGGCTCCCTGCTCGGCGGGAAGCCTGCTTCTCCCTCTCCCACTCCCCCTGCTTGTGTTCCCTCTCTCACTGTGTCTCTCTCTCTCTGTCAAATAAATAAATAAAATCTTAAAAAATATTTTAAAAATATAAATCAATAAATAAACTGAGCACTCAGTTGGTTCTCAAGCCCAGTGTTTCTTAACCAGAGACCATTAACTCAGTAACAAAGAAGCAGTAGGAGGATCTCCTCTCAGGAGGATCCTGACTGACAGAGAGCCCTACCCACTCACAAAAGACAGATTCCATTGATTGGGAAAATGCAAGGGAGAGATAGCTACTAGTAATTCATTAAGTTTTTTATATTAATTTGTATTTTATTCGTTATAATATCTTGCATGTATATTTGGAAAATAGTACGAATATATGGTGGACACCTTGAAGCCCCTGAAACAGTGTTTGCCTCATAATTAGCAGGCAGTAAATAGTTTCAATGGAGAATTAAACATTATTCAGTGGATGGACAGTTGTTCGTGTCCATGCAGACTGATAAAAACTTCAAGGGCCCACAGTTTGGAAACCAAAATGCAGTCTGTTTCTGTGCCTCTTTATAGTACTCTTGTCTCGCCCCTGTAAACAAAGACCAGGAGCGAAGCAGAGGGCCAACCGAGATGTCATTCTTTGGTGAGGGGAGAACGCCCCAGGGGTGAAAAGCATCCTGCTGCCCACTTTCCTTCACAGTGTGATCACTAATGTGATTGCCGGCTGGAAGTTTAAAGACTTCCTCAGCTTTGCCCCTTCTCAGTGTGTCCAGATAGTAGGATTTCAGTGGCTAAAAAGAAGCAAAACTTTTCTCATTAACATTCTTCTGTTAAAGCTAAGTTAGGCGTCTATGTTGCAAGAATAAACATTTTCCCACACAGAACCGATTAGAGCTATTCGTTCATAAACATTTTTTTTTTAATTTTCCTTAATCTTTATGCAAAAAGAGTTGTCTTGGAACAACCACTCCAAGATGCCCTCAGAGATTTCACTAAACTCCTTAGAGCTGGGCTGTCCAGGATAGTCTCCATGAGCCCTCATGGGGCTACCGAGCCTTTGAGATGTGGCTGGTCAGAAGTGAGGTGTATTCGAAGTTTAAAATATACAGTGGGTTTTAAAGACTTTGTATGGGGGAAAAGGACGTAAAATATCTCATTAAGAATTTTTTATATTGATTATATTTTTAAATGATAATATTTTGCATATGTTGTACCAAATAAAATACATTATTAAAATTAATTTCTCCTTTTTTTTTTAACGTGGCCACTAGAAAATTCAAATTGACACATGGGGCTTGCATTGTATTTCTATTAAGCAGTGCTTCTCCTTAGACTATGAGGAGATCCCACCCCTCTGAGTCAGTGAGTGAGAAATAATACCGGCCCTGAATTCCACACCAGTTGGCACTCACTGCCCCTTCTAGGAGTAGATTAGATTGATCTGAGTGGCCCTGAGGAATTATTTCCTGTGCCAACCCTGATCGATGTTTTGGCTGCCTGAGGGGTATGTACTGAGAAGGAATAGAGGCCACCATCCCTTGGCTGAGTGGGAAGGAGTGCCCAGAACCCCTGGCCTGAACTTGTCTGCCCACCCAGGAGGAACTCTTGATCCACTTAAAGGACAATTGAGCAGAAACTTCAAAGGCACCGGAATAAGTTGAAGCCACAGTTAAGGAGTTTCTGTTAGAACAAACACCTTAAAGGAGTTGACACAGTGCAGGTGAGGGGAAGTCTGCACACCTGGGATCATTCAGGCTGGTTGAATTCAGCTCAAAAAGTCACCTTTGGTAAAGAGGGAAGGAAACATGGAGTGGGCAAGGGAGGGCCCAGCCCTGGACTAGTCACTGACACCACAGGGGTCGGGTCATAGGTGCCCATTTGTTGCTCTTCTTCACAGGGACAGCTTTCCCCAGCAGATAGTTACTGAACGCTAACTATAGTTGGCCCTTAAACAGTGGTTTGAACTGCATGGGTCCGCTTATATGCAGATTTTTTTTCAATACAGTGTAGTACTATAAATGTATTTTCATTTCCTCACGAGTTCCTTAATAATATTTTCTTTTCTCTAGCTTGCTTTCTTGTAAATATACAGTCTACACAATATATAACCTATAAAATATGTGTCAGTCGATGGTTTATGCTATCAGTAAGGCTTCCTGTCAATAGTAGGCTATTAGTAGATAAGTTTTGAGGGCGTCAAAGCTAGACACCAGATTTTTGACTGTGGGGGGGATCAGTGCCCCTAATCTGCACATTGTTCAAGAGTCAACTGTACACGTTTATTAAATGCTAACTACAGGCCAGATACTAGGTTTCTTTCTGGGCATTAAATGCTGAAATTAAAAAAATAAGATACAGTCTTTGACTTCAAAGGGATTATAATCTACTAGGCAGGTAAAGGCCATTTGTCATTTGAAAATTGTAAGGCAGACTCCTTAGAAGAAGCTAGGGACATCCTTCTGTGGGCAAGGGAGCTGAATGCACACCTCACTCACTGGGCAATGGCCCTAGATATCTAGCTGCCTTAGCCCTTCCCACAGAATCTAAGTTCCATGAGAGTAAGGGTTTTTGTTTCTGTTTGTTGACTGCTGAATCCCCAGCACCAAAAACAATGATTGGAACTGTGAAGTGCTGAATAAATATTTGTTAAATGAACCAGGGTTTGGATGAAATTCCTACACACTCCATTCCTCTCCAAAAACTAGGCCCAATATGGTTCCTGAAGGCCTAGAAGCTGGGGAAGACATCTTCAAACTAGTCGCCTTCCCTCTTCACTCCCTCTTTTTTTTCTTACTCTTTCCTTCCTTAACTTTCTTCTAAGATTTAGTGTCTTTCCTGATTCTAGGCCAACTTGCTCTGGCCCCAGTCAGTCTTTCTCTTTCCAGAATTTTTTCTACCCTTCTCTTCTTCCCACCCAAAAACAAGTTGCTTTTTCTCTTGCTATTTCCCATGGTCATTGCCAAATCTAAGATGTGGATTTTATACTGTGATTTGAGCCCAAAGGCTATGAGAGGATCCTGTGAAATCTTTCCAGGGTAGAGATAGGCCTCTAAGCTCAGAAGTCTGGTTGCCTACAAATATAAGGCATTAATGTCAGGGCTGGGAGGTTGAATGATGACCTCAACCCAGATACCTTAGGCACCGTCTATTGTTGGTAAGCTTATCCTTTCCAAAGACATAAAGACATCTCTCATTCTTATTCCATTATACACACTTTCTCTGTTCACATGGGAGGATTCTTGAATATACCCAAGGTGGGGAGAGGGCTCCATTAGATTTTGCATGGGGCCCCCTTTTGTTAGATATACCAGTGATTTTGTGTCTGGGTAAATACCTGCCATTGTTTTGGAGGAGACATCTCTATATAACAGCCCGACTTTTCTGACAATCCAGAAAATATCTTTAACATCTAATTGTAATACAGAAGTTTCTGAAGATGGAGTATAACATTCACATACATCCTTGCCAGTAGTAGGAATATTGTTCCATGTAACAGCTATTGCAACCTCCCAGAGGAAAATGAAGTACTTTAAACACTTTTTTTTCAAAATCTACATAAATAGGCTAAGGGTCATGGGGTTGGAGTGGCTTTCATAATTGCTGATGCAATCATAAAGGCCTTCAGTCAGCCTAAGTTCACACCATGGAATGAGGATGTACTGAATATAGTCTGTATTTCTCTAATGACATTCTTTTTTTTTTAAATTTTATTGAACATTATATAAAAAACCAATGATGTACTATACCTTGGCTAATTGAATTTAAATTTTAAAAATAATTTTTAAAACATTTTATTTATTTATTTGAGAGAGAGAGCACAAATCGGGGGGAGGGGCAGAGGGAGAGGGAGAAGCAGACTCCCTGCTGAGAAGGGAGCCTGCCATGGAGCTCAATCACAGGACCCTGAGATCATGACCTGAGCCAAAGGCAGACTCTTAACTGACTGAGCCATCCCGGCGCCCCTCTAATGACATTCTTTATCCAAGTTCATTTTGATGCCACCGTATTTGGAAAGAGTAATTGTCTAAACCCTTGTCCCCAGTCCTACTTCCTACTTCCGTTTTTATTCAGAGGTTTGTATAGCACATAAAATAAGGCAGCAAGTGAAGATCAAAAGTTTTGCAGCAGAGTTAGTGTTTTCCGTACCACTTTATAGTTCTGCTTATTTATGGTATAAACTGTATTCAAGTCCCATAAATAGAACCTTTCAATTTAATTGAAAAAAATTATTAAGTGCTCAATGGGTTCCAGAAGAGCAAGAATCTTAGTTGCTTGGAAAGCCTATTTCATGCTTAAAGGCCAGTATGGCCTACCACAGAGCCACACCGCAGACTGCAAATTTAGCAAACCCAGAAACTTAACTGGAAGTCAGAATTGGTCCCATATGATTAAAAACAATTTATTCAATTACTAGATTCCTTCAGGCAGAAAGCTAGAAGTGCTGGGATCTAGGAAACAGATGTGGAAAGCCCAGATTAAGCACATGTGTTAGGACAACAACATATTGTCAAAGAGACAATAAACTGGATTCAGAACTACCCAACGATTTTCTATTTTAACACTATTGCCCTTAAAATGGAAATAGTACCACTTTATGTGATAAAAGAGTTTAGAGACTGATAATCGTACCTTCACAACTATATTCTCATTTAGTCTTCCTAATAATATGATGAACTTATGAGTACACTTTACCTGATTTACTCTGCATATTGCATTTAAATGTTCTTCCTCCAGAAAGCTTTCCCTGATTTATTCCTGCAACCAATATCCATACCACCGAGGACTGGGTTCAGTGTCCTCCACAGCACTGGGTCCTTACCCCTCTCAGAACCTCCCACTCTCCACTGAATTTACCTCCACCATCTGCTGCCCCACACTGGACTTGTAAGGTACTGGAAAGCATGGTCCTATCTATGTAGTTCTATCTAGTTGAATCTTGTGCTCTGTAACTTAGTACAACACCCAGCATGTTGAAGGAGCTGAAGTGAATTGAATTACAGAGGTGGATACTAAAGCTCAGAAGACTTAAACATCTTGCCCAAGGCACTAGAATGTGAACCTCATAAGAGTAAAGACTTGGACCATCACATTCAGTATGATATCCCTAACTTCTACAAGAGTGCTTGGTAGGCACTCAAAAATGTTAAATGAGTGAAGGTAATAGGTGAATAGTCGAGCAAGGACATAAGCACAGGTCTGCACTACTAAAACCCTGTACCCTTCCTAACATGTCCAAAAACATGAAAGGAGATCAAAAATATCATTTAATAAGCTCCTACCACGTGCACGGCTCTGTGTCAGCCACTTTCACATACATGATCTCCTTTAATCTTCACGACAGGCCTGGGGTTATGTTTGTATGAAGTTGCATTTCTCTTGGGCAAATACCCAGAAGAATAGAGGAGGTCCTCGTTTAACTTTATAAGAAACTGTCAAACAGTTTTCCAAAGTGATCCCATCCTTCTCACCATCTTCACTGCAGTCCTGAGAAAGTGTGCATTAGACTAAGAAATTAAATCAACTCTCCCTTGACAGAAATACATTTAATCAGCTAAGAGTCCTTGAGACAATTTTGATGTTTTCCTTATCTTTCCAAAGGGCTGCTTGTTTCTGTTTTGTACACTCTATCAGTCTTTAGAATCTGCTGGTTCTGAGCTTATGTTCCAGTTCATTTCGAAGTGCACTGTTTTTTTTTTCAGCTGTAATCTGATATGTGGAATTTGGCCTTGCTTCTGTACATTTACTGGTGTTCTATGATGCGAAAGCACTTCCAAAATTATAGAAAGAAGAATTGCAAAGTAATTCTGTTGTGATATATATGTTTAATGGCAAAGTTGCAAATTTTATATTCTATTTATTATAATTGTAAGGTATCTCCCTTATTTTTAAAACTTTGGTTGAGGTGGATGACCAGTCTATTAAGATTACTGGACATTATCAACACACAATGTTATTATAGCAACATTTCCCTTAGAGCATTTTTCTAGTGCTAGAACTTAGCTGCGTGATTGCCACAGCCCTAACAAACAAAGCTAAGGAATTTCCCTCTGTGCTTGGGGAATTCCTTGAATTGAAATTTCTCCTTTTCTCTTGCCTATCTTTAAAACTTAACAATAGTTAATAATATTGCAGAAGTATGGGCTGCCATCAAAAATATAATACCACCTGCTGCAAAATTCCAAGGGGACTGAAAATGAAGTAAAATTATTTAGTTTCTTAATTATGAGCTTGGGAATTTCAAAATTTTTATATCAAGTATATTGAGATGATGATACCTAAACTTAAACTATATTATAGAAAAATTTAGGAAAAAACAGAAATGGAATGCTACACAATGTTGTAGGAATAGAAGAGATGGCTCACTAAAAAAAAAGATATTTTTCAGGGCACCTGGGTGGCTCAGTCAGTTAAGCGGCTGTCTTCGGCTCAGGTCATGATCCTGGGGTCCTGGGATTGAGCCCCACGTCCGGCTCCCTGCTCAGCAGAGAGCCTGCTTCTCCCTCTTCTTCTGCCTGCCACTCTGCCTACTTATGCTCTCTCTCTATCTATCTGTCGAATAAATAAATAAAATCTTTTTTAAAAAAAGATATTTTTCATTCTGAACTTGTACATTTACGAAGTTGATTGTTCCAATTGTAAATATTTTTTCTAAATAACTGACCATAGATTTTTTTAAGTAGAGGCCATGAATACAAGTGTTGTTTCTTTATGTTTGTTTTGTATTGTTTTGATTCTTTTTTATAGCAATTTACTACTACAAAGGAGTAAGTTAAAAGTTTAGGAGCCACTGAGCTTTGAGGAACAATCAAAAATGAAAATGCATCTGTGTATCCTCTAGCTTAAATAAGCCATGTAATTATCTAATTGAATATTTAATATTCCTTAGTTTGTGTCTGTCTTTCCATTACCTCTGGCCTCCCCAACAGTAAAAGGGGGCATTCCATTAGTTAAGCACATTATTTTAAACAAAGACCACCTTTCCCTAGCTCTGTGCATAAATAAGTGTATTTGTGCCAGTTGAGTGCATTTGTGGATTGTGATAAAACTGTCATCCACTAAATTGCAGCCAGATTAGATCATGACAAATGTAGCAGGGATGACAAGAAGATTTCTTGAATGGATATTTGAAATTTTCCATGATGTGAAAGTCCCTGAGCTCCTTGCTCTCATAAGTGATTACATTCTGCAACAGGGGAGACAATATTTAATGATGTGATTAGCAGTTGGTGACATATTTGGCTTCATGTTCCCTTGTGATTGAGTTACTTTCAAGCAGTGCCTTGGGGAGATGTATTAACCCTTTCATGGCCCTCGGATGTAATTCAGTGGAGTACTTCTCTCAGTGCTACTTCGGTGTTTTAGAATAGCGTGGTCCGATGAAATAAATTGCGGGACACATGTAATTTTACGTTTTCTAGTAGCCACATTTTAAAAAGTGAAAAGAAGCAGTTGAAATTAACTTTAATAATGTATTTCATCTCACCCAGCGTGTCCAAAATAGCATGTCAACATGTAATCAGTATTTTTTTATTAAGGAAATATTTTAGATTCTTTTTTCAAAATAAGTCTTCAAAATCTGGTGTTTATATTACACCTAAAACACAGCTCAATTCAGACTAGCCACATTTCGAGTCAAGAAAGAGCTTCTTATCTTTCAGCCTGGAAGCCACTCACTTGGTTGAGTCATGAAAATTCCGAACATTTTTTTTTCTTCATTTAGAGCCACATTTCACTATCCTTCAGTCTTAAGTTCACTAGAAAAGGAAGTTTTTTATTTTCATTGTCCATAAGCATTTATTGGAACACAGCCACGCTCATTTGTCTACATAATGTCAGTAGTTGAGTAGAAAGGGAAATTTTGATAATTACAAAAGCCAGCACTTACTGAACCATCCACGGTGCTAATAAGCCAGTCACACTAATTCCTGTTCTCCTTTAATTCTCACATGACCCTAGGCAGTTCGGCATCCATATCTCTGTGTTACACTTGAGGAGAAGAGAGTTGATTCACCTATTTAAGGTCACGTGGGTGGTAAGATGCCAGACTCAAGATTTGGATCCCAGTTCGCGGACCCACCCCCAGCTACTGAGCTGACCACAGTGGGCTGGAGGCTCACTGAGCTGCCAGGAGCCCTCACAGATGAGCCAGAATGGAGATTGTGCAGAATGGCAGCGGACAGCTGAGAAAGCTGCTAAGTCAGCTCTCAAACCTACCTGCTTTTCTGAACATCCTCAGGCAGGTGCTTCTCTCTTCTCAGGCCACACTTTAGTTCATATTTATTTAGTGGGACATGTGAGGATATTTACCCACTAACATCATTAGAGACACTTCTTTAAGTGTATTTATAAATTCCGCTGAGTCCTTACACCCCATATTATTTCATGGGGATGAGGCTTTTTCTTTTTCTCCGGAATTTCTATCTGGACCTGGGAGTCTCCTAACTATGAATATAAGTAGGGAAGTGATTTCTCTGCTAATCCAGGAAACAGCGCTTTGAATGGAGGAGAGGGAAAGCAGATGTGGCTTCTGAACATACTTTCTAGCTAGAAGGCTGAAGAGAAGGAAAATGTTTTGCAGTGTAATTGATCTGATGAGCTGTCGTCTTCCTGTGGAGGGCTTTGCTAAGTCCTAAAATGTTAGCATGTTGACCATATCCAAAGCTGGCCCTTCCCTTTGCATCACATCCATTTGTCCATCAAAACAGCAAATAGGACAAGGTCAGGAAGGATGGGGAGAAAGGACTGAAGGTTTGCTGCCTTTCTCTCCATAGCTTTGCCCTTGTATCTCAGAGGGACAGAGCATTCCAATTAAACCAACGTGTGGGACACCTACCTGAGCCATCTGGGTATCCACCATAGAAGAAAGGATTGACCGAAACACTGCTTGTTTTCCTGGAATCTAGAGTTCCAAATAAAGATTTGGAGAAAATGGCTTATTAGATATGACCCAGAAATATGATTTTTAATCTTTGATGGGATGAAAACAGCCCATTACTTTAGAAATCCAAAAAATTACACTCATTGCCTGAGTGGATTTCTGGGCTGAATATTTGCTAAGTAACCCGAATTGGCATCTGTCTTTAGTCATAATTGCCCATCAAAGTGGAAGCAAGGAAATATTTCCTATTTAACTTACAGTTCTAGCCTGATCCTCAGTTCTATTCAGTCATTCTTTTGCGAGCCCTGTTGTTTCTCAGCTCTTAGCCCTGGGTCTGAGGGTTAAGAGATCCACCACTGTAAGTTTTGGCATCCCATGGTAGACATTCAGGACAGTGTGGGAACTTTGAAGAAGAATAGTCATTTTCTCTTCAGCCAGAGGATTTGCTGAATACTAGGTGCTCAGAGGAGACAAAAGTACATAAAACTATGTCACTGCTTTCAAAATCAGATTGGGGAAGTAGGTGTACATCTAGAAAACAATATGCAACAAGATATAATCGAGCAAGCCCTGTATTGCCAATTTTGTAAAATATTAAAAATATATTTGAATGGTACTAAAAACAGGTTTATATTATTGCAAAGGTTAGAGGGCTCAGTGAAAAGAATATAGACTCTGGAACCAAACCAACCCTGTGTCAAATGCCAGGCCTTACTAGCTGTGTCACCTGTAGGAATAGCAATAGTCCTTATAGGATTGTTGTAAAAACTAAAAGAGAGGATATATGTATATGTGCAGCTTTAAAAGATGTCCAAATAAGTCTTACAAAAGAATCCCAGATAATTTAAGTAGATACTCCTCCAGGGGGTAAAAGTTAACTCCCTCACCTTGAGTATAGGCTAGATTTGTGACTCGCTTCCAAAAAAGAGAGTAGGCAAAGGAAAAAATATTAAATGTCCAGAGAAGTCTGGTAGATACCCCCTTTAACCAAATGATCAAGGTTAACATTATGAGAGAGAAGTCATGTTGATATGATGTATTCCCTGAAGTGTTCTGATGAGAAGAGCACTTTACTTCTGTGGTAATCTTTCTAAAAACTCTTAACCCCAGTTTAATCATGAGAAAATATGTCAGACAAACCCAAATTGAGGGACATTTTGAAAAATAAGTGACCAGTATTCCTTAAAACTGTCAAGGTCATGAAAAACATGGAAAAATTGAGAAATTGTCACAAACCAGAGTAGACATGGTAACCAAATGCAATATAGTATCCTGGAAGGACCTTGGAAGAGAGAAAAGGACATTAATGAAAGAAAGTGGTGATATCTGAATAAAGTCTGGAATTTCATTAAAAGTAACATACTTATGTTCGTTCCTTAGCTTTGACAAAGGTACCAAAGTAATGTGAAATAATGACATTAGAGGAAAGTGAAACTCATTGTGGGGTATATAGGGAATTTACTGTATTATTTTTATAATTTTTCTATAAATCTATTCAGAAAAATTATTCCAAATGTAAAGTTCATTTTAAAATGCATCAAATTCTGGGGTGCCTGGGTGGCTCAGTTGGTTAAGCAACTGCCTTCGGCTCAGGTCATGATCCTGGAGTACCGGGGTCGAGTCCTGCATCAGGCTCCCTGCTCAGCGGGGAGTGTGCTTCTCCCTCTGGCCTTATCCCCTCTCATGCTCTCTCTCTCATTCTCTCTCTCTCAAATAAATAAATAAAATCTTTAAAAAAAATAAAATGCATCAAATTCTTTGATACTCCTACCTTCAAAAGATGGAGATTGATTGCCCTTCCCTTGAGTGGACTGTATTTAGTGATACACTTCTAGTGATAAAATGTGGCATAGATGATGACATGTAATTTCAAGACCAGGTCATAAAAGGCAAGTGACTTCCTTCTTGCTCTCTGTGGGATCATTTGTTCTGGGGGAAGCTTGCTGCCATATCATGAAGTTACTCAAGTAGCTAAGAGGAGGCCCACATGGTAAGGAACTGGGGACTTCTACCAACAGCCAGCAAGAAACTAAGTTTTTCTGCCAACAGCCATACCACTGAGCTTACTTATAAAAGGACCATCCAGCCCCAATCAAGCTTTCAGATGACTGCAGCCCTGCCTGATATCTTGCCTACAGCCTCTAGAGGAACCTTGAACCAGAACACTGAAGGAAGAGGCTCCCAAATTCCTGACCACAAAAACTGTGTTATTTGAAGCCACTAAGCTTTAGGGTAATTTGTTATGCAGCAATAGATAACTAATACAGTATGAAACATGGTTAGCATATTGGCTGGTATATATAAGTATTCAATAAATTATAATTTCTATTATTATTGTTCAGAAATGATTATTTTTTTTCCTCTATTATCTAGACCTCACATTTCCTCTCCACTTGGAACAGTGATTCTTAACCATGACTACACATTAAAATCAGCTGTTGAGTTTTAAAAAAAATTCTAAGGCCCAAGGCCTTAGATCAGATTAATTAAACTAAACATTTTAGGATGAGCCCCATCAGTATTGTTTTAAAATTCCCTTAGTAATTTTCATACTCAGCCAGAGTAAAGGACCATTGCTATAGAAACAGCAGCATTTAAATAGGGACTACCTAAGGGAAACAAAGGCAAAAATGAACTATTGGGACTTCATCAAGATAAAAAGCTTTTTTGCATAACAAAAGAAACAGTCAACAAAACCAAAAGACAACGGACAGAATGGGAGAAGATATTTGCAAATGATATATCAGATAAAGGGCTAGTATCCAAAATCTATAAAGAACTTATCAAACTCAACACCCAAAGAACAAATAATCCAATCAAGAAATGGGCAGAAGACATGAACAGACATTTCTCCAAAGAAGACATCCGAATGGCCAACAGACACGTGAAAAAATGCTCAACATTACTCAGCATCAGGGAAATACAAATCAAAACCAGGGGCACCTGGGTGGCTCAGTCGTTAAGCGTCTGCCTTCGGCTCAGGTCATGATCCCAGAGTCCTGGGATCGAGCCCCGCATCGGGCTCCCTGCTCCGCGGGAAGCCTGCTTCTCCCTCTCCCATTCCCCCTGCTTGTGTTCCCTCTCTCGCTGTGTCTCTCTCTGTCAAATAAATAAATAATAAAATCTTAAAAAAAAAAATCAAAACCACAATGTGATACCACCTCATACCAGTCAGAATGGCTAAAATTAACAAATCAGGAAACGACAGATGTTGGCAAGGATGTGGAGAAAGGGGAACCCTCCTACACTGTTGGTAGGAATGCAAGCTGATGTAGCCACTCTGGAAAACAGTATGGAGGTTCCTCAAAAGGTTGAAAGTAGAGCTACCCTATGACCCAGCAATTGCACTACTGGGTATTTACCCCAAAGATATAAATGTAGTGACCCGAAGGTGCAGCTGCACCTCAATATTTATAGCAGCAATGTCCACAATAGCCAAACTATGGAAAGAGCCCAGTTGTCCATGGACAGATGAATGGATAAAGAAAATGTGTGTGTATACACACACAATGGAATATTATGCAGCCATCAGAAAAATGAAATCTTGCCATTTGCAATGAGTGGATGGAACTAAGCAAAATAAATCAATCAGAGAAAGACAATTATCATATGAGCTCACTGATATGTAGAATTTAAGAAACAAAACAGAGGATCATAGGGGAAGAGAGGAAAAAAATAAACCAAGATGAAACGAGAGAGGAAGACAAACCATAAGAGACTCCTAATCATAGGAAACCAACTGAGGGTTGCTAGAGGGGAGGGGAGGTGGAAGGATGGGGTTACTGGGTGATTGACATTAAGGAGGGCACGTGATGTAATGAGCACTGGGTATTATATAAGACTGATGAATCATAGGTCTGTACCTCCAAAACCAATAATACATTATATGTTAATTAATTGAATTAAATTAAAAATGTTAAATACATACCTACATACATACATAGGGGCTACCAAATTTCTAAGATTTCTGAAGTTAGGACCATAAAGTTGTATTTTCTTACTATTCTTACTATTTCATCAAAATAGGCTTTATGCATTGGCGAAATGTGTTGCAAAAAAAAAAAATCAAAAACTATCCACTGAAATAGCCTGTGATTATATAGCCTCCTTTGAAAGAAATGAAACAATCTTTAACTAAAGGAGTTTATCAACTAGACAGAGAAACCACAGGATAATTCTATTGACCTTACAGCAGCAAAACAGATTATTTGTGGACTGTATTCCAAAGGACAGTTAATGTTTTCCTTGGTTAATGTACTGAACTAGAATTCCTTCTTTCCTGTTTATATTTTCTTTCTGTCAAGCATAACTACCAAAGCAACATTTGCTGTTTATAAATCTAAGAGAATTATCTGCATAAGGCATCTAGGAAAAAATAAATCACCAATTTGTTTAAATACTCTTTATTTGACCCCCCCCAAAAAAGTCTTTGTATTTATTTTTTAATTAAGTTTTTCATTTTAATTTCAGTATAGTTAACATACAGTGTTATATTAGTTTCGGGTGTAAAATACAGTAATTCAACAATTCCATACACTACTCAGTGCTCATCGTGATAAGTGCACTCTTCAATCCCCATCACCTATTTCACCCACCTCCCCACTCACCCCCTTCTGATAACCATCAGTTTGTTCTCTACAATTAAGACTGTTTCTTGGTTTGTCTTTCTCTTTTATTTTTCTTTTCTCTTTTGTTTCTTAAATCCCACATGTGAGTGAAATTATATGGTATTTGTCTTTCTCTGACTGAAAAGTCTTCATATTTTATACTGAAAGCATGAAGCCATGAAACAGAGAGCATATAATTAATGTAGAAGACTTTATTTCATCTTCTTGTATAACCCAAGGAAGAAAATAATCCACCAGGAATGAGGTCTCTATCAAAATCAGTTTTGACCTTTCTATTTTGTCATCTGGATAGCTCATTGGCAAAGGGATCAAGAAAATGGTAATTTCTGAGATCAGCAGGCCCATTATGGTCCAGTGAAGTTTTGTTACTTAGATTTGGATACTAGGTTGAATATATTTTAAAGGCATTTGTTCAGCATAGATTTTGTGAGCAGCACTTTAGAAGATTATGAAGATTCCACCCCTGACTCAGTAGGTTTGTAACACCATTGTTAAAATGAAAGCTAGTATAGAATGTACTCCAAATTTTTGCATTTTAAACCACGAATAAAATACAATTAAAAAAAAAAAGAATGACAAGCATGAATCAGTTTTGACAGAGAAGATACATAGGAAAAGGTAGGATTTGGTCCTTATAAATAAGAATCCTAGGTCCTTGTTATTTGAGTATCATTTGGATAAATAAGGAGAAAGGAAAGCATCTAAGCTGGAAGAGAATCACAAAAGCAAAAATAAGCATCATGTGGGGAATGGTGAAATGATCGACTTATATAAAGTGGAGGTTTATTTGAAAAGTAATGGGAAGTGATTTTGAATAAGTTGACCAAGACCAGAAAATGTTGAAGCCTTAAAGGCCAGACTGAGTACCCAGAAACCATTGAAGGTTCTTGAGCTCACTGAAATTGGGGAGTTATGTACAGAGGAGAGGGTAGAAATAAGCAACTGAGGATGATTTGAAAAGTGTAGAAAATTAGAGGGATAGACAAATCTGAGACATGGTAGAGATGAATTGAAAAACTTGAACTTGATGATTCATTAGATTCATAGTCTCCTTTTAGCAGATATGTCGTGGGCTGAGGACCAGCTTTAGGTGGCAGGTAGCCATCAATAGATAGTGATGGTGGTAGCCATACAATCAACAAATGACCTACTTTGAATCTATAAATCAGGAGTGTGATTCTATAATTCCTGCAAAATTTGGATACATGGTAAAACTTGAAAAGGTATTTTTATAAAATGTTCATCTTTCTATTTTAGGTAAACTCAAAAGGCATTTCTGTAGAAAATAAAATTTTGTCTGCAATATACACTTAACATAGTTCTTTTAAAATGACATTGTTACATCTAGGAATTTGTTTTCTCCATTTCTGATCAGTACCTAACCTTTTAAATTCTAGTTTATCTTGTTCAAGCACATGCTAAATATCTAATTCTTGATACTAACAATCATTGCACTTCAAAAATAAGATATCCTTATGTGTTTGAAACATTTCTTACAGTTTTTGTTTAGTAACTAACTTTTAGGTTAACTTTCTGAAATAATGATGGTATCAAACAATCCAGAAAACAGTCGGGATTATTGTCAGTGGCCTGTAGGCCTCTCCACAGTGCTCATTAAGTGTCCTCACAACATGGCTACTAGTTCTCCACAGAACTAGCGCTTGCACCCTTTTCTGAAGGCTAAATGTGAAGAGCAGTGGCCTGCCTGTCTGGTGATATGGCCTTAGGAGAATTTGCTTGACATTCTATCAATAGGGTTTCTTCACATTCTGCTATGACTAGCTGACTTGTCACAAATGAGTGGATTGTCAGTTGCCCACAACTTAATTTAAAGAATACTGGTTCCTATAGTATGAGAGTAGTTTGAAGAAGTGATGCAATTAGATCCTTAGCCAAATAAAATAAAATAATGTATAAATTATATATATTATATAGTTTTTATTTTTTGAGGTATCTGTAATGTAGATTAGTTAATAAAACCATACAAGGACTTCCATTTCTGTAAAGGTCAAAATTTAGACCAACTCTCCTACTGAGAATAATAAAATCTGGAAAAAATATACTACAAGGAATCACTTGGAGGCACCAGAGATCTAACAAGGCAAAATTATGGGAAAGATAGGAAAATGAAGAAATTCTAGAGAGGTGAGCCTGCCATGAGGGGCCAGTTTTCCACTCAGATGTCTGTTGGTCCTGGAAGATATAACTGAGAGGCTGAGAAACTGAACAGGGCTTCTGACAGCCCTCTGTAAGAGAAAAATAAAACTTGGAATCTAGAACCCACCAAAGTTGGGAATGAGACTTGTAAATACCCCAGGCTCTTGATTAAAGCACTGAAAGTCTCCCATTAGGAATAAGAATGAACTGTAAGTAGATTGTCCTCTCAAGCCTGAAGCTCAACTTCAAGTCATTTTTAATTCTTGAAATTAAATCAAGACGATCTCAGATTGCTGGTTTCTAAACCTGCCAATTAGAAAGGAAAGCATCTCTCAAGGAAAAGAATGTCATCAATTCTCAAATTATTTCTACAGATTTTCACATGCTGTGTCCACTACTCAACTAATAATAATCAGGCTCATGAGGAGATAAGACAGTATGGATGAAAAAAAAAAAAAAACAAGAAAAATAACAGGTAATGGACACATGGGATGTACATAATAAGTTAGCACACAAAGGGACTTAAATTTTTTTTAAGTTTTTATTTAAATTCCAGTCAGTTAACATACAGTTTAATGAGTTTCAGGTGTATGGTATAGTGATTCACCACTTCCATACAACACCCGGTGCTCATCACAAATGTACTCCTTAATCCCCATCTCCTACATAACACATCCCCCCACACACCTCCCTTTTAGTAACTGTCAGTTTGTTCTCTAGTTTAGAGTCAGATTCTTTGTTTGCCTCTCCCTCTCTCTCTCTCTTTTTCCCTTTGCTCATTTGTTTTGTTTCTTAAATTCCACATGTGAGTGAAATCATATGGTATTTGTCTTTCTCCAACTGACTTATTTCGCTTAGCATAATACTCTCTAGCTTCATCCATGTCCTTGCAAATGGCAAGAGTTCATTCTTTTCCATGGCTGAATAATATCCCATTGTATTTTTATACATATCTTCTTTATCCATTCATCAATCAATGGACACTTGGGCTGTTTCCATAATTTGGCTGTTGTAAATAATGCTGCAATAAACATAGGGGTGCATGTATCCCTTTGAATTAGTATTTTTGTATTCCTTGGGTAAAGTGTGATTGCTGAACCATAGGGGAGTTCTATTTTTAACTTTTTGAAGACCCTTCATATTGTTTTCCACAGTGGCCACACCGGTTTATATTCCTGCCAACAGTGCAGGAGGGTTCCCCTTTCTTCACATCCTCGCTAATACCTGTTGTTTCTTGTATTGTTTATTTTAGCCATTTTGACAGGTTTGAGATGATATGTCACTTGGTTTAGATTTGCATTTCCCTGATTATGAGTGATGTTGAGCATCTTTTCATGTGTCTGTTGGCCATCTGGATGTCTTTATTGAAAAAAGGTCTGTTTATGTCTTCTGCCCATTTTTAATTAGATTATTCATTTTTTGGTTGTTGAGTTGTATCAGTTCTTTATATATTTTGGATACTAACCCTTAATTGGATATGTCATTTGCAAATATCTTCTCCCATTTCGTAGGTTGTCTTTTACTTTTGTTGATGATTTCCTTCACTGTGCAGAAGCTTTTTATTTATATGTAATCCCCAAAGTGTATTTTTGCTTTTGTTTCCCTTGCTCAGGAGACCTATCTAGAAAAAAACTGCTACAGCCAATGTCAGAGAAATAACTGTCTGTGTTTTCTTCAAGGACTTTTATGGTTTCAGGCCACATTTATATCTTTAATACATTTTGAGTTTATTTTTGTGTGTGGTATAATAAAGTGGTCCAGTTTCATTCTTTTGCATGTAGCTGTCCAGTTTTCCCAAAATCATTTGTTGAAGAGAAAGTCTTTTTCCCATTGGATATTCTTTCCTGTTTTGTCAGAGATTAATTTACCATATAATTGTGGGTTCATTTGGGTTTTCTATCTGTTCCATTGATTTATGTGTCTGTTTTTGTGCCAATACCATACTGTTTTGATTACTACAACTTTGTAATATAACTTGAAGTCCAGAATTGGGATGCCTCCAGCATTGCTTTTCTTTTTCAAGATTGCTTTGGCTATTTGGGGTCTTTTGTGGTTCCATACAAATTTTAGGATCGTTTGTTCTACTTCTGTGAAAAATGCTGTTGATATTTTGATAGGGATGCATTAGATGTGTAGATTGCTTTGGGTAGTATAGACATTTTAACAATATTTTTTCTTCCAATCCATGAGCATGGGATGTCTTTTCATTTCTTTGTGTCATCTTCAGTGTCTGTCATCAGTGTTTTATAGTTTTGAGAGTACAGGTCTTTCACCTCTTTGGTTAGGTTTATTCCTAGGTATCTTATTATTTTTGGTGCAATTATAAATGGGATTGATTCCCTGATTTCTCTTTCTGCTGCTTTATTATTGGTGTATAGAAATGCAACAGATTTCTGTACATTGATTTTGTATCCTGTGACTTTACTGAATTATTTATCTATTCTAGCAGTTTTTTTGGTGGAATCTTTCAGGTTTTATATAAACAGTATTTTTAACATGTTCAATGAAATTTTTTTAAAAGGCTGGAAATTTTAGAAGAGGAGTGGAAACTATAAAAATGAACCAACTGAAAAAATCCAAGAACTGAAATTAAAAACTTTACAGATGGGTGAATTAGCTATTTATTGCTATGTAACAAATCATCCTGAAACTTAATGACTTAAAGCAGCAATAATTATTTAATCTTTTTTATAATTCCTAGGAGTCCGGAATATAGGAGTAGCTAATTTGGCTGGTTCTTGCTTGAGGTCTGTCAGGAGTTTGCCATCAGATGCTGGCTGGGGGCAGGCATCTAAAGACTTAAGTGGGACTGGTGCCATCTGAATGGGACTTATTCATTTGGATGGGAATTTGATTCCTTTCAATATGGGCTTCTCCAGGGAGCTGTGTGAATGTGCTCATGACATGATGGCTGGTTTTCCTCAGAACTAAAATCCAGGGGAACAAGGCAGAAGCTGCAATGCTTCTGATGACCTAGCCTCAAGAGTCACCACACACCACTACTACCATACTCTGTTGATCATATGGATCAGCCCTGATTTAATGTGAGAGGAAACTACCCAAGGATATGAACACTAGGTGGTGAGAATTATTGGTGCGGAAGTGGGCGGAGTACTTGACAGCTGGGTACCATGAGTAGGCACAGCAGAAGAATTAATAAATAAGAAAAGGGAATTGGTAAACAGAATAGAACACATCGAGACAAAAGGATGGAAAATGCAGAAAAGAGGGTATGGACACAATATGTAATTGAATTATCAGAGAACAGAAGAGAGATTAAGGCAGAAGCAGTATTTGAAGGGATAACAACTGTAAGTCTTCCAAAACCAATGAAAGGTATAAAGGCACAAATTCAAGAAGCCCTATGAATTCCAAGCAGGATAAAAAGTGCAAAACTATAGACTCTCATATATAATTGATCTTTACTTAATATTTTTAGCCTGTGTTTGAAGACATTATTGCTGGTTTGAATGGGGCTATTCATTTTTGTAATTTTGGAGAATTCCTGCCTTAATGTGATAGGAGATTTTGCTACTATTTATGTTTCATTCTTAATTGTTCCTAGTCCTTGGTTACTAGCCTTTGGGTCAGCCTGAAACATTATATAAAGAGAAAATGTACATTGTAACAGAAAACACAACTCCCATTAACTTGATATTATCCAGCCATCTAGCATTCAACTATTCCTAACTTTCATACATACTTCATTCATACTTCCATACATCTAAAAAGCAATGATAGTTAAAATTTATAGAAATGATTTTGAAGTGTTGAAATCCCATCAGAATCTTTCTTTTAATGTTAAGTGTTTACTATATTTTGGGGTTAAATACATCATTATATAATCCAGTTCTTTAAAACTTGACCATGTGTATATAGCATTGTTAATTGAGTATCTGAATAACCACACATACCACTTCTTGGCCATGCTACATTGGCAGGAGTTAATTTGACATATACCTGGCTCTTATGTTTAGAAAAACCACCATTTTTACCTCCACTAGTTGTTTTTAAATGGCAAGCATTTTAAGTAATGGCAAGCATTTAACAAGAGAAATTTTTATTAATATTAAGCTCCCAAAATGTTGGTATGGATTATGAAACAGTGAATGCTGTCCATCTAGAGATGAAATCTGTTTACAACAGGTGGGGACAGATGGCCATTCCAGCTTCAAATAGAGATTTTTAGCTGCCATAAGGAAACAACTACCTTAAAGTAGATTGTGTTTAACCCACTATCTCTTAGACTGGTTTCTTTCATTAAAAAAAAAATACTCAGATGAAGTCATTTTTCTCCAAATGTAAGCATTCAAAATAAGGGTCTTAAGAAGTCAAGTCCAGTTATTAAATTATATGATTCTATTCGTTTCTTCAAAGTTTAACACAAACTTGAGGGGGTCCAAGATGGCAGCATAGGAAGATCCTGAACTTAACTCCTCACATGAACATACCAAACCTACATCTACATGTGGAGCAATTGAAAAAAGACCTGAAAACTAGCTGAGTAGTGCTGTCACAACAAATGATAGAAGGACCACATGGAGACAGGTAGGAGAGGCAGAGATGTGATCTCACCAAAAACTCTACCTCTGGCACCACAACCCACAATCAGGATGTATCTCATAAATCCAGGGCTTCTCCCTGAGGAGCAAGAGGTTTGTGCCTTAGGTACCCCAACACCTGGAACTTGCATCAGAGAGACAATACCCCAAAATGTTTGTCTTTGAAAACCAAAGGGCTGTAGAGAACTACGATGCTGTTCTGAAAGGACTCACACACAAACTCACTTGCACAAGGGCCCAGCACAAAAGCAATGGTGCTAGACTATATGTGAGGGAGATTCAATTGCTAATTTTAAGCATCTGCTAAAGGAGCAGGGGGCCTACTGAGACCCTCTCCAGGGATGGAGGCACTGGCAAGCACCATTTTTGCATTCTCCCTCTACTTGCTGGCCCTGGAGGTCATGCACAGTCCTGGACTCTCACTGCCCTGCTAAAGCCAGTGGGCATGCCCCAGCTCTGCACTCTCCCAGTGTCTTGCTAAAGCTGTTGGTGCACTCTGGCCTCCACTTGCTTGGCCCTGCTAAAGCCAGCAGGCGTGCAGAGTCCACATAGGGGACACTCCTTTATCACCTGGCTCTGGTGGCCAGGAGCTCTTGCATTCCTGGGTCCCATGTGACTATAACAATTGGAAAGACAGTTCTTGGCAGGCTACCACCCCAGGGCACTGCACAGACAGCGAACTGAAACACACCCCCAGTTTTGCTATAAAAAAAAAAAATGAATTTACTTTTCCTGGAGCTTCAGCCTAAAGGGCAGTCTTCAAGTTTGTTACACATCTAGAAGCTACAGAGGTGCTGTCAGGGAAAGTAGGCCATGGGATACCATCTTTGTGCTCTTCCTCAGCCTCATGACTCTCTAGTGCCTTTTTTTTTTTTTTAAAGATTTTATTTATTTATTTGACAGAGAGAGACACAGTGAGAGAGGGAACACAAGCAAGGGGAGCGGGAGTGGGAGAGGGAGAAGAAGGCTTCCCGCCGAGAAGAGAGCCCTAGGATCATGACCTGAGCCGAAGGCAGACGCTTAACGGCTGAGCCACCCAGGTGCCATCTCTGGTGCCTTTCAAAAAGGAGTTTATCCACTCATCTAGAGCTCCAATTACCGCAACTGTCACCCAAAAGAAACCTCCAGATTGCCTGGTCTAGAGGCCAGCAGGGTTTGTGACCGCATACTTTAAAAGCAGCTGCCTGAGGGTCTGGCTTCCAATCAGCCTGAAACTAGGTGCTGAGATTCTTTCTTTTGGAACATTGAAACTGTCAACAACTGAGACCTATCAAGAATAAATCCGGCTAAAAATCACAAAGGTTTGAGAGACAACCAAGAGCTAGAGCAAAGTTGAATGATAAGTTTCATCTCCTACACAAAGCCAACTCCTTCAATACTGGGAGAAGTAACTTTTTCACTTAATACATAGAAACAAACACAAAGAGTCCAGCAAAATGAGGAAACAGAAGAATATATTCCAAGTGAAAGAATGAGATAGATGAACCATGAGAGACGATGGACTCTGAAAAACAAACTGAGGGTTCTAGAGGGGAGGGGGGTGGGGGAATGGGTTAGCCTGGTGATAGGTATTAAAGAGGGCACGTTCTGCATGGAGCACTGGGTGTTATACACAAATAATGAATCATGGAACCCTACATCAAAAATTAATGATGTAATGTATGGTGATTAACATAACATAATAATAAAAAAAAAAAGAAAAAGGGTTGGGAGAACATCGGAAGGAATTTATTGGTTGTCCATCAGAAAAATGCATACCTCAGCTGGAGAAAGATAAGTTTCTCCTTGGAGATCCTGCTGTTTTCAACATTAACCTCCCCAAAGACCAGAGAGATTTCGTTTCTTGGGAATGTGTGTGGAGACTGAATTTTGGTTATTGATTGGCAAGAATAAAAACACAGGACTTTGCACCCACACAGAAAAAAAAAAAAAGAAAGAAAGAATGAGGTAAAATCTCAGGAAGAAAACCTTAATGAAATGGACGTAAGTAATTTATGTGATAGAATTCAAAACAATGGTCATAAAGATGCCACCGAACTTAAGAGAAGAATGGATGAACATGGTGATAACTTCAACAGAGCAATAGAAAATATATAAGAAAGTATCAAAGAGAAGTCACAGAGCCGAAAAATACAATAACTGAACTGAAAATACACTAGAAACGTTCAACAACAGACTAGATGAAGCAGAAGAAAGGATCAGTGATCTAGAAGACAGGGCAGTCTTCCCAAATAGAACAGCAAAAAGAAAAAAGAATGTTTAACAAGTGAAGATAGTTTAAGGGACCTATGGGACAATATCAAAAGGAATAACATTCACATTATAGGAGTCCCAGAAGTAGAAGAGAGAAAGAAAGGAGCAGAAAACTTATTTGAAGAAATAATGGCTGAAAACTTGCCTACCCTTGGAAATAGACATCCATATCCAGGAACCCATTGAATTCTAAATAAGATGAACCCAAAGATATCCACCCATGACACATTATAATTAAGATATCAGACATTAAAAATAAAGAGAGAATCTTAAAAGCAGCAAGAGGAAAAAAAACTTGTTATGTATAGAGAACCCCCATCAACCTATCAGCCAATTTCTCAGCAGAAATTTTGCAAGTCAGAAGAGAGTGGTATGACATATTCAAAGTTCTGAAGGGAAAAAATTTCCTACCAAGAATACTTACCTGGCAAGGTTACATTCAGAATTGAAAGAGAGATAAGTTTTCCAGACAAGCAAAACCTAAAGGGCTTCATCACCACCAAACCAGCCTTACAAGAAATGTCAAAGGGACTCCTTTAACCTGAAAAGAAAAGGCACTAATTACAAGAACACTTGTGAAAGTATAAATCTCACTGGTATGGGTAATGGATTAGTCACTTATAAAGCTAGTATGAAGGTTAAAAGACAAAAGTAGTAAAAATAACTATTACCACAATAATTAAGGGATACACAAAATAAAAAGATGTAAAATGTGATATCAAAAACATAAAATGTGGAGGGGAAGGTAGTAAAAATGTAGAGTTTTAGAATGCATATAAACTTAACTTGCTATCAATATAAAATAGACTATAATACATATAGGTTGTTATATGTGAGCCTCATGGTAACCCCAAAGCAAAAACCTAGAGTAGAGGGCGCCTGGGTGGCTCAGTCGTTAAGTGTCTGCCTTCGGCTCAGGTCATGATCCCAGAATCCTGGGATCGAGTCCCACATCGGGCTCCCTGCTCGGCGGGAAGCCTGCTTCTCCCTCTCCCACCCCCCCTGCTTGTTTTCCTGCTCTCCTTTTCCCTCTTTGTGTAAAAAAAAAAAAAAAAATTTTAAAAAAAAAAAAAAAAAAAACCTAGAGTAGATACACAAAAGATAATGAGAAAGGAATAATACTATAGAAAGTCATCACTTTTGGGCGCCTGGGTGGCTCAGTCGTTAAGCGTCTGCCTTCGGCTCAGGTCATGATCCCAGGGTCCTGGGATCGAGCCCCACGTCGGACTCCCTGCTCTGCGGGAAGCCTGCTTCTCCCTCTCCCACTCCCCCTGCTTGTGTTCCTGCTCTCACTATGTCTCTCTCTGTCAAATAAATAAATAAAATCTTTAAAAAAAAAAAAAAAAAAAGAAAGTCATCACTTTTTTTTTCTTTGTTTAATTTATTTATTTTTTTATTCTTATGTTAATCCCCGTACATTACATCATTAGTTTTAGATGAAGTGTTCCATGATTCATTGTTTGTGCATAATACCCAGTGCTCCATGCAGAATGTGCCCTCCTCAATACCCACCACCAGGCTAACCCATCCTCCCGAAAGTCATCACTTTTATTCAAAATAGTATTGGAAGTCCTAGCCAGAGAAATTAGGCAAGAAAAAGAAAGAAAAGGCATCCAAATTGGAAAGGAAGAAGTCAAACTGTCACCATTTGTAGACAACACAATTTTATATAGAGAAAACCCTAAAGACTCCACCAACAAACTATTAGAACTAATAAGCAAATTCAGTAAAGTTTCAGGATAAAAAATCAATATACAAAAAGGTATTGCATTCTTATACAATAATATGAACTCTCAGCAAAAGAAATTAAGAAAATAATCCCACTCATAATCTTATTAAAAAGAATAAAATACCTAGGAAGAAATTTCATCAAGGAAGTGAAAGTCCTGTACACTGAAAAATTCTGAGACATTGATGAAAGAAATTGACAGAGACACAAATAAATGGAAAAATATTCCATGCTCATGGATTAGAAGAATTAACACTGTTCAAGTGTCCATACTACCCAAAGCTGTTACAGATTCAATGCAATCCCTATCAAAATTCCAGTGGAATTCTTCACAGAAATAGAACAATCCTAAATTTTGTATAGAACCACAAAGGACCCCAAATAGCCAAGCCAATCTTGAGAAAGAAGAACAAAGCTGCAGGCACCACACTCTCTGATTTCAAACTATATTAGAAAGCTATAGTAATCAAAACAGTAGGATATTGGCATAAAAACAGATAAATAGGTCAATGGAACAGAATAGAGAGCCCAGAAATAAACCCATACAAGAATTTGCAATGAAGAAAGGACTGTCTCTTCAATAAATGGTGTTGGGAAAACTGGACAGTCACATGCAAAAAAAGGAAATTAGACTACTCATGTCCACCATACACAAAAATTAACTCAAAATGGACTAAAGACTTGAATGTAAGACCTAAAACCATAAAACTCCTAGAAGAAAACACAGGCAGTATAAGTTCCTTCACATAGGTCTTGGTAATGATTTCTTGGATCTGTCTCCAAAAGCCAAGGCAGCAAAAGCAAAAAATAAGCAAATGGAGCTGCTTCAAACTGAAAAGCTTCTACACAGAGAAGGGAACCATCAACAAAATGAAAAGGCAACCTTCTGAATGGGAGAAAGTATTTGCAAGCATATGTCCAATAAAGGGTTAATATCTACAGTATATAAGGAACTTATACAACTCAAGAGCAAACCAAAACAAAATGAAACAACAACAACAACAAAAAATACCTAATTTGAATTAAAAATTGGCAGAGGATCTGCAAAGACATATTCCCAAAGAAGACACACAGATGGCCAACAGGTACATGAAAAGATGCTCAACATTACCAATCTCAGGGAAATGTAAATCAAAACCACAATGAGATATCACTTCATACCTGTTAGGATGGCTATTTCCAAAAGAGAAGAAATTAGTGCTTGGTGAGGATGTGGAGAAAGGGGAACCCTCATGCACTGTCGGTGGGAATGTAAATTGGTGCAGCCACTGTAGAAAACAGTGTGGAGGTTCCTCAAAAAATTAAAGATAGAACAAACATATGATCCAGCAATTACACTTCTGGGTATTTATCTGAAGAAAACAAAAGCACTATTCAAAAAGTTATGTGCATCCCCTATGGTTATTGCATTCAACATTATTTACAATAGCCAAGATGTGGAAGCAGCTTAAGTGTATATCACACACACACACACACACACCAAGGAATATTACTTCACCATAAAAAAAAGAATGAAATCTTGCCATTTTTGACAAGATGGATGGACCTAGAGGGTATCATGCTAAGTGAAGTAAGTCAGAGAAAGGCAAATACCATACGATTTCACTTATATATGGAATCTAAAAAACAAAACAATGAACAAACAAAACAAAACTCAGATACAGAGAACAGAATGGTGGTTGCCGGAGGGGAAGGGGTTGGAGGACTGGCTGGAAAAGGTGAAGATCAAGAGGTACAAACTTCCAGTTATAAAGTAAATAAGTCATGGGGATGTAATGCATAGCATGAATAATACTATAGTGCATAGTTGAAAGTTGATAAGAGAATAAATCTTAAAAGTTCTCATCACAAGAAAAAAAAGAAAAAGAAAACAATTTTGTAACTTTCTATGGAAATTGATGGTAACTAGACTTACTGTGGTGGTCATTCCCCAATGTATACAAATATCAAATCATTATGGGTTTTTTTTTTAATATTGTATTTATTTATTTATTTGAGAGAGAGAATGAGAGAGAGAGAGAGCATGAGATGGGGGAGGGTCAGAGGGAGAAGCAGACTCCCCGCCGAGCAGGGAGCCCGATGCGGGACTCGATCCCGGGACTCCAGGATCATGACCTGAGCCGAAGGCAGCCACCCAACCAACTGAGCCACCCAGGCACCCCTCAAATCATTATGTTGTACACCTGAAACTAATATAATGTTATATGTCAATTGTACCTCAATTTAAAAAAACAAAACAAAACTTGGGCCTATGAAGCATTCATATTACACCTTTCATTTACCAATTTGTAATAAATTCAACTTGTATCGTTCAAGTGGCTTTCTATTTCATTACAGAGATTAACTTCCTGGTATAAACCATTGATTTTACTGTGCCAGGGCAAAGTTCAGAGGTAATACTGTTTGCAAACATCCAGTTTGAAAAGGTAGGGAACTAGATGCTCCCACAGAGAAAAAAAAAAAAATCTAACCTCTTTCTTAGAAATTAAAAATATTTTTTTCTGTTGGTAATTATTATACTCTATCACCTGGGACCACAATTAGCTAAATCTACAACTGTTGTAAAGGATCGCTGCACTCATACAGCATGATTTCAGACATAGTCATGAAGTGTACAAACAATATTTTCTGGATGCATATGTATTTCTCCTTTGAAATGTAAGAGAAGAAATGCTTTCCTAGGAATTATATATTTTAAGTCTACTTCCTTGCCAAGTTCCTTAGCGTCTCCCCAGGAGTTTCTCTTTCTGGCATCCTATGGCACAGATTTTGGTGCTGGCAATATCAAACTACGTAATTTGTTTAACAGGGGTTAGAACTGGGCATGTAATTTTATGGATAGATGTCTTAGACACAGATAAGAAGTCACCATCCAGGTGATTCTCCGCAATAAGATTGATCAGAAATTTGATCCAGGTTGGGGGAGGGTGCTCCAGTAGTAATCAAAATCTATTCTCCATGGATAAGATTTCATTATATCTTATCATCCTAGATTTAATGAAATCTCACACGTAGAGAATAGATTCTCTCTCCAATTGGAATCCCCCGGAGCCATGATTGCATTTCCCATCAACAATCAGTGCTACAGCTGAGCTGGAGCGCTCAGTTACCTGCCAACCAGATGGCACTTCCCCAGTCTGCAACCAGTGTTGGAACGAAAATGCTTGAGAGGGGGTGGACTGTGAATGAAAAGGGTTTTGGTAGAAAGTCCTCCCTGCCCCAAATTCACAGAAAAGTGATAGGCTCCTATTTAATCTAGTGAGGGTGACCCAGGAAGACACCAGGTTTCAGGTATTATGGGGGACGGGGGGGGATTCTAGTTCCCTATTCTTAGTCATCATGCCCTACCCTTCATGCATACCAGGCACTGGGTTCAGAACTGTACATTATCTTATCTGATCCTTACAATGACTCTATGATAAGTTTATTATCACCTCATTTTATAGATGGGGAAATTGAGACTCAAAGCCTTTGCAGCTATTGTACAAGGCCACCTAACATTTGTAGTAGAGTTTGTACCCAAATTTAAACCCTGAAGACCTAGAGCTCCTCTCCCACAACCACTATGCTACATTCCTTTCCTTTTAGTAGTTTTCATCCCACCTTCTCTTCTCCTCCATCAGCATTCAAAGCTCCACAATACTGCACCCCCACACACACACTTCAGATACCAATCATAAGTCTGGGTTGTTGCCTATACTTCTGACCAATCAGCTGTAAATTGGAGGTTCCCACAACCCTCTCCTCAGGTTTGATTAACTTGCTAAAGCAGTTCACAGAACTTGGGATAACAGTTTACTTACTATTTAGCAGGTTATTGTATAAAGATCCCTTAAAGGACACCGATAGAAGAGACAGGTAGCGCAAGGCATGTGGGAAGGGGCAAGGAGATTCCACGATCTTTCAGGAGGCACCATTCTCCCAGCATGGCCATGTGTTCACGAACCTGGAAACTCTCTGAACCTCATACTTTGGGGATTTTTATGGAGGTTTCATCACATAGGAATGATCAATTGTTAACTCCATTTCCAGCCCCTCTCCCCTCTCTGAAGACTGGGGGTGAAGGGGACTAAAAATTCCAAGCTTCTTATCATTGCTTAGTCTTTCTGGTGACCAGCCCCCATCCAGGAGCCCATCGATAGTCACCTCATTAGAACAAAAAACATTCCTATCATCCAGGAAATTCCAAGGGATTTAGGAGCTCTGTGTCACGAACCAGGGTCAAGGACCAGTGAGAACAAAAGATGCTCCTAATGCTCTTAGGACTTAAGAAATTACAGTTTTAGGAGCTCTGTGCTAGGAGCCAGGGGCAGAGAGCAATATGTAATTTTTAGGTTCTTAATAAATATTACTCTCCCTGCCTTTTCCCTTTACAAGTTGGGTGTCTAATGGTGTGAGTGTCTCATGTCCACTGAAGTGAAAAATGCCAGGCATGGAAGATATCCCAGCTTTAGTCACCTGTAGTTTCTTGGTAGAAACCATACTTTCTTCTATATTTTACTAAGTTGTTATTAAACATTGCCTTGCATCCAGCAGAGCTGTACTGTGGCCCTGTAGGGAATGTAGCATAGTGATTAGCAGTGCAGGGCTTTGGACCAGAGTCCGGTTGGCTTTGCCAGTCGCTGCTGTCTGACCTTGGCAAATTACCTATCTCTCCATGCCTCTGCTTCCTCCTCTGTAAGTGTGTGTGTGTGTGTGTGTGTGTGTGTGTGTGTGGTGGGGATGGAGGGTTATGCTTACTCTGTAGGGTGGTAATAGGAATTAAATTAGATAATATATGTAAAACACTTAGCATAGTTCCTAGCGTACAGCAAAAGCTACATAAGCGATAATGATCATTACTATTATTTAATATTATTGCCATAGGTATTTTTTTTATACTCTTGGGCTAAAAACTTTTTGAAGAAACACAGACACTATCTCTCGCCATTGCAATTGGACCCTGTTTTTGAAGAATGCTGGTTACCTTCAGTAGTCTGATAAGTGCAGTAATTAACGACTTATTTACTGATAAGCTCTGTTTTCCTTTGATGCAGGAGCTGATACTAATGCAGGAGATGTGTTATGTTTCCCACGACACCTTTGAATAAAATGCCATTTCCTCAGGAACAGCTAGAAATACCGATGCTAATTTTTCCTGTGCTCAGGAAAAGCAAGAGCGCTCCCGCTGCAGTGGGCTGGAAGGAGCTCTCCAGAAACATTATGTCATCCTAATTTGCACTGCCAGGGGATGAGCTCATGGGGCGGGGTCTCTCAGGGCTGCAGCTGCGCCAGTTCCTCACTTGTGGGCTGTGCGTCCTCCCAGCTCGCCTCTCGCTCCCTGCTACCCCCTCAGCCCAGCCCCCGCTGCCTGCGCCGAACAGGAGGCACTGCGTGATGAATGACTGAAAACCGAGGCGAAGTCCTGCAAAATAGAATCAGGCGTCAGAAGGCACAAGAAAGGCAAATTGTGCATTTTAGTTATTTTGCGTTCAAAAAAAAAAAGCAGTTGCAGAACTGCTGTTGTCAATGAGAAGAGACTTCTGTCGGTTCTCTTTGCTTCCCCTCCTTTGTCTGACAGCAGCATCTTTCCCCTTTTCTACTTCAAACAACAGCTTGATCTATGAGCCAACCCATGCAGGAAAGGAGCCGATCACGTCTGGCCCTAAGCCACGTGACTGTAGCAAGGAAGAAACATGTGAGCAATTTCCCACATTCTTTTCGTTATAATATGTATTGTGAGTATGTTTATACTCCTTCTAGTCTAGCTGGTGGTATAGTAATGGTTAAACAGACAGGCTTTAGGGCTGGCAGCCTGACTGCAGATCCCATCACAGACACAGGTGAGAATTGTGTCATCTCTTTAAGCCTCAGTTTCTCCATCTGTAAAATGGGGGTAATAATCAAGCCTAGATCAAAAGATTGTTGCAAACGTTAAATGAATATTCCGTGGTAATCACTAAGCACAGTGCCTGGCCCATGGAATGTACTCAATAAATGTGAGTGATCATTAATAAGATACATATGTTCAACTGCTTTATTAACCAGTCACAGCAAGAGAATATATATAATATATAAAAATATATATTTTAAATATGAATTGGAAGGATATAAATTATCATATGATATACTTTCAAGGAAATTATTTACTCATAAAAAAGATCTGTTTGGGTTTTTACCTTTTATTATGGAAATTTTCAAACATACATTGAAACAGAATCATATACTGAGCACCACCACTCCCCGCCCCTCCCCCCCTGCCGATACCCATCACCCCACTTTAACAATCATCAAACATTTGGGGAGCTTCGTTTCATCAACTCCCCACTTTTTTTTAAGGTGGAGTATTTTAAGGGCAAATCCCTGACGTTGTGTCATTGCACCCATAATACTTGAATATGTGCCTCTAACAGAAAAAAGGATTTTATTTTTAACTTAACCACAGTTATTATATACCCTACAATAATAAAATAATTCCTTATTATCATCTAATAATGTCCAGTCCATATTCAAATTTCCCTAATTGCCCAAAAATGGCTTTTTATGTCTTTTTTTAAAAAATCACAGAAAATATTTCTCAATGCTTAGATTTTTTTTAAATGATTTCTAAATATGGCATATGAATTCTTTTTCAGAGCATTGAAAAATGCAAATATTGATATTTATACAGTAGAAAAAAACAAATCACTAATCTGTCTTTATCAATTGTTAATCTGAATGATTTGTTTTCAAGTGAGAGGTTCTGTACTGGTAGGGTACCTAATAAATAATAAATATGTGTTAATTTTTTAATCATTAATTTTATGTGATTCAGAGGACCAATATTCTATGTGCTCATTTTCTAAATACATGATTTAAAAATCTTACTTAAACCAACACTTAGTGGATAAACAAGACCGTAACTTATTGATTCTTTCCCTGCTTGTTTCATCCTAATTTAATGTCTATAAATCACTATCTACATTAGAAATTTGTTTAGAAAAGCATTTAATGTTCAGTATTGCCAATAGCTGTTCTTGTTTACATGTAAACATTTAACTTCCTGAAAATATATCTCTTTCCATTTAAAAGCAAGCTCTGTATGGTTCCTGATGTATTTAGAATTCATATAATCAGTGTTAACAGTAAGTCCCCAAGGAGGCATGAGTTATGTGCATAAAAATTTATGTGTACACTCTGACTTTCATAAAGGATATAGTCTCTGTTTCATTGCTGAACGTAAGTTCCCAGGATGACATCATATTTTTTTTTCTTTGACAAATCAAGGTCATTCTAAAGGCTCTGTGATCTGGCCCAATTACTTCCCCAGCAGTATCTCTCATAACTTCCTCTATTCTCTGTCCCCCAAACCCATGAGGCTACAACTGTGTTGGACAACTAGCCGTTCTCTCTGTGCTTTCCTGTCCCTGCCCTTCTTGTTCTCAAGCTGCTATTCCATATCCCAGAGGAGGAGTTGCCAAATTTAGTAAATAAAAATACAGGAAGCCCAGTTAAATTTGATTTTTAGATAAACAATGAAGGCATTTTCAGTGGAAGTGTATTCCAAATATCACACGGGGCATACTTAAACAAAGTTCTTGTTCTTGTAACTGAAATTCAAATTTAACTGGCAGCCCCATGTTTTATCTGGCAATGCTAACCTAAGGAAGCCCTTCAAGGGCTGGCTTTTCTTCCAGGAAACCTTCCCAAGTACCCTCCTACCCTGCTACCACAGCATTTTGCTGGAACCTCTCGTTAAATACATAAGTACACCAACATTTTAAAATCAGTCATATTTATATGTGTCTCTCTGCCACTTTGCAACACAAACAGCATGCCTTATTTCTAGAGTTCTGGATGTAACATTTATACCCCACTCTCCTTTCCACCCCAGGGATTAGATAGCACGTTTATCACAACATCTTCCCCAGGGCATTGGGTTTTTTTGTTGTTGTTGTTTTGTTTTCTCATGTAAATCTGGAAGGCCTAGATCCACCGTTATTGGTTGCTAACAGCATGGCAGGTACTGTGGTAAGCAGCGGAGGTAAACAGGTGAATTAGATACGTTTCTGACCATTAGGAACTCACAGCTTGTGGTCTCAGAACAGAAGCACGTAACTGGGCAGGGATTTGGGTAGGTATGATTTATTTGATAAATATTCATTAAAAGCTCACTATATGCCAGGCACAGTTCTAGGCACTAAGCATGCAGCTGTGCCCAAGGAAAGCCCATGCCTTCCTCAAGTTCATTTCCTGAGGCAGGAATATCCAACTGGTAGATGTGAATGAGAGGTCCAGGTAACCTTGCAAGATATCTACTGAATAGGCTGAGTCCTGAAGTAGAGTAGGATTTGCCAGGCAGATGAGGGGTGGGAAATTGGCATCCCAGAAGGAAAACTGGATAGTGCAAAGGAACAGAGTATGAAAAAGTCCAGAATGTAACCTCTGTTAGGGCAGAGACTTGGTCATCTCTTGCTGGAAATCCCATGCATTAACTAGTGCCTGGCCCTGAGGAAGCCCTTGATAAACAGTTGAATGGGTGAATGAAAGCAAGTACGGTGTACTCAGAGAAAGGCAAGAGGATCAGATGGCCAGGGTGAAGGGCAGGAGGCATTGCTCTAAAAGTAGACAGAGGGCAGAATCATGAAGGGTTTTAGAAACCACACTTAGAAATGTGAATTTAAATTATAAACAGTGGAGAACCACTGAAAAGTTTTCAGGCCTGGAATGACATGATTGCAATTAACTTCTGAAGACATTGCTTGGATGGCTTTGTGGAGAATGGATTAAATGGAGTGGAGACTAGGGCAGGGAGACCAGTATAAGTGGCTATTGTTTCGGGAGGATGGACCCAGTAGAGAGGAAATAAGGGACTATATTGGGCAGTAGTGGTAAAAAATCAGAATGGGAGAAGGATTTTAGGTTATTTCTGAAGTAAAATCAATACAACTTTGGATCAGTTGGGTAAAAGGGTCAAGAAGAGGAATGAGCCTTGGACAACTCCCAGTTTTTTGGCTTTTACAACCTTTTGGACAAAGGTTCCAGTGTGGCCCACAGGATGCCAGTTGTAGAAGTTCTGGACAGAAGAGATATTTGGAGGAATCATTAGTGAGCATTGAGAGATAGAGCCATGATGATGGATGAAGACAGCCAGGGAGAGTGTATAAAATTAAATTTGAGGGAGGCCTGGGAAATGCCATTTTGCAGATATGTGTTTATATTTGTCATTTTGCAGATAGTTGTTTGTCATGTCCATATACATAGGTATATGTATTTGCACATGGTTGAATGAAGCCAAACCCAACATCAGCTTGGAAAAGGAATAGTGAGTCATTAATATGGCCTTGCTATTCTACACATAGAATGTTTTTATAAATGAGAAAACTTATTGATTTTATTTGATTTATTATTGACACCATCCTTGACTCCCTAAAGAAATATCAACTGGGGCTCCTGGGTGGCTCAGTCGGTTAAGCAGCCAATTCTTGATCTGGGCTCAGATCATGATCTCAGCGTCATGGGATCGAGCCCCATGTCAGGCTCCGCGCTCAACAGTGAGTCTGCTTGAGATTCTCTCTCCCTCTGCCTTTGGCCCTCCTCTTGCTTATGTGCTCTCTCTCAAATAAATAAATCTTAAAAAAAAAAAAAGAAATATCATTTAACCCCTCTCTGACTTCCTCTTACATGTGTCATCAGACTTTTTTTTTCAAAGACCAAATGAATACAGTAGATAAAGTACTTTGACTTGCATGGAAGAGGAAAAAATGAAAATTCTTGTGATGAAACATCACACAAGATAATTATTGATGATAATAAAATATTATAAAAAAGTAATCCCTTCTAAGAATCTCCAAAGCAGTCGCATTTTGAGGTACATGCATAAATATAATGTCATTCCACCTAAGGGCTTACAATGGTTTTGAAAGTAGAAAAGCTGATAAGAATCGGTATGTGAGTCACCACCAAATAGCATTCACCTCATTAATAACTAAGTGATGATGATAAAGGTCTTTTGAAACTTTAGAACGATAGAACATCTATTGACTGACTCCTTGGATTAAATAGTGTTTTCATTCTGATACTTAAAACTCAAAGCTACAGGCTACTCTCTAGGTAAGGGTCTTCAAAACTTCTTATTCGTGAATTCTCTACAAGAATTTTGAAAACTATGCACCCTCTCACACATGTTAAAGTTGGCATCTTCAATTTTACATTATAGGTTTAAATAGTAATATTATATTTAGATAGTAATTTAAATAATAGCATTGATATTTTAATAAAAACCATTGCATCACTTTTAAATTATCCAGTGGAATCTAAATCCGTAGAGATTTGATAGCCACCATCATACATTTTTTTAATACACAAACAAACTTATTTTTAACTGGCAGAAATTTTACTTGTTCCTTTCCTTTTTAACTCAGTTTCTACACCACTTTCTCCACAGAACTTTATCCTAATGTAATATATTTAGGTTTTAAAGGTTTTGTTGATCACCCTACCATAATTCTCTACAATGAAAATACACTAATAAATTTCAATTAAAATATTTTATGTTTCCTGTGACCATATGATTCTGAGGGCTTAGCATGTTTTTTTCTGGCATAAGTTACACTTATAATTATTAGTAGCCCACATTTGACCAGTACAACACATTGCCATTAAAAATTTGATATGCAAGTGAATATCCCTGCATATTCCTTGGTTTATAGAAATGCAACAGATTTCTGTACGTTGGTTTTGTATCTGGCGACTTTACAGAATTTATGTATCAGTTCTAGCAATTTTTTGGTGGAGTCTTTTGGGTTTTCTACATAGAGTATCACATCATCTGCAAATATGAAACTGTGACTTCTTCCTTGCTGATTTGGATACCTTTTATTTCTTTTTGTTGTCTGATTGCTGAGGCTAGGACTTCCAGTACTATGTTAAGTAACAGTGGTGAGAGTGGACATCCCTGTCTTGTTCCTGACTGTAGAGGAAAAGCTCTCAGTTTTTCCCCATTGAGGATGATATTAGTTGTGGGTCTTTGGTATATGGCCTTTATGATGTTGAGGTATGTTCCCTCTATCCCTACTTTGTTGAGGGTTTTTATCAAGAATGGATGCTGTACTTTGTCAAATGCTTTTTCTGCATCTATTGAGAGGATCATATGGTTCTTATTCTTTCGTTCATTAATACACTCTGTGTAGAAAACCCAAAAGACTCAACCCAAAAATTACTAGAACTGATACATGAACTCAGTGAAGTCGCAGGATATGAAATCAACATACAGAAATCTGTTGCATTTCTATACACCAGTAATGAAGCAGCAGAAAGAGAAATCAAGGAATTGATCCCATTTACAATTACATCGAAAACCGTAAGATACCTAGAAAAAACTGAACCAAAGAGGTAAAAGATCTGTACTCTGAAAACTATAAGACATTTATGAAGGAAATTAAAGATGACACAAAGAAATAGAAAAACATTCCATGCTCATGGGTTGGAAGAACAAATATTGTTAAAATGTCTATACTGCCCAAAGCAATCTACACATTTAATTCAATCCCTGTCAAAATACCACCAGCATTTTTCACAGAGATAGAACAAACAATCCTAAAATTTATGTAACCACAAAAGACCCCAAATAGCCAAAGCAATCTTGGAAAAGAAAAGCAAACCTGGAGGCATCACAATTCTGGACTTCAAGTTATATTACAAAGCTGTACTCATCAAGACAGTATGGTACTGGCACAAAAACAGACACATACATTAATGGAACAGGATAGAGAACCCAGATATGGACCCTCAACTATATGGGCAATTAATCTATGACAAAGGAAGAAAGAATATCCAATGGGAAAAAGACAGTCTCTTCAACAAATGGTGTTGGGAAAACAGCACAGCAACATTCAAAAGAATGAAATTGGACCATGTTCTTATACCATACACAAAAATAAATTTAAAATGGATGAAAGACCTAAATGTGAGACAGGAAACTATCAAAATCCTAGAGAACACAGGTAGCAACCTCTTTGACATCAGCCTTAGCAACTTCTTATTAAACATGTCTCCAAAGATAAGAGAAACAAAAGCAAAAATGAACTATTGGGACTTCATTAAGATAGAAAGTTTCTGCACAGTGAAGGAAACAACCAACAAAACTAAAAGACAACCTTCAGAATGGCATGAGATATCTGCAAATGACGTATCTGATGAAGGGTTAGTATCCAAAATCTATAAAGAACTTACCAAACTCAACATCCAAAAACCAAATAATCCAGTTAAGAAATGGGCAGAAGACATGAATAGACATTTTTCCAAAGAAGACATACAGAAGGATGACAGACACATGAAAAGATGCTCAACATCACTCACGGAGATACAAATCAAAACTATGAGATAACTACCTGTCAGAATAGCTAAAATTAACAACATAGGAAACAACAGATGTTGGTGAGGATGTGGAGAAAGGGGAACCCTCTTTTGCTGTTTTTGGGAATGCAAACTGGTACAATCATTCTGAAAAACAGTATGGAGTTTCCTTAAAAAGTTAAAAATAGAACTACCCTACAATCCAGTATTTGCACTACTAAGTATTTACCCAAAGGATACAAAATACTGGTTCAAAGGGGCACATGCACCTCGACGTTTATAGCAACATTATCAACAACAGTCAAATTATGGAAGGAGCCCAGCGACAGGTGAATGGATAAAGAAGATGTGGTGTGTATATATATATATATATATATATATATACAATGGAATATTACTCAGCCATCAAAAAGAATGAAATCTTGCCATTTGCAGTGATGTAGATGGAGCTAGGGTATATAATGCTAAGCTAAGTAAGTCAGAGAAAGACAAATACCATATGATTTCATTCATATGTGGAATTTAAGAAACAAAGCAGATGATCATAAGGGAAGGGAAGGAAAAATAAAATAAGATAAAAACAGAGAGAGAGGCAAACCATAAGAGACTCTTAACTATAGAGAACAAAGGGTTCTGAGGGTTGCTGGAGGGGAGGGGGCTGGGGATGGATTAAACAGGTGATGGGCATTAAGGAGGGCAATTGCTGTGATGAGCACTAGGTGTTGTATATAAATGATGAATCACTAAATTCTACTCCTGAAACTAATATTATACTATCTGTTAAATATTAGAATTTAAATTAAAACTTGAAACATTGGGGTTCCTGGGTGGCTCAGATGGTTAAGCATCTGCCTTCAGCTCAGGTCATGATCCCAGGGTCCTGGGATAGAGCCCTGCATCCGGCTCCCTGCTCAGTGGGGAGCCTGCTTCTCCCTCTCCCTCTGCCTCTCCCCCTACTCATGCTCGCTCTCTCTCTCTGTATCTTTGTGTCTCAAATGAATAAATAAAATCTTTAAAAAAAACTTGAAACATTAAAAATAAAATAAATTATAAAAACATCTCTTAATGGGATGGAAGGCTTTTTTAAAATGTATTTATCTGTGGATGAAGATACATATTACGAGAATAAGACACTATTCAGTATTAATGTTACTCCTATTTTTCATTTTTAATGTTAGCACTGAAAAAAACTTGTACACATGGACAGGTAAATGGAGATGAGAAAGGCTCTATAATATCGTGTCACTCAATTATTTGAACTGTTTTCAAGAGTGAGAAATGCCAAATATCACATAGTACCATATCATCAAAAACTATTTTTAATGATCTAATTTGACTAGATTTTCCTTCAGTTTTCTTAAAACTAGAGAATTCGAAACCACTTGAATTTCAAAAGAATTTTTTTAATCCAATACTCAGAGTCATTCACTTTTTTTGTTTGTTTTTAAGTGACACCAACACTAATTTTTCTAATTGACTCCTCAGTTACCATCCTGGAGCTTTTGCCACACTGGGGCAATTTATAGAAACCTGGAGGAAAGCTTGCCCTTTTTCAAAAAGTGGGAGAGGGTAGGGGCGCCTGGGTGGCTCAGATGGTTAAGCGTCTGCCTTCGGCTCGGTCATGATCCCAGGGTTCTGGGATCGAGCCCTGCATGGGGCTTCCTGCTCGGCGGGAAGCCTGCTTCTCCCTCTGCCTCTGCCTCTCTCTCTCTCTGACTCTCATGAATAAATAAATAAAACATTTTAAAAAAAAGTGGTAGAGGGTAGTTTGGGGATGTGGACAAAAGGAATCCACTCTTCCCAATAGCAAATATATTCTCAGATTAGCTGTAAGAGAGAGAACACTGTAGAAAGTGTACATACAAGTTGAAAAGTGTCAAAATGCATTATTTTTATAAAAACTTAATTGCTTTGAAAAAGGCAATTTGCTTCAACAACTGATGACATACTAGGTGCTACAAAACATATAAAAAGCTGGAAAAATCTTTAAGTTATGTACTCCTCTTGCTTGGTAAATGTCTTTAAGTTCTTTTAACTAATATTTTATACAGTTCATGGTTTATGTAACAATAACAAACACTTATTAAGAGATCACCCCAGGCCAGGACCTGTCCTCACCCCAGGCCAGGACCTGTCCTAATTTGTTTTTACTTTGTTTTCATTTGCTAGCTAACCGTCACAACAGTCCTGAGAGGTACACAACTTTTCATTCCCATTTTACAGATGAGGAAATCGAGACGGAGAGAAAGTAATGTGCTTGAGATCACACAGCCAATAAGTGACACACCAGGCAGTTTGACTTCAGAATCTATGTTCCTAATAAGTAAGCCTTTACTCTAAGCTCTTGATTCTGAATTAAAAATAAAACATATAAAGGGGCGCCTGGGTGGCTCAGTGAGTTAAGCATCCGAGTCTTGATTTCAGCTCAGGTCATGATCTCAGGGTCATGAGATAGAGTCCCGTGTCAGGCTCTGCGCTCAGAGCAGAGTCTGCTTGATATTCTCTCTCCCTCTGCCCCTCCCCCAATCTCCCCTCACACTCTCACGTGCTTGTGCTTCCTCTCTCTCTCTCTAAATAAATCTTTAAAAAAAATAAAATAAAAATAAAACATTGTAAGGTCCATATTTAGCCTTTTTATGATTTTGTTCCTTATTAAACCTTTTTGATTAACTGACCAAGCTAGCATGTTAAGGGGTCTCCCACTGGACTATAAATGCTAAATAATAATGATAGTTCTAGAAACTATAAATCAGGAACGATGCAGGACATCTTTTAGTATCCAAAAACTGCTTAGTCAGTTTGGTTACAAAAACATAATAAATCATCATATACATTGTAAAAATGGGCATTAACAAGTTTCAAGCAATTCTAAACAAGTTCTCCTAATTTTTAACCAAATATCTATTTCTCTCATTTTAGTATGCCTTTGGAGAAAAATTTTCTGAATACCTCTAGGTACATCACGGAATATGGTTAACAATGTAAATATCCGTATATTTTTATTAAGCAGACAATTAAACCCCTGTGCAACTTCTACTACAAAGCATCTGTGAACACTTGTATCCCTCTCTACCCAATCTTCCAGGCCTTCCCCATTCCTTGCTTTCATTTAGCATGCCTAAGGTATTCAGACTGTGACATTTGCATTTTCCTTCCTTTTTATACAAAGGAATCTCAAGCTTCTTCCTCTTTCTATTTCCCTAAAGTTAGCACAGCATTCCAAAGTAAAATTAGTTTCCTCAAGATTTAACACTTAATTTGCTAATCTCTGTTTAAGCAGTATTTCAGGCCAGGCTCTTGCATTAGGTTCTGGCTAGAAAGCAAAGAGTAGAGAAGAAAGCGCTTCCTCCCTCACAGAGCACGTGGTCTGTACGAGGTGTAAGCAGTTGAGCCACCATCACAGTAACAGTGTACCAAGTGATACAAGAGGGGTGGATGGTGGGCATACTATGGGCATGGCGCCCAGGCAGGGCCTCATAGAGGAGCCCTTGGAAATCAGCCTTGGTGTTGTAAATGCTTGACCTACACCTGCCCAGGCCAGGCTGACTGCCTGGTTGGCTGACTGATGACTGACTCCCTTGGTGGCTGGCTGCATGACTGAGATTGATGAGACTAACCAAAGGGCAGTTGCTGGTTAACCTTCTCAATGGCTGACAGCAGGGCTTTGGTCCCAGCTTTTCAGTTTTACCTTCTAGATGAGAAAACGGAGCCCTGGGAACAGTCCTTCCTGCTATTTCTATTTTATCACTGAGGGGAATGAGAGGAGCTTTCTCTCGGTCCCCGCACCTCCCCTTGGCTTTGGCAGCTTTTTCTGCCACTGCTGCGATTAAGGGGGAAAGACCACGGGCAGCAGGAGAATGATTCCCTTCCATACCCAGCTACTTAGCGTCCTCCATGCTGAGTTCCCGAAATGGAACATTCTGGACTAGTGCGGGAAGACTTTCACTTTGGAAGTTCCTGTGGCCACAACACAGAGATTGCTCCATAAAACAGTCTTGAAAATTCACCTCATACTTTAGCATCTCCTATGTGCAAACATTTATAAAAAGGAACTTTGGAAGTTCTCTTATAACCTGCATGACCTAGGCTGTGAAACTTGGGGAACAGGTAGGAGGAAAAAGGAAGAAAAACAGAAGTGGTTTGGCAGCCGGGACTTAGAGGCTGGCTTAAAATGGAGATGGGACACAGAAATATAAATCTGCTTGTACAGGGGGCTGGCCAACCTTAGGCACAACTTGGGATATGGCTGATATTCGAGGCATTGGTGTCCTAGGGAAAGCATGGATTTTAGGTGAATTCAGACCCTGGTTTTGCCATTTAATAGCGGTGTGACCTTGGACAAATCAACATCTTTAAATCTCCTTCCTTTCCCCAGGGTATTAGTGTGAGGATGAACTGAGACAATGCGTATAGACTGATTGACGACCTCCCATCAATATTAGTGCCTTCCGTGTCAAGTAAGCTAACTGATTTCCTGAAGTCACACGATTGGTTATGTGGAAGCCAGTCTGGGCTGGAAGGCGGACCCACTTCTCAATACGGAGTCTGCTCGTTTCTCATGGACCTACTTCTGCCAGCTTCAACAGTGACCTGCTTTCTCCCAGCCCTCAACTTCTAACACATCGCCTAAAAACAGAGTGATAAACAAACCTCTTTTAAGTTAAACAGCCACAAACTAGCCAAAATCCTTGGTGAAAAGGAAGAAAATGCCTCCAAAGAAGATCTTTAGAAGCAAGCAACCTTTTGAGTATATGTCAGAGATCCCCAAATCTGCTCTTTATAAGACAAGTAGGAGTTCCTTTGTCCTAGCTCCTTTCAGCTTTGTGATAATTGACCTGTGTCACGTTTTGAAACGAGTAACCCTGCCATTATTGGCCTAGCAACTAAGAGTTATTTGTATACTAATCAGTAGCTATTGTTACTCTGATCTTTCCTGGAAGTATGCCATGGAAGCTTGTCACATTGTTTTGGTACCACCACAGGGAACACATTAGGTAGTCTTTGATGATAATCAAGACATCACTAACTAATGGCTCCCTGTGTTGATTTTAAACCTTAGTAAATTGTTATCCAACTGGAACCAACAAAAATGTATAGAGTGCCCACTCTGCACAAGAAATGGACCAAGTCACTAAAGAATACAAAGATCAAGACGGTATGGCTGCTGGCCACTGGAAGGAATGGACCTGTGTACGTGGAAAACTAAAATACAAAACTGCACAACAACTATTAGGTAACTTGGCACAAGGCTGAGTGGCAAACCATTCCAGGGTCAGTGGCTGAAATAGCAGTTATGTATTCTCACTCATTTACACTCATACGCAGGCTGGCTGGGGGGCGCACCAATCTAGGCTCGCTTTGACACGGCTGCCCTTCAGACTGCAGGCTGGAGGTCAGGTTTGCTCTGCATGACTCGCATCCTCCTTCCCTTTGTGAAGGGCATGGGTACCCTTGAGCTACAGAGTATGTAGCAAAACAAAATCTATAACCTAATTGTGTAGGCTGCCGAGTCTCTCTTCCACTTTATCCTCCCGCTAAAGTATACGTCTCATGAGTTCCACTCTGGTTTCCCATTGTGTCCCCGATGCCTAGCACAGAGCAACACATAGTAGGAACCAATGGATACCTACCCAGGAAATAATTAAATGAATAAGTGGTGCTGTATTCATGAATAGTGTTGTCACAGAGCAATGGAATATTCGAATGTCTTCTCACAATAGCCCTGAGTAATAGCCCTGCTGTTCATGCAAGATTTATGGAATGATGGGAAGACCATAGTTGGACTTAAGACATTTCACACATATATTTTCTACTCAAACCTGTCTCTGTCAAGAAGGCTCTTACATTAGCTAAAAGTGTTCAGAGAGGCTTTTTAACTACTGGAGTTATTTAAAGAGTATGGAATGCCTTTGCAAATTAAAAATGGAAGTGCGATCAAGTTTAAGCAGTGTTTTAATTGGTCTTTCTTCGTTTTCCCTGAGGCAGATAAACCAAACCAACAGAGGAAGCTGACAGTGAGTAACAGCAAGTAACAAATCTTGCTGATCTGGCACTTAGGTATTGTTCCTGACAGCACATGCCTTCCATGTTGAATCTAATAGAAAGCTCCTCTAGTAGATAAAACTGATGAATATTATAATCCCAGTTTGTCTAGACTTTTGAGTTCTTGTTTTCAGATTTTAGGAACAGACACGCAATCTTAAGGATACAGAACAGAGACCAATGCCAAAAATGTAACTATTTTGCTTGAAATAGCTTTATTATGAACAAAAACAATTTAAATGACTCAAAATGAATTAGTGGAAGTTTTCTGGACATGCAATTAGACATCTGTCCAAAAACTCCTTCTGTGAATTAGGTCCTGACATAATAAGTTTCCTGTGAGCAATCAGTATCAGTTACAGTGTTTAAGAATGGTAAATGTCGCCTTGAATACTTTGGCTCCAGATGCTAGAAGACTAAGGGAAGATGTCTTTGGGTGATTCAAGGATAGAGGGTCTCAGATGAACTAAGTCCTTCTGTGAGTTGTTGATTTCTTTTTAAGTGATCTGATTTCCTTTCACACTACAGAGGGAAAGAAATATTTCAGAAACAGGCTGGGCAGAAGGATATGGATCTTTTGGGGCACCTGGGTAGCTCAGTTGGTTAAGCATCTGACTCTTGATTTAGGCTCAGGTCATGATCTCAGGGTCATGAGATCAAGCCCCACGTCGGGCTCTGCACTCAGCGTGGACTCTGCCTCAGATTCTCTCTCCCTCTGCCTCTGATTCTCCCCTGACTTGTTCTCTCTCTCTCTCTCAAATAAATAAATAAATAAAATCTTTTTTTTAAAAAAAAAGGATATAGGGGCGCCTGGGTGGCTCAGTCGTTAAGTGTCCTGGGATGGAGCCCCGCATCAGGCTCCCTGTTCGGCGGGAAGCCTGCTTCTCCCTCTCCCACTCCCCCTGCTTGTGTTCCCTCTCTCACTGTGTCTCTCTCTACCAAATAAATAAATAAAATCTTAAAAAAAAAAAAAAAAAGGATATAGATCTTTTAAGTGTTGGAGAGAATCCTAAAGTTACTTGACCTATAAGCACCAAGGCCTTTGAAATTAAACTCCCATAATTCCAATATGTCATGTGACTTGGCTTAATGCCCCTATTCCTAGTGTTTAAAAGAGATAAAAGAAATTATATGATATCAAAAAAGACCCTCTGAAAGGAGTCACTAGAAGTTCCTCATCTGTCAACCTCTGAAACAGAATCAGTAGTTCTTAACTCAGTGGCACCTGGGTGGCTCAGTCGGTTGGGCATCTGCCTTCAGCTCAAGTCATGATCCCAGGGTCCTGGGATGAAGTCCTTCATCGGGCTCCCAGCTCAGCGGGGAGTCTGCTTCTCCCTCTCCCTCTGCCCCTCCACTTCTGCTCGTGCTCTCTCTCTCTGTCAAATAAATAAATAAAATCTTAAAAAAAAAAAAAAGTTCTTAACCCAGGCCATTCATTAGCGTCTCCTGGGAAGTTTTAGAAATATCAATGCCCAAGGCCCATCCCAGAGATTCTGATTTAATTAGTCTGGAGTAGAGCCAGACATCTGTATTACTTTTAAAAATTCTCTAAGGGAGTCCAATGTGCAGAAAGGTTTGAGGAATGCAAGATTAGACCAATCTTACCAAGTCTCCGGAAGGTGGGAGTCAAGGCATGTCTTGCCTCACTCCCTCACTTGTCTCCTGCTCCTCCATAACCCCATATCCCCAAAACAGAAATTGGAAGCCACAGAATAGAGGGTCTAGGAGTCTGCCATTCTAATCCACAGAGCAAAATCACTGCCATAAAGGCGTTGCTTCCAGCGGATGTTGTCCCAAAGTGCTGTGCTCTCTGGAACCTGTTCTGAGGCTTGCAGGGCCCTCCTTTTGGACCTCAGTGCCCCTCTCACAAGAGAAAGAATAAAATGCTCACTTTGGGAACATAAAACATGCATCTCAGATAGTCTTATGGAAAACAAAGGATAAGGGCAATTTAATTCACATCTTGTGCAGGCTTAATAAATTAATAGTGAGCCTAGAAATACATCCTTTCTTTCTGCCCATGAGAACAGGGGAGTAAATTATTCTTTTGCAATATTATCTTATTCCTTTTCCATCTGATAGACATCAGTACCTGAATGCAGAGTATACGTATTTGGCCTGTATTTTAATGGGTAATTTAATTTGATTAGTCAGAATTTTGGTTTTTGCAGCCAAGAAATATGATCAGCATGCATCCATAATTCTTTTTCATCTTAGAAATCACTATTGTTTCCATGGAATCAGTTGAAATGATGAATATTAAATCTGACTTCTCCTTGTGTGCATGGAAGCAAAATGGCAGACAAGAAAGATGAATGGCAATAGAGAGATTTTGTGTTGAACAAAATATTTATACTGAAATATCACAGTCCAGCCTTATCAGCTTCCTGCTACCACGCCCTTTATATGATCTATAACAGGACCTGTATGTTACTCACAGTTGCACTGATGAGATGACCTATCAATCAAATAGAAACCAGTGGTTGGAGCTCTCTTTTCCTGAAGAAAATTGCTGAAGTAAATATGTAAGCCAGAAAGAAAAGAATCAAAGGCATGCAGAGGAGGCTGGTCAGAAGAGATCATTAGTAGTGTCCAGTAATCTTATAGAATGAGATTGTCTAGAGGTACAAAAGCTTCCAGGCAGTCAATAATACCTCCTCAGAGCCTTGGGAGCAGTCAATGGTTCATTGACCAAGACGGAATTAAAAAACAAAACTGAGCAACAACAACAAAAACCCAGAAAGTTTGATATGCACATGAACATTTTTAAAGTCTCATGGACAAAAAAAAAAACCTACAGAAGAGGCCAAGGTTTTGAACCATGCAGAATTTTTCCTTGGTTCACTCATTGATTCAACAAATATGTGTAGGATATGTCAGGCACTGTTTTTAGCACTGGGGATAAGGCTGCTTTTCATCAGTATTGATAAAATTTCACCTCAAAGGTGATAGAGGTTCAGGAAAAGGTTTTCCTGCTGGTACATTTCATTTTCATTAGCTTCAATAGAACTTCCTCCTAACTCAAATATTGTTCTCCTTTGACTCTACAAACTTCTGCAAGATGGCAGTTTTCACAGAGAGAAAGAACATGAATATCATGCTGTGGCTGCTGGTGAAAGATTTGGGGACCAAAACCTCAGACAGCTAATATTTATCTAGAAAAAAGTGACAGCAGTGTTAGCAGACCCTCTCAAGTATAACAAGTTGAAGGAGTCATTTTAGGATTGCAATGTATTCTTCCAGAACCCAAAGCAAGACTGTGTTGGGTGAGTCTTGAGGCCCAGCCATCCCTGTGGTATAACCCTTTGAGTGGTACCAAAGAGGGTGTTCTCCTTGCTGTCGGCATCAGATATAAGGAGGGCACCTCTCAAAGTACAGCACTCACTGAAAAAAAAATCTTAAGCAATGACATTGAGACATGACTGGCTTCTAAGATGACAGTGAAGCCATAATTGGAACTAAAAGAAATTACAGATTAAAGGGATTCTCCTACAGAATGGAGGTTCCTCAAAAAGTAGAAAACAGAGCTACCCTACAACACAGCAATTGCAGTACTGGATATCTATCCCAAAGATACAAATGTAATGATCCGAAGGGGCACCTGCACCCCAGTGTTTATAGCAGCAATGTCCACAATAGCCAAACTGGAGAAAGAGCCCAGATGTCCATCGACAGATGAATGGATAAAAAAGATGTGGTATAGGGCACCTGGGTGGCTCAGTCGGTTAAGCGACTGCCTTCAGCTCAGGTCATGATCCCAGGGTCCTGGGATCGAGTCCCGCATCGGGCTCCCTGCTCTGTGGGGAGCCTTCTTCTCCTTCTCCCCCTCCCCCTGCTGGTGTTCCCTCTCTCGCTGTGTCTCTCTCTGTCAAATAAATAAAAAAAAAAATAAAATCTTTAAAAAAAAAAAGATGTGGTATATATATATATATATATATATATATATATATATATACACAATGGAATACTACTCAGCCAGCAAAAAAATGAAATCTTGCCATTTGCAATGACGTGGATGGAACTAGAGGGTATTATGCTAAGCAAAATAAGTCAATCAGAGAAAGATAATTATCACATGATCTCACTCATATGTGGAATTTAAGAAACAAAACAGAGGATCATAGGGGAAGAGAGAAAAAAATAAGACAAGATGAAATCAGAGAGGGAGACAAACCATAAGAGACTCTTAATCTCAGGAAACAAATTGAGGGTTGATGGAGGGGAGGGGGTTGGGGGATGTGGTAGCTGAGTGATTGACATTAAGGAGGGCACGTGATATAATGAGCACTGACCTCTACGTCAGAAACCAATAACACATTATATGTTAATTAAATTTAAATTAAAAAATGAAAAAAAAGTATTCTCCTAAATGACTAATTATTGAAGAACCTCACTATTTGAAATTATCTTATTAGCTTACTTCTGTATTATCTGTCTTCTCTATGCCTTCTCCAAAAAGGCAGGTGCCTTGTCTTATTCACACCTAGACCAGCTGCCTGATATGAAGTTTATTAAATATTCCATGACCAATCTGAAAAATTGATGATGTAAGTGATACAAACCTGGAAGGGACATCAGACTCTATATCCTAAAACCCTTAGGAATGGCCAACTGAAAAGGTGACATTTAAGAGCAATAAGATAAAGTCTATTATCTGGTTCACAATTACCACCTGCACAGGGGCAGGACTGGGGAGAATTGGCTTAATAGCAACACCTATAAAACACTGAGAGGGTTTAGTTGACCATAAAATCAGTATGAGTCAACAGTACGAGAAAACAAATGTCCAGTATCATTACAAGAAGTGAGTCCCCATTATATCAATTGATTTTCAACAAAGGGGGCCAAGATCATTCAAGAATTGTCTTTTCGGTACATGGTGCTTAGACAATTGGATATTCAAATGCACGAAAATGAAGTCAGACCCCTACCTCAATCATAAAAAAATGGACTCAAAGTGGACCAAAGACCTAAATGTAAGAGGTAAAACTATGAAAAAAACTCTTAGAAGGAAACATAAGCATAAAGTTCATGATCTTGGATTAGGTAACGATTTCTTAGATGACACCAAAAGCACAAGTGACAAAAGAAAAAACAGATAAATTGGGCTTCATCAAAGTTAAAAATTTTAGTGCTGCAAAGGGCACTATCAAGAAAGTGAAGATGGGGCGCCTGGGTGGCTCCGTCGGTTGGGCATCTGCCTTCAGCTCGGGCTGTGATCCTGGGGTCCTGCGATTGAGCTACACGTCGGGCTCCCTGCTTCTCCCTCTCCTCCCCACTCTTGTGCTCTCTCTCGCTAGCTCTGTCTCTCTCTCAAATAAATAAAAATCTTTAAAAAAAAAAAGTGAAGACAGCCCACAGAATGGGAGAAATATTTTCAAATCCTATATCTGATAAGAATCCAGTATCCAGAATACATAGAAATGCTTACACACAATAATAAAAAAACAATAACTCAATTATTAAAAGACAAAGGACTTGAATAGACATTTTTCCAAAGAAGATATGCAAATGGAACATAAGCACATAAAGATGCTCAACATCAATATAGTCTTTAGGACAACGCAAATAAAAGTGATTTCACAACACACTATCATGACTATTATCAAAAAGATGGATGTTATCAAAATAGTGAGTGTTGGAGTGGATGTGGAAGAATTGGAACTTTTATACATAACTGGTAGAATTGTAAAATGGTGCAGGCTTGATGGGAAACAGTTTTCAGTTCCTCAAAAGGTTAAACATGGAGTTTCCATATGACCCAGCAATTCCCCTCCTAAGTATATATCCAAAAGAAATGAAAACACATGACAACACAAAATCTTGTATATGAATATTCATAATAACATTCACAATAGCCAAAAAAAAAGTGGAAACAACCCAAATGTCCATCATCTGATAAACAAAATGTGATGTATCCATATTGTGGGGTAGTATTCATCAATAAAGAGAAATGAAGTTCTGATACACGCTACAACATTAATGAACCTTGAAAACATTATGCTGAGTGAAAGAAACCAGTCCCAAAAGGTCACATATTGTGTCAGCCCATTTATATGAAACGTCTCAAACAGGCAAATCCATAGAGACAGAAAGCAGATCAGTGGTTGCCAGAGGCTGGGGAGTAAGTAGTGACTGCTAATGGGTACAGAATTTCTTTTGAGAATGATGCAAATGTTCTAGAAGTGGTAATGGTTGTACAACTCTGTAGATATACTAAAAACCACTGAATCATACACTTCAAAAACATACATTTTATGGTATATAAATTATACTTAAATAAAGCTGTTAGGGGAAAAAAAAAAAAAAGGAATCCCCCAGAACCAGATTCCCTTTCATAGAGCACTGGTCACATCATACCTAAAGTACTAAATTCAGTCCTGGGCAGAGGACATAAGCAAGTAAGAGCTTAGTCGCCAATAGAAAAGCAGCTGGGATAATTAGGTCATTTAGATGGTTCCAGACAAAATATGGAAGACATGCGAAATGTTTAACCTGATTAAAAAAGAAAAAGATTTACAGGGAGCGGTTTAGTCCTTCAAATTTGAGTGACGTTTGTGTGGAAGAGGGGTGAGAATCGCCCTTCTCTGTCTTCCTGGAACACTTGAGGTACCTAAGGAAAAGGCTGGGGGTGCCTCCGCACAGAGGACAGCTTTCTAAACATTGAATTGTCTGAAAAAGAAGGAACTCCCTTTAGGGATGATGCGTTCTTCACCATGAAAACAAAGGCGCAGTGTCCATGTACTAAGGCTGCAATGAAAGGAAGCAGTGGCTTCGGATGACAGGTTGGACTAGCTGACCCTGAGATAGTTTTTCTATTAGTGGAGTGTATCATTTAATCCCAGGGAACTCTTCTGGGTTGTAACTGATCACTCAGATCTCATATGCCTGGAAGTTTGTGATAATTTTTTCCCTGGATGTATTTCTTGCCTTGCACTTGCTCACATTAAAATGCACCAATGTTTTTGTCTATTTAATACACTCTTTAAAATATCTTCTGAAACCCATCCTTATCAACTAGAAATCTGGATCATCCGCCACCCCAGAGGTTGTTCTAGACCCTTGTCCAGATCATTTATAAACTGGTCCTAAGTGACAGTTTTATGGGAACTCAGTTGTTGACATGTCTCCCTCCAAAGAAGTGCCAGTTCGTTTCTACCTTTTGTTTTTCTGTCTCTAAACTGGTTCTTTATTCATGACAAGTCTCCCTCAATTTCGAGATAACTCCATTTTAAACAAATAGTACCTAGGTGGAACCTTATGAAAGGTGTTTTTCAAGATGACGGGGATCGCCTTCCATGTATTTGCTGCCACAATTTGACTTGGTTTGGGAGGTCTGCATGGTCTAACCTGCTAGGTGCTAGAGCTAAACATCAGCAGAGACGGAGGGCAGTGAGCCATTCCATGCAATGCTCCCCCCTCACCCACATGCATATTTATCTCCTCAAAGAATAGCAGAGATGAATCAGGCATAATTCGCTTTTGCAGAAGTCATGTCATGGGCTTAGTGTTCCGTGGCCCACCCTTTTAATTTCACCAGCATAAAAGGTAAAAAAAAATCCTTGCCTCAATCGGTGGTGGTTTCCAGGATCCCCTGGGAACCTTCCTTATAAAACAATTGTACAGGACCATTTAAAGAGAGATTGTATATTTTAAGGTCCACAGGTCCTCCCTTAAGCTTCTTTAATGCAGTGAGTTTGTAACCTACTGGAGGCTATGGATCAATTTCAAGGAACCAACCTGCTGAAAGAATATTCAGGATCTTGTGTGCTTATAGATATACATTTATTCTTTCCTGATTTTACACCTGACCTGCCATTCACAATGGGTTTCTCCATTCTTACGGCATGGGGCCGAAGCATCTTTAGTCCCAGTGTCCCGGAGACTGTTGCTGTTTGCCTCTATTCACTCCCACTGCCTCTGTGGCAGCTGTCTGAGCTACCACTCTCATCCGGATCACTGTCAGTTCCCGTCTGCCCGGCTGCGCCTTCCTTACAGTCTCTGATGTCTGTCCCTTGCAGGCTAGACCATGCGCAGCTCCCAAAGCAGTTCAGCTTGTGGCCAGAAGCGTGCTAGGAGCCACCACTAGGTGGTATGGGGAAGAGCTGTGTTAGCGGAGGCCCGGGGTCCTGGGTGTCTGCGGCCTACCCCAGGCTCACAGGGGGGGCTGGCCTGCTGCCAAGCTGGCCTCCCTTGCACAGTGGCGGCATCACTGGGCTCTAGCCTGTCGCAAACTGCACTCACGTGTCTGGCCCCCTGTGCATTTGCCTCATCTTGCCCACCTCTCTGCCTAGCATTCTGGGCAAAAGCACTGTCTTAGTCAGCTCAGACTGCTTTCACATAATACCATCGACTGAGTGGCTTAAACAACAGACATTGCCTTCTCACAGGTCTGGAGGCTGGGAAATCCAAAACCAAGATACCAGTTGATTCGGTTCTTGGTGAGGGCCCTCTTCCTGGCTTGCAGAGGGCTCCCTTCTTGCTCTTCCTCTTCTTACAAGGCTGTCTCTTCTCCTCTTCTTCTAAGGACACTGATCCCATCATAGGGGCTCCACCCTCACGACCTCATCTCAGCCATTCCTTCCCCAAAGCTGTTCCTCCTAATGCCATCGCATTGGGGTTAGAAATTCAACAAACAAATTTTGGGAGCGCACAAACATTCAGTCCATAACGAACACACACTGTGGTGTTCAACTGCCTGGATGGGAATCCAGGCTCCACCACCTACTTTGCTTTACCTCTCTGTGTCTCAGGTTCCTCACCCCCCAAAACAGTGATAGTAATAGTGTTGGCCTCATAGACTTGTTATGAGGATTCACTGGGTCCACGAAAGTAAAGGCTAGAACAGTGGCTGGCGTGGGGTAGGTGCTACATCAAGGTTAGCGATGATTTATTTAAGGAGATAAATTATACCCTGGGTCTGACCCAGGAGGACCCTAATCCGAAGGAGTTATAATAGAGGCAACTCTGAGGCAAATATCTGGAACAGTTCTGGTGACAAGAAATCCTCCCAGATGTTTTATTTAACCCGACCGTCCTATTCCTCTGTACCATGGCAGCAAGTATAACCCATGCCAGGTCGGGAAAAATACGTGGCAGACAGCTGGTCCTTAAGGAATGTATCTCAGAGGAACTGGTGAAGGTGTCCAGTGGGGTGGTGAGGGCAGGGGGTGGTGAGCTTTGAAAGAAACAAGATCCCTGTGTTAAATTGCAAAATCACCATGAGGAAACAGCACTTGTGGGAGGGCATGGAAGTGTACCAGTCAGATCCGTCAAGAGAAGCTGCTGCTTTGGGGAGCCTCCTGCTGCCACTCCTTTGGACCTACCATAGCCACCAAGAACATGCTTCCCCTGGGCTGTTCCCTCTCCAAGGCCCTAGCATAGCAGGGCTGCTGGAGCCAGGCCATTCCGTCTGACATGGGACACCTCAAACAGACCACCTTTGCCCAGATACCTGATCAGCTCGAGTTGAGACTTCCGTAGAACGGCTCTGAAGTACTTCCTACCCAATCTTCCTTTCCTGGCTTCTTTGTCACAGGTGTCAGACCTGCCTGGTGGCCTGCAGACCTTCTTGCGCCCCGCCCACCCTACCCATCCTAGGCTTCTTCCCCAGGAAGTTGCTCACGGAACTCATCCTGTCTTGGTGACTGCTCCTGAGCAGACTCAAACGGACAGAACTGCTATTATTGCTCCCTCTCCAAACTTCTAGAAGTTTACCTGCCTACAGAATGAAAGCAGGTGCTTATTTCTGCCTATGCTGGATGAAATTTTGTAGAAATAACATACCAAGTAAGAGAAGAAATGTTAATGGAGTTAATGCCATGTCGTACTGAAAAGGCTTTTTTTCTCCATATTTTTATGATCATTTTTAATTGGATCATTTTCTCATCAAATTTCATACAAATCCAGATTCTGTAGTCTCTATGCTTATTAACTCTTTATCATAAACTCATGGGTTCAAGAAGGCAGAAGAAAAGAAGACAGATAGGTAACATTGAGCTGTTGACTAATAGAGGCCTATTTGCATGTGAAATCTTTAGAACTTTGTTATAGCACAGAATTGAAGATTTTTTGAATTGGTAACTCCACCGTGGTTTAATCAACATGCTGTTACAGTAAGTGCCCCTATAAACTGCTGCTCCACAAATATGACAGCCGAAATGAGTGAAAAATTACCAGTAGCAGTGGAAATTATTATTTCTACCTGATAGCTATACAGGCATTTTTAGTGGTGCTTTTTACATTAAATATTAACTCCAGCATCCTAAGCTTATAAGCCATTTATATTGTTTTCAGAAGAAATGTGAAATAGTAGCTGCGATGCTTTCCCTAGACTGTGGACCTCACTTGGCTTTAGCCTAAGCCCTGTTTGGCATTACTCACCTGTATTCATCCACCTCTTATTACAGGAAACTGGATATGCCCTGGCCAGTGGCCAACCAGCCACGTTACTGACTGCTGTTATGCCCAGCAGTGACCTTTGCATTGTGTTCCTCACTATATCAGTTTCTCCTGGTTATTCCTTTGGGGAAGTCATGTTCCTTGTGCACAGAGTATACATAGCTGAATGTGCAATTGTTCGGCCTTTGGGTGTTCAACAAACAGGTTTGATTTCATAGTGCTTGGATCGTACTGTCATGAACAAATTTAAGAGTGATAGAATTACCATTTTCTAAGGACAAGACATCTGAATTGATCTGTCATCCAGTAATAGTTGTATGGATCGACTAAAACATATATTGGTAACACGGTTAAAAAATAAATGAAAAAACACAGGAAACAGAGCCAGTAATGCTGTGCGTGTAGGAGAATTCTCCAGAGGGCGACATAGATGCTTTCATTTGTTTCCCAGAATCTGGACATTCCAAGTGCCTTATGTAGAACATTGACAAGTATGGGGCAAGGGAGTCTGCCCAAAGCAATACTCTGCACACAGTAGATATGATCGAATTGAAGCTTGCTTGAACTCTACTAATAGATTATCTTCAATAAAAGTCAGCTCTAGAACTATTGTCTGGCTCATTGATCGGAAACAATCAATTTAAAATGAGGATAAATTGGCTCGCTTCTAGCCTGTGAAATGAAAGATAGATGTTTAAATAAGGGCAAATATCAGATTGAAACTGCCACTTTTGTGAATAAAAAATAGTGCATATCAGCAATTTCATATGGTTCCACCTAACAGTATGAAATAGGTGTTGGTGGAGGGGTCAGGATTTGGGTATGTTAGTTGAATTGAAATTTAATCATTCAGAACATTTTAAGCATATTATAAGAACCCCATTAAAGAAATCCATAGGGAATCCTTTTGAAAGCAAAATACTCTTGTTTAATATGAATAATAAATCCATAATTTAATCTACTTTTTTGTCGACTTAATCTTTTATATGCTATGCTCTCGTTAATTTGGAATCACTCGCATACATAAAAGAGATCTTTTTTATCATAAGATAATTTTATTTATTTTTTAAAGATTTCCTTACCTGCGGGGGGAGTGCATGCGCGAGGGGAGGGGCAGAGGGAGAATCTCAAGTAGACTCCCTGCTGAGTGTGGAGCCCATGGCCAGGTTCAATCTCAGGACCCTGAGATCATGACCTGAGCTGAAATCAAGGGTCAGCCATTTAACCTACTGAGTCACCCAGGCGCCCCAGATAACTTTAAATGTAATACAGAAAAAATTGCATAATCTAAAATGAATTGCATTTAGTTTACAAATATGTTTCAGTTATAGAAGATGACATGTACGCCTCAAATTTAAAATGAGATTATGGAGATGATCATGAAAACAGCATTACTGTGTGGCACGAAGACCCCATTGGGCCGCTTGAATAAGGCAGGCCTGGCTGACTGGCCGAGTGCCCTTAGGAAGACACCAGTCTCTGTATTTGTAAAATGGGGAAGTAATATCAATCCATGGTGGCAATCTAAAATAGTGTACATAAAATGTCTGGCATTGGGAATGCTCAATAAATATTCGCTATTATTAGAAAGAAGATGCAGTTTTTGAAAAAAAAAAAAGATTACAATTTTTTTTCCCTTTTTTAAGCCAAATCTGGAACTTAAGCAGCTCACAAGGGGTTAATTCCCCCTACATCACTTACCAGCTTGTTCCCCTCCTCATAGCCTAAGACAGTGGAGGCATCAGCCCTGCCATGGTGTAGCCAAAGGAGGCCAAAATCGGCAAGCAGGTCCCAGACAGGTTAAGCATGAAATAAACCAAAATTTAAAAATATAATGAAAAGTCCAAATTCACCCTCAACCTAGAGCCTGAGAGCAAATGAGCCCACTTTACCATGTCTGACAGTTCTCTGCCCAGCTTGACTGGCTGCTCCTGGTGGCTGGGGGTGGGAGGGGTGGCATTTCCCTCAGAGCTCATACCCCAGTGCCTTTGCAACACGTGGGCAGTGATGACTCCGAAACTGCTTTATCAGAGGGAGAGCTTTCCTGGGGTGGCTCAGTCGGTTAAGCATCTGCCTTCAGCTCAGGTCATGATCCCAGGGTCCTGGGATCGAGCCCCTCATCAGGCTCCCTGCTCAGCAGGAAGCCTGCTTCTCCCTCTGCCCCTACCCCCTGCTCGTTTTCTCTCTCTCTCTCTCTCTCCCAAAAATAAATAAAATCTTAAAAAAAAAAAAAAAAAGAAGAAGAAGAAGAGCTTTCCCTGTCACTCCCAGGGAGCCTGTTGGGAACAATATGAGTCCTCTCTCTTTGAAAAAAGCAATAAGGTAAAATGGTTACAACCATCACTTCTAGCCCACATTTAGATCTGTTGCCAACATAATAATGTTACTATTTCAGGTAAGAGAAGCAGCAGAATTAAGAAATACAGTATTTTTTAATCTTACTATTTTTTTAATCTAGAAAAAAATGATCTTATTTTTCTTTACTTGGCAAACCAGAAAACCCTGATTTATTTTCTCCCAACTGTCCTCATGAAATAATTATGATCACCATAAAGTGTAGCTGGGAGTTCTTTACATTACTGAGACCTAAAAGGATTTAAGGCCTCCAAGCAATAATGTAATTAACCCTACCGATAAGTCTGGAATGGCCCAACTTAGACACAAATGTAAGAGTGAGAAATGCAATTTTGTTTTTTTTATTTAAATTCAATTAGCCAACTTATAATACATCATTAGTTTCAGATGTAGTGTTCAATGAATTATCAGTTGTGTATAACACCCAGTGCTCATCACATCGTGTGCCCTCCTTAATGCCCATCACCCAGCTACCCCATCCCCCTACCCACCTCTCCTCCACAACCTTCAGTTTGTTTCCTATAGTTAAGAATCTCTCATGGTTTGTCTCCCTCTCTGATGACTTCGCATTCAGTTTTCCCTCCCTTCCCCTGTGGTCCTCTGTGCTGTTTCTTATATTCCACATATGAGTGAAACCATATGATAATTGTCTTTCTCTGCTTGACGTATTTCACTCAGCACAATCCCCTCCAGTTCCATCCATGTCGATTCAAATGGTGGATATTCATCCTTTCTGATGGCTGAGTAATATTCCATTGTATATATGGACCACATCTTTATCCATTCATCTGTTGAAGGGCATCTCGGCTCCTTCCACAGTTTGGCTAGTGTGGACTTTGCTGCTATGAACATTGGGTGCATGTCCCCCTTCTCTTCACTACATTTGTATCTTTGGGGTAAATACCTAGTAGTGCGATTGCTGGGCCATAAGGTAGCTCTACTTTTAACTTCTTGAGGAGCCTCCATACCCGTTTCCAGAGTGGCTGTACCAGCTTGCATTCCCACCAACAGTGTAAGAGGGTTCCCCTTTCTCTGGAGAGATGCAATTTTGATTACAGTTTTCTTCTTGAGGACAACTGTGACATTTATCAGGTGGACTGTTAACCTGCAGACTGCCTGAATGACCCAGTGCACTTTCACCCCATTAGCCTGGGCCCCACCACCCCTGTGCACGTGGAGGCCCTGCTCACATGGAGGCCCTGCTCATGTGGAGGCCCTGCAACATGGAGGCCCTGCTCACATGGAGGCTCTGCTCACATGGAGGCTCTGTAACATGGAGGCCCTGCTCACATGGAGGCTCTGCAACATGGAGGCCCTGCTCATGTGGAGGCCCTGCCCACGTGGCCCTGCAACATGAAGGCCCTGCTCATATGGAGGCCCTGCAACATGGAGGCACTGCTCACATGGAGGCCCTGCCCACATAGAGGTCCTGCAACATGGAGGCCCTGCTCACACGGAGGCCCTGCTGACATGGAGACCCTGCACATGTGGAGGCCCTGCTCATGTGGAGGCCCTGTTCACGTGGAGGCCCTGCCCACATGGAGGCCCTGCTCACGTGGAGGCCCTGCCCACGTGGAGGCCCTGCACACGTGGAGGCCCTGCACACGTGGAGGCCCTGCCCACGTGAAGACCCTGCTCACATGGAGGCCCTGCTCACATGGAGGCCCTGCACACGTGGAGGCCCTGCCCACGTGGAGGACCTGCTCACATGGAGGCCCTTCATGATGAGGTGCTCCCCAGGACTCCAGACTGGACGGCAACCAAATGCTTCCTGAAACAGCCACACGCTCTTTCCAGAGTCTGACAACTTTGCTTTGGCCATTGTCAAGTAGCAGCAGATGTTTAGTGCAGCAGAAAGAAGTCAGCAAGGATTTTGCCATCGCAAAGGGCTGGGAAGAAAGAGACCGGCCACCCAGGAGTGGGGTACGGGGCCTGAGGGCACGGCCACATCCACCTCCTATCATCTCTGCCACACGCAAAGCACACCTCTGCACAGAGCACAGGGTCCACGCAGAGACGCTCACACACAGCCCTAGACACGCAGAGAAGCACACAGAGATACACATGGGACAGAGACACACTCAGGCACATAGATGCACACAGAGACATTCACACACACAAACACACAGACACATAACCTCACAGAGGTATGCACACTGATACAGACACACCGAGAGACACTCACAACATCCGGGACATCAACCCACAGAGAGACATGGAGACACACACACACACACTATCAGGAAGGGAACCTGATGTGTTCCTTCTGGTCTCCTATCACCCAGTGCTTACATGGCAGGCCCAGAAGGGCACCCCAAATGCACAGAGGGCTTTGTGTTCAGAGAGAACACGAGGATGTAAGACTGGCCCGGGGACTCCCGAGAAAACATGTCAGCTGCAATCAAAAGCGCCAAGCCTACAAAGCACAAAGGCCACCTAGGGATGTTCGCGATGCTTCCCTGGATTACACTTTGCAGCCTGCTCACATCAAGAAGTCCAGCTAATCACACAGAATTGTTTTCAGGGGATTTGGAACTTATTATTTAATAATGTTATTGCTGCCATTCTAGAGTTCACTGATAGGTCTGTGAGCCTGTGTGAATATAGAAGAATTATCGCAGACACTGGAACAAAATCAATTTTGCAGAGACAGGCCAACATCTTTTAGGCCCAGTAAAAAATTTTATATAAATGATGTATTTAATAGCTGCATTTTTGAGGAATCGTTTTCCACCAGAGGAACTGAATAAATTACCAGATCTAGTAAGACGAGAGAGAGAGAGAGAGGACGAATCGAGAACAACTACAGAAGTTTCTATGCTCCTCCCTGCCATCCCTCAGGAACTGTGAACCACCATTACTTAGTGCCAATTTGTCAAAAAAACCTACCTTGCCTAAGGTTTCATATTAGATGTTAGAAATAGATGCCAGACTTCGTCCTGATCTGGAAGGTGGGAGGAGGTGAGGGCACCAGCAGCCCAGGTGATACAACGCAGGAGCCAAGGCACCTGGCACCGCCTGGCAGGTGCAAGCAGGCTTCCCAGGAGTGGGACTGAGCAGATGACGGAAGGGTGAGTGGAATAGGCCAGGTGGAGAGGGGAGGAAGCTTGTTCCCAGCAGAGGGCGTCGCTTGTGCAAAGGTATGGAGAGGAGAATGATGGAGAATTGCCACGAGTGTGGAGCTGCCCTGCAGAGCACCTGTGATGAGTTGGGGGGAGAGGTGGAGAGACCCAGCTAGAGAGAACCAGGTGCTTCCTGCACCAGCATTGAATCTCCTCCTGAAGGCCGTGGGGAACCTCCCAAGAATGTATTTCTCCATGGCCCCGTGACTGTCAACAAGCCATTGCCCCTCCACTCCTGTGTAAACCTCCTGCTGCTTTGAGGCACCTTCCACCTCAACCCCTGCTAGACTCTCCTGCCATCTTGGCCATTCACTGTTTACTGAAGGCTCGAGCTACCTGGTCACGGCTTTCCTCTCCTCCTCAGTCCTGCTGTCATCCTTTGACATTGGCACCTATCTCACCATTCGTGATCCAGTGACCTTTCCCTCTACTCCCCCTCCACCCCTACTCCTTCGGCCACACCCTGGGCCCTGCCATCTCCCAGAATTCCTCTCTGTAGGACCCTCCATCTCCAGCACCCCTCTCCTACTCATCACCTCCTGTTCTTCCAACTCTTTCTCTCTTTTGCTTCCACTACACCTCTTTTTTTTTTTTTTTTTAGCTCAGTAGGATCTCTGGTTTCTCTCCATTTACTCCCCATATTTCAGTCCCCTCCAGCCTCCACTCACTTCTTCGTCTAGCCACGATCCCAGGCTATCTCCTCAAACACAGTTTTATCACAGCCTCCCACTTTCCTGTGCTCTTGTTCATTGAAACACCCCCCTCTCCGAAAAACCCAGCGAGGTATCCATCCAGCAGCCTGCCCTCACACTCCTGTTCCAGGCTCAGGGCACAGCCATTAGAACCCCGTCGGGTCACCATGACAGAACCAAAGTCTCCAACCTCAGCAGAGGGGCTTTACTGCCTGACAGACTTCCTGTGTGCCAGGAACATGCTGGAGCCTCCTCTCCCACTCCTCAAAGGGAAACGTGTTTGCTTCTGAGGAAGGAATTAGAGCAGAGACCTCCAAAAAGAAACATCATCAACTTCCCGAGCCCCACACCTACCAGTGTGCCTGCACCCACGCCATGTTTGTTCTCCGCACTCCAGTTCTAAAGGACAGTGGCTCCTCCTTTTATCTAAAGCTAATTCCACCCGAGCCCAGGACCCCACTCTATGGCAGCCTTGTCCATTCATAATCCCTTCTCTCCTGTATCTACAACTTTCCAACACTACTGGCTCTTTCCTGTCAGCACGTAGATGTGCTAGAGCTCCATTCTTCTGAAGCAGAAACAGACAAACCCGAACTCTCTTAACTCCCTCAAAGAACCACACTCTTCTTCCCTTCGTGGTCAAGCTTCTTTAAAGAGTCCCTTACAGTCACACTTTCTTCCCTCCTGGTACCCATTCACTCCTTAAGCCAGAGCCATCCTGCTCAAGTTTCTGCCTACTTCCGGGCTGCCAGTTCCGGGGGACCCTAAGGGTCCTGATCTGGGTTGGTCCGTCTCCCACCTCTGATGCTGTTAACCTGTCCCTCCTTGAGGTTCTCTCCTCTTTAATGTCCTCTAACCATGCTACCACTCTGTGCATCCCTGCTCCTGTCCCTGCGTGCAGGTGGGGAAACACCTGGGCATATAAGTAGACCCAGAAAAAAGCCAGGGCAAACAAGAGGGAGGAGAAGTTCTCGAAGGCAGGTGCAGAAAACACAGGTGGAGGCGTAGCTTCAAACAGGACAAGCAACACTTCCACCTACCTGTGATACTGAAGAAAGGAGGTAAAAAGGTCATGCCCGGTGGCCTGAATGTTCTCTACAATGTAGGAGGCTACGAGTATCAGCTGTTTGGGTGTGTAGGAGTTGAAGCTTGGAGAGAGAGGTGAAGACACAGAATAATGGCAAGTGTGAATGGGAGTATGTGCTGACTAAAGACAGGAGAAGGATCTGATGGAGGGGAGCACGGGGAGAGTCTGGGCAGAGGACGGCTCCATTCAGCAGAGTCTGGTGTTCTCCATCCACACTTGGCTGCCCCAGGGCGGAAGAGGAAAGAACAGCCAGGGAGAATCCAGCCAGGGTTTGGTGGTTCTGGGCCAGTGGAGCAAAAGGCTGGAAAAGCCAGGGATTCAAGGTTGCTGGGGAGAGATGTGGCCAGGTGGTCAACCGGGGAACCCATACTGTAGGGAAGAAGGAGGCAGTGGTGAGCTGGGGACCTGGGAGGAAATGGAGGAAGCCAAAGACTGGCTGTCCCTGGGGGAATGGAGGGCAGACGTGTGAGGCGGTGTGAGCTAGAAGGAAAGGAGGAGCGTGAGGTTGGGGTAGAGCAGTAACAGGTTAGGGCCAAAATCAGATTTGTGTTCTCGTTTTTATTTGGATTATGGAAGTTTCAAATAAGCACAGAAGTATGAGAATGGTCTAATGAAGCCCTCAGGGCCCATCCCCTTGCTTCTACAGTCGTCAGCATTTTACCCATTTGATTTCATCTGCTCATCCTCCAACTCACATTTTTGGGAGAGGGGCAGTGGGAGGCTGTAGGATATTAAAGCAAATCCGCGTTTTCATGTTATTTCACCTATAAATACTTCAGTAGATCAGATTTGGGGTTTTTTTAAAGATGTTATTTATTTATTTGACACAGAGAGAGCAAAGGAGAGTGAGCACAAGCAGGGGGAGAAGCAGGCAGAGGCAGAGGGAGAAGCAGGCTTCCTGCTAAGCAGTGAGCCCGATGCAGGGCTCAATCCCAGGACCCTGTGACCATGACCTGAGCCGAAGGCAGATGCTTCACCGACTGAGCCGCCCAGGCGCCCTCAAATTTGGGTTTTTAATTGGAGAACAGTTCACCGAAATGAGAGTTTGGGTAAGGGATAATGAAAACAATTACTATTGAGTGTTCAGCATATGCCAGATATTTTACACATACTATTTAATTCTTCCAAAACCCAATGAGGTTGGTGTTATTATCGTTCCCGTTTTATAAACGAAGACTAGAAAGCTATACAAAGCTACGTGATGTGCCTAAAATCACTCCTCTGGTAAATGTAATTGCTGGGTTTAAACCCCAGTCCATCTGACTGTGGCATCCTTCCCATCAAGGTCAGGACTCTGCTGAATGTTGTTGGGACAAAGGGAATAGAAACTACACAGTTAGGATATGAGATGCTTTCACTACAACCCCTAGGCCCATAATTCCAGGTGAGATAAACATAATGGCTATCAATTTTTTTTTCTGTTAAGTAGGCTCCACACCCAGCATGGAGCCCAACTTGGGGCTTGAACTTACGACCCTGAGATCAAGACCTGAGCTGAGATCAAGAGTCAGATGCTTAACCAACTGCGCCCCAATAACGGCTATAGTTTCTGTGCCAAAATATTTGGTGACTTTTAGGGGAGAGAGGTGCTGATAGAAGGTCTGGTTGATACTCAAACAGGAAGAGGGAGAGAGCAGCTGAGTCACCAGGGACCCAAGTTTCTGCATGCAAGTGGAGGAATGGTTTGGGGAGGCAGGTCAAAGGCCAACGGTGGGCGTGACAGGGTGAGTAACTCCAATGGAAAGGAGGAGTGACGCTAATGGAGCCCAGGTACAGTAACAGGGGAGAGGGTATGTGAGTGGCTATTCATAATGGAATATGGAGTCCAGTGGGCAGAGTGACAAGGGCCAGGAGCGAAGTCACGGTGGGAGGATCCAAGGAGAGGGAGCGGCAGGTGGGAGAAAGAGAGAAACAGGACTGAATATCATCTTTTCGGGAAAAATGAATTGGACATCAAAGGAACTGCCTGGTTCCGTCTCCTCAACGTGGGCCAGTGACAGTCTGCAAACTCTGTGGCCAGTCCACCATGAGCTAGGTGCAGAAATTGAGGAGAAGCAATAGTTTACAGGTTTGTACAGCGGTATGACAGAGCCCCAATCGCCATGGGCCAGGTTGCCTTGTATTTTACAGAAGACGGATTAGAGATTCCTTTCAAATGATCCTTCAGCACAGGCAGCTTCAGAAGTACTGGTCTATATGGCCTATGTATTAGGATGGGTTTGCTCTAATTTTCCCTTCTTGTTGATCAAGGCCACCAGACACTTCATTGCAATAGGCAGCTTCCTCAACCTTCCCTATAGTCTTAAAAGAAACAACAGCTAAGATAAAATTGGAGGAGTTCACATTGACCGCTTTTGCTCCAGGATACCTTTAGAGAGGAAACAAAGCTTCATGTGTAATCACATTTAAAAGTTGCCTGAATCTTGGGGCGCCTGGGTGGCTCAGTCGTTAAGCGTCTGCCTTCGGCTCAGGCCATGATCCCAGGGTCCTGGGATCGAGCCCCGCATCAGGCTCTTTGCTCAGCAGGAAGCCTGCTTCTCCCTCTCCCGCTCCCCCTGCTTGTGTTCCCTCTCTCGCTATCTCTCTCTCTGTCAAATAAATAAATAAAATCTTTTTTAAAAAAATAAGAAAAATAAAAAAATAAACAAAAGTTGCCTGAATCCAATTTTCCAAACTTTCAGTAAAAGCTTTCCGAGAATTCCAAGATTGAGGATGGTTACTGTGCCCTTCCCGTAGAAGAGATTTTATTTTCAGCCTTTATTCCTCGTGTTAGGATTACCGCAAGTTTTAGAAGTAATTGAACGTGGTCTAGACAGCAGATTTCGGTAGTTGCTAAGGAACTAGATTAGTGCTAATCTAAAAAATGTATTATTCATTTTTATTTCCGTTTGTTACTACAGTACTTTAATTGCAGATAAATGTCTTTTATGGCTCTCCAGGGTGTAAAACATTTCTCTGTTAGCTGGTGGGTTAGCCAGGGGAGATTGGGTTTGCATGCACCCCCCAAACAGATGGCGTTCAGGCATGCAGTAGCTCAAAAGAAGAAAAAAGGCTTCTTGTGACATAAACAGTAGCTGGCCTTGTAAGCAGGGCCACAGCCGAGTGCCCAGGGCCAGACCAGCGTAAGACCCACGGCCGGGGGCCGGGGCCACCGATGCCGCACACACTCCTGATTGCCCCCTCGTGTCGCAGATGATGTCATTCGGCAACCTGCTGCCACAGTCACCAGGCAATCAGTTCCTCGGATAAAAGATTGGTTGTCAAACTAAGAAACTCATTTTCCACACGGCAGCCAGAGTGAGCGTTTGGGAAAACAAATCTGATGGCATCACCCCAAGCTCCATGACCTCTCCCACCGCACTCTGCCGGAAACACTCCAGTGATTCCCGGGGCCTTTAGGTAAGGATTAAAACCTGTACAGGACTTCGAAGACCCTCCCCGGGCTGTCCCCTCTCCAGGTGCACGACACGCTGTGCTCAGCTTCTCTGTCCCTTGGGAAGCAGCCCTGCCCATGCTGTACACTGCCCAGACCAAGGCTCACTTAGCAGTGCTCACTGCCAGTGCCCCATGGCCAGAAGGAAGGCCTCCCCTGAGCCGGCAGGATTTCAGTAGGTCCTCATCAATCCACACTACTCTTCCTGGCATTTGTCACGTCTGTTGGTTCCTGTTTATTTGTTGTCTGTTTGATTAAGAGCTGGCTTTTTAATGGACTAGAGCTCAGGAAGGCCAAGGCTCTGCCTGATTCTCCTTCAGACTGTATTTCCAGTTTCTAGAAGAGCCCCTAGCGCATAGCTAGCACTCCCAGAGTGAGCATGGAAAGCAGAAACTCTTAAACGTAAACTCCAAACCGCCTTCCAGGCTTTAGCTACTTGTGAACCGGCCTCGAGGGCCATGACATCACGAGCCGTAGTGTTGCCAAGGCATCAACGTGAAGCTCTCACGAGGGACCCTCAAACAGTTTTGTTCTTTATGAAAAATAACAGCACCACCACCACCCCCAAAAAGCAACAACTGCTAGTGCTGGTGCCTATTAAGAAGAGAAGTGAGGCAATCCAATGCTGTCCTCTTTCACGGGGTATATATGCTAGGGGCGTATTCGTGAATGTCAAGGTTAATAATAGCTAACAGCTGTGGAACTCTGACAATGGGTGAGGCTGTGTGCTGGTGCGCCGGTAGGTTTGCTCACGTAATCTTCTCAACAGATCTATTTTTTTCCTCCTTTGACAGATAAAGAAATGGAGAATCAGAGATGTCAAGTGATTCACCCAAGGTCACACAGCTAGTACTGGCAGAGAGTAGACTTGAAGCCACATGATCTGATTCCAGAGCCTGCACTCTTACCCATTACCTTTATCACCTCTCCCAGAGAGGTCCAGGACACATCCTTAGCGCAGATATCAAGGGGGTCCTGTACTCATTGACGAAAGATTCTTTTCATAGAGGAAGTTGTTGCTTCGTCTGATACTTTGGGTTTGAGTTAAGACTGAACTAAAAAATAGCTAAATAGCCTACCTTTACTTTGTTCCCCTTCCATACATTTTCAATTTTGATCCATTTCTAAAATAGAGATAGATTGATTATCTATTCCTCTCCCAGGTTCATGAATGTTCAATGGCTTCTCTCTGCTTAAAAGTCTACGACAAACCACTTAGCCTGGCACATGAGGCCACAGGAACTGGCCCAAGCTCTGTCCTCTCTCATCACCCACTACATCCTTCAAATAGGACACCCAAGCATATTGCAAAACAAAGACTTGCCTGCTTTCTTGCCTGAAATGTGAATCTCTCATCTTGAAATCCTATTCATCCATCCAAGCCAGGGACAAATCATGTATAGAATGGCAACAAATATTACTATTATTTTAAAATAGTTCTAAATATTATTAAGTTCCATAATACTCAACTAAGTCTGGGAGGAAAGATTAATTGAAAAAAAAAAAAAAGATTGAGAAAGGTCTCAGCCTTTTCCAAACATGTGATTGATAGGGTATTCAACAGTAGATTCAAATTCAATTTCAAATTAGGGAAGAATATTTAACATCACCTCTAGAGGGGTTTTTTTTCCCCTCAGCAACTCTAAATCTACCAGAAGGCCTTTGCAGCAGTTTTCTCAAAGTGTAACAAATTCTACTTTGTGAATCATCTCTTCATGTTTAATTATAAGGATTTGAATTTGCAGCACCAATTAATCAGTAATTAGATAGTACTGTACCAAAAGAAATTAAACAAAGATAAAAACAAAAACACAACTCAGCACAAGACCATATCATCTAGTAACATTTCATGTAGCAAGATAAAAATACTCCTGGAGAGATACAGGTTAATTGAATTAGGAACAATGTATTCTTTTGATTTTTGGTTACTATTGTTGTCAGTGATCTCCAAAACCAGTGGGAAAATCAAAAGTAATCCAAATACAAAAACGCTCTGATTATACCAATGTTTATTCCTCTTTTCACTCTTCATCAGAAATCCAGTTTATGACACTCAATAATTGTTCTGAAATGTAGTGGTAAACTTCGGCAATGCAAAAAAAATGTATATTTTCTTTTTTTAAAATTTAAATTCAATTAGCCAACATATAGTATATCATTAGTTTCAGATGTAGAGTTCAATAATTCATCAGTTGCATATAACACCCAGTGCTCATCACATCACATGCCCTCTCCTTAATGCCTGTCACCGCCCCAATCCCCACTCCAGCAACCCTCCACTTGTTTCCTATAGTTAAGAGTCTTGGTTATTTTTTAATGATACATTCTCTGTTGATCTTCATGTTTAAAAAACACAAAGATCAGCTTTTGAGTTAATTATCATTTAGACCTCTAAAACAAAATGTTCACCTTCGATGTGAAAAAAAAATCCAAAAAGATACAAAGCAGATTGAGGAAGGAAAAATAAAGGTTCCTGAAACCAAGATGTAAGAGAGGAAAAAGGCGTGTCTGTGCAGCAAGTCCCTTTAGAATCAGGGCAGAGGACAAGGGGACCTTCTCCCCACAGTCAGGCCATTTCCCTGTGCCAAGCTCATGGTGACTTCTCCTGGTTCTCAAGCCTTTTGTTAATAAGAGAAAGAGAAGACTGAAAGTTAGAAAAAGAAGGCAGCCTCTCCTGTAATTCAGTCTTTTTTTTTAATTTAATTTAATTTTATTATGTTAGTCACCATACAGTACATCATTAGTTTTTGATGTAGTGTTCCATGATTCATTGTTTGCGTATAACACCCAGTGCTCCATTCAATACGTGCCCTCTTTAATACCCATCACCGGGCTAACCCCTCCCCCCACCCCCCTCCCCTCTAGAACCCTGTTTGTTTCTCAGAGTCCATAGTCTCTCACAGTTCATCTCTCCCTCCGATTCCCCCCCGCCTTCATTTTTCCCTTTCTTCTCCTAATGTCCTCCATGCTATTCCTTATGTTCCACAAATAAGTGAAACCATATGATAATTGACTTTCTCTGCTTGACTTATTTCACTTAGCATAATCTCCTCCAGTCCCATCCATGTTGATGTAAAAGTTGGGTATTCATCCTTTCTGATGGCCGAGTAATCTTCTGTTGTATATATGGACCACATCTTCTTTATCCATTCGTCTGTTGAAGGGCATCTCGGCTCTTTCCACAGTTTGGCTACTGCGGACATTGCTGCTATGAACATTAGGGTGTATATGGCCCTTCTTTTCACTACATCTGTGTCTTTGGGGTAAATACCCAGTAGTGCAATTGCTGGGTCATAGGGTAGCTCTATTTTTAATTCAGTCTTGAAAGAGATGACAAAGCAGCCTGCTCATGTGGGTCCCCCACTAGCATGGAGTGATCCCGACAGCTGGGCTCTAGGGAGGGCAGCCGGGCAGAGGAGCCCCAGGGTTATAGGTTATAGGCTGGTTAGAGGGCAAACCTTTCTCCTTCAAAGCTTCTGATTACTCCTTCCCCCTGTGACTGTGACTACATAGGGAGATTGAACCAACAAAATACTCAAAATTACCTTAAGGCACTTTAAGTTCTTTCCCTGGTGCTGTTTCAGGAGGCTTTGTGTCTGTAAGAACCTGGCATCACCTTTACTCCCAAGTATGAGGATCAGGTAAATTATGGATATTGTGAAATCTTTTCATTGTGTGCCAAATGAATGAGCAGGTTTTTCCCTCAGTGTATGAGATTGTCTTGAAAACTCTTACAAAATGAATTTCACTGTGTACTCTCAAGCTTGCTTTCTAGAAGCATTTAATTGCCATTCTCTGAAAAAAGTAATTTGTCTTTTGATAGAACAATTTGCCAAGAAAGAGGGTAAGGTGCTCTGAGAAGAACTATAGAAGAAAATTTGAAAGATTCTCATCTCTTGGTCGAAATGGCTCCTCAGACTCTCCTCGGTTGTTTCAAAGCTCAAACCACTGATGAAGAGCTTCTGCAGCTGTTCAGGCTCTTCGGGAGACTCTGACTTAGACATGACGGCAGTGGGAGGGGAGACTTTACCGATGAATATTCTCTTGAAAAAAAAAGAAGAAAGAGTAAGCTTTGTTTACTAATTTAGCGTCGCCGTGGGCATTGGAGAGCCAAGTTGTGATAATTTTTACAACTTCATGATGAAATTAATTGAGCAGCACCCCCAAATTTGGGAACAATTAGATTTTTTCTCCAATTTAAGAATCTCTTTTCCCAGTGTATTGGGAAGTGATGCTATAAAGTTTCTATCTCTGAGTTCACTGCTTTAAAAATTATAAAACACACCCTGAATGAAAGCCACATTTGTCAACGTGACATTCATTTGTCAATATGGTTTATTAATCCTCTGTTGTACTTCTTCAACTGTTCTCTAATTTGAAAATGTTCATCTCTCAGGAGGTGGTACAATTTATCTGATTCCAATGTACCACATAAATTTTTTCCTCTTGATATTAACTTCTTTATTGAAATAAGCTTCCACAAGCTGATTCCAGGTCACAGTGATCATTATCTTATGAACCCTCACTCGGGGTTAACTGGCCAGAAATTAATGAACCGAGTAACCTCTTCATCTCAGTGAATGATTACCAACGGCTCTTCACTTTAACAACATGGTAACCACTCCTGTGGTTATCCTTCCTGAAGGAGAGTGTAGGAAAGCAGGGCGCTGGAGGTTAAACACCTCTCGTCGCATTTCTCCTCCACCGTCTGCCATTTCAGTAAATGGCTCTAGTCAGTGCTTGAGCCAAAATGCCTGACAGCCAGCCTGGATTGCCCCCTTTTGCTCATGTCCCACACTCAGGGCACCAACCAGTCCTGCCAGAGCAGATGCCATTGGCCGCCACCGAGCTCAAGCCACTATTTTCTCTTGTCTCAGCTCCTAGCAGGTATCTCCTAACTGGCCTCCCTGCCTCTAGCCTGCCTTCCCTAAAGCCCCTTCTCCATATACAGCCCAGATCATTATTTTTAATCCTATTATGTCACTAGGCCTGCTTAAAGCTTTCCAGTGAGTTCCCATTCCACTTAGAATAACATTGAAACAGCTCCCGTGGCCAAAGGACCCCACATGACCAGCTCTGCACCCTTCTCCCCTTCTCACCCAAAGTGGGTCATTCTTCAAATACCCAGCACTCATTCCCACCATCTAGCCCATTCACAGCTGTCCCTTCTGCTTGGAGGGCGTTTCCCTACCTGCTTAGAACTGATCGTCCCTAAAAAAATAAAAATAAAAATAAATTAAAAAAAAAAACTGCCTGGGTGCCTCAGTCGTTAAGCGTCTGCCTTCGGCTCAGGTCATGATCCCAGGGTCCTGGGATCAAGCCCCGCATCGGGCTCCCTGCTCAGCAGGAGGCCTGCTTCTCCCTCTCCCACTCCCCCTGCTTGTGTTCCCTCTCTCGCTGTGTCTCTGTCTGTCAAATAAACAAATAAAATCTTTAAAAAGAAAAAAAAGAAAAAGAACTGATTGTCCCCCCTTCACACTTCACCTCAGATGTCACCTCCTAGAGAAACCTTCCCTGACCACCTTACATGCAACCACCCTCAATCACTGTCATGCCAACCTGTTTAGACACTCCACAGCACTTGTCACCATCAGAAATTAGTCTGTTCCTTTTTGTTTGCTTCCTGATAACTGTGTTTCTCCCGACCGGCCTTGTCTGTTGGTCACCAGGCGTCGCCTGTGCCTAGAACAAGGTCTAACCTAGAGTACACTCTCAATAAACACTTGTTAGGTGACTATCCAGTGAATGAATCCTTCCCTTCCTCCTACTATAGGACTGCGGCTAGATCACTTACCCTCTGGACCTCCGCAGAATTCCTGATCTATACAATAAAGCCGACAAAAGGTTGGATTTTATGGGACGAAGTTAAAGAGTCAGTGTATACAGTAGCGTGTGGTACATGGTACGTGTGGGCCGTAGGGCCCATAATAGACCACAAGAGACATGGAGTGAGCACAGGTAACAATGTCCCCTCCTTGTTTTACAGGAAATCTTCAGAGGAACTGGACATGGACAAGGTAACAGCAGCAATGGTACTAACCAGCTTGTCCACCAGCCCTTTGGTTCGAAGCCCACCCGTGCGGCCGAATGGTAAGCCTGGGCCATGGGGCCTAGGGGAGGGCCCCCTGACACCAAGAGCAGAGCCTTTCTTTGAGGGATCTCATTTCTATCACACACACAGTGAAGAGTTTAACTGCCACCCATTAGCAGAAAGCAAGGAGAACTGTGGAAGAAATGGAGACCTCACAGCTATCATCTTCCTCCTCATCTTCCCAGAGACCTCCCAGCATCTCATTCATACATCCATCCATTCAGCTCACGTTTACTGAGCTCCAGCACCTTTCCAGAACACATCGTAAAGTGCTTGTGCTTCTTTTTTCCCAGGTAAATGGAGGTTGGTCCAATGAAGTTATTTTCACCAGCATTATTTCTGTTCAATTGGACAGGTAGTTGGATCAAAGGACTCTGAATATTAAATATTTTGAAAAAGTATGATCCTAATAGAATAATAATATTAATCAAATAGAAGTATGCAGTCCATTCGTTCATTCGATATATATTTATTAGATACCATACTAGATGGTTTGAAAACAATGCATACTCAATCATTCATATTGTACAATTCCTATGGGGGAAAAAAAACTATCAATCATATTAATGGCTAGCATTTATTCAGCACTTATTATATGCTGAGTACTAAGCTTGCTTCATCTCATATAATTCTCACAACAACTCTATGTTATTATCACTGTTTTACAGATGAGTAAACAGAGGCACATGAGGATTAACTGATTTGTAAATAGCAGAGCTGAAATTCCATTCCATATCTTTCTGATTCCAAATCTGCTATCTTAGTCATGATATAATATTGGCACATATAATTCAATAGGATAAATCAAGAGGGCAGCAGAGATGAAGTTAGAGAGCTTGACCCAGTAGCGATCAACGGAAGCCGTGTATTCCTGGCTAGGAGTTTGGACATTAATCTGAGGCTATAGGACAGCTATTAAGTGATAGGCTGGAACATTATTTTCAGGATTACAGGCAAATACAAAAAAACACAACCATATGGGTGTTCTGGACCTTGGTGGTCACAGTGGGGATGAGGAGGACATAACTGAGAAACGTGGAGAAGGCAGAATCGACAGGACATGGTGATGAACAGAGAAGATGAAGGAGAGGGAGTGACAAGGGTAACTTCCAGGCCGTCCATGTGCTTCAGAAGGAGGCCCCTCCCCAAGATGGGGAGCAGAGCAGGGACATAGATCTTTGGGTGACTATTAGGGCAAGAGGTAGGGTTGCTGAAAAAGATGAGGGTCCAATTTGGGACATGTTTAGTAGGCAGAACTTTTCAAAGGGTCTCTGTCTGGTGGAGATTTGGGTACAAGCCAGGAGAGAGACCTGGGCTGGTGATGCGGGACTGGAAGGCATCATTGCAAAGCCAGGTGAAGAGATGAGATCACTTTGAGGGGACTGTGTAGAGGTAGAGTATGACGAGAAGGTAGCTAAGGGGGATGGTAAGGCCTGTCATCCTCTAAGGGACCAGCAGAGGGAAAAAAGCCTGAGGAGACCTGAGGGGGTCACCAGAGGTGTAGAGGAGAACCAGGAGAGTGTGGTTCATGCAAGCCAAGGGAAAAGCATGTTTCAAGGAGAACCTCTGAGGCTACAGAAGGACAATCATGCGAAAGATTGAATCCTGCATCAAGTACAAGGTCACTGGTGGTTTTGGCAAGAACATTCCCAGTGGACCACCCCTGGTCACTGAAATGTAGTACACTGAGACCACTGAATGAAACCTTCTCTTCAAAGCCAGCCTAGTCAATTATGGGCCTGAGCTATGGTTCACACATCATCTGATTATCAGCCTGAGGTATTAAATATGGTGAACATCCAGTGAGTCCTCAGCCGCACTTACTCCAATCCAACTGGGGCATAAGGTGCTCTTGAAATGAGCCTGACCACCCCTGTTGAATGGCCTGACCTTCTTCTCTGGGCTTCTTGGCGAACAGTTACCCTGACTTACCTTTCTCAGCTTGGCAATGCCGCTGAAGAACTATTACAGCAAACACAAAACTGAAGGCATCCCCGAAGCCCATCATAGGAAAAAGGAATCGCAGAGGAGAGAAAGTATTTTTTGCTGTAATCATCATTTTTACCATTGTGTTCTTTTTTAATTGAGAACATCTTTAATGTTCTTCGTGTTAAAAGGTTAGAATCAAAATAAACTTTTCGCTTCTTCAATGAAATCTTTTGTTAGCATAGTTACAAAGAAAGTAATTCAGTGTTTGTTACGATTTAAAAAAGAATTACCCAACGAATAATCCCAAATGGTCTATTATCTCTCATTTAGTCTGCAACAGGAAGCAAATTTTTAAAAAGGGAAAGCAGTTTATGAAAATGAAGGAATTAATAACTTTTTTAGAAATAAAGATTATATCCAGAATTACTGTATGTCAGTGAGTTTTTGAAAACTGTTGTGTTCCTTTTCTGTGTCTGAAAAGGATCGTTTTGTCTGGAGGTGGGTGTGCAAAGAGAGTAAGAGACCAACGGTGTGTGTCTACATTTTGGCAAATATTTTTTTAAGAAAAGAAGATACTGTTCTCTAAAAACACTCTGACTTTTTTCTGAAAAGTTTATTTCTATATCACATTGTCCTTCTGTTTAAATAGTGTTTCTAAAGGAAAGGTCATTCACAAGTAAGCAAATTAACTTTTGGCATTGACATGAAGCAATGTAACCACACTGTAATAATAGTTGGTTTTCACAATAAATTCAATTCCTCATACCTAGCCCGATGACACATCTAGCACCATGAACTTATTTTATTTTACAAGTGCTTGCTGCAATATATTTATAAGCCTCATAAGCCTGCCAAGTGAGTCTGTCACGCCAGGTGATATTACCCTAAGGTCTTATAGGCTCCTCTTGAAGTCGTGTTGTATTGAATGGAGCTTTCTTATTTACAGTAGGCGACTCGGGTCCGGTCAGTGCATCAGTCGCTGCGTAGACTGCAGGGGTGAGATGCTAATTTGGTTTTTGCTGAGGCTGGCAAGGTGTGAGCCTGCATAAATGACCACTGGATTCTGTTAGAGCCTTGCTTTAATGAGATGGGTAACTTACTCCTGCTATTTCAACTTCAAACTTCAGTCCACTAAGTGAACTTTTCGTATGACATAGTTGAGGAATATGCTAGCAATCCATAATTATGTGAAGGTAGTTTAGAAATTTCTCCTTGAATGCTATTCTACCATTTGCCCTCATTAGTAATTACAGAGATGTGAGCAACATTTTTTTAATGAGGCATTTTGAGACTTCTTCCCCATTGTACTTAGAATATAGTTGTAATATATTCAAAATGTACATAAATATGTAGGAGAAATTATCCTTTAAAAAGAAAGTAGAATTTATACAAATGCTCATTAAGATTGGGCAGCTTGAAAGGTAAAGCAAATCTTCAGTGATTAAAAGAGCCCCCTTCCCCCCAAAGACATTCTAACTGGGCAAAGATCTCTCTACACTAGCAAACATTTCATAATGTTTCCCCACAAGTGGAAAGGTAAAATTCAACACCAGTCTTACCAGTAATTATTACCAATAAATTCTCCTCTGATCTCAGTTTTGCTGGAGACAAAGGAGGCTGCTCACAACACAGGACCCACATGCATGAAAAAGACCAATGGGTAAACAAGGGTTTGGGTCTGGCACCCACCAGAGTTACATACTAGTCATGCCGCAAGTCACTTAACTTCTAGGTGCCTCACGATCTCCGCCTGTAAAATAGGCATGACAGTCCTTACTCTGAGAGACAGATGTTGTGAGAATGCACGAGACTGTGTGAAGGCGCTCCATGAGAGGTAAAACACCAAATGCAAGGCCCTGTTATTTGTTAGAATAAGCAGCTGTTATGATAAGGTAGATGGCCGTAGGTAACTATCTGGAAATCATTCTCTTCGATTCTTAAATCCTAGACTAACTTTTTCTATAAACGGAATGCAAGGATCACAGAACTATGAGAAATTTCTTTTGAAAAGTTAAAATAGGGGATGGGGAGTGGGGGAAGACTGCCGCCAATGATTTCTTTCTTAGAAAGGCAAGAGCTCCCCAAACTTAGTAAACAAAAACATCTTTTTTCTTATTTTCACATAATCTCCACTGTCATCCTGAGAAACTAGTGTTGAAGAAAACAACACACATCAGACACCTGTGAGAAAAACCTGCTGTGTGATTAAAATAGCTAAATGTTTATAAACTACAAAGCAACACGATTTTTTTTTTTTTGAGGTTCAGAGTACATCTTACATCCCCAACCGTTGCAAACCGTCGAGTGGGCTGCAAGCACTTTGCTATGCATCAGCATGGATGCAGATGCTAAGCAAGAGCATAGCATCAAGGCCCCCGTGGCCCCCGTGGCCCCCGCCCCACCCCCGGGTGCAGCCCGAGCTCGCCCTGACGCTGTGTTTGTGTGCACGCACAGAGGGCCTCAGCGGATCCTGGAAGGAGGGAGGAGGCGTGCCTTCCAGCAGTAGCAGCAGCGGCTACTGGAGCTGGAGCGCCCCCAGCGACCAGTCCAACCCGTCCACGCCGTCGCCGCCGCTGTCCGCCGACAGCTTCAAGCCCTTCCGCAGCCCCGCGCCGCCGCCGCCGCCGCCCGACGACGGCATCGACGAGGCGGAGGCCAGCAACCTGCTCTTCGACGAGCCTATCCCCAGGAAAAGAAAGGTTGGTGTGTCGGCCGCGCCGTGCTGGGGTTTGGGTTGCAGGAATGTCCGCCTTCGAAGAGGCCGGTGTGAGCCTGGGGCGGGGGCGGGGGCGGGGGCGGGGGGGGGGATGCTGCACTCCTCCATCCCACGCTCCGTGGGGCAGACAGAAACGGCCCTTGCTCCCCTCTGATGTTCTCTGATGGCTCAAAATAAATGAAGGGTCATGATTAAAAACAAAAATGACCGAGTCATTGAGAATGTTTCTTCCAAGTACACATGCCCCGCGCCCCCACCGACCCCATCCTCCGCTTGTCAGTCGCTGCGCTGGTATAAGAATGAACATCAGGTACTCTACGACCAACCAGCACTTGGAAGTTAGCAAATTGTACTTGAGGCTTGGTTTGGTAATTAACTCACTCTCTTGTTGGGACTTGATTTTTTCATCTGTAAAATAAAATTAATACTATATGTTTCTCTTTTCTGCTTCAGTAAGCCCGGAAGGGTTTTGGGAAGAATATTTTGCGCCGTATTTTTATAAAACCGGTTGAAACATACGTACCAGCTGACATATAAACATGTGTGTGTACTTACATACTAAAAATTACATATTTACTACATTAAAAGTGAAAAAGGAGATCTAATTAATTGGTTTAATAAATTAATTGATTATAGTTTTATGTAATCCTCACAGCAGTCCTGCATGGTAAGTATTATTTTCCCATTTTGATATGAGGAGGTTGAGAATCAAGAGATTTTGCATTCAAGTCACCCCTGTCACGCAGGTTAGAAAGGTCCACAGCTGTCATTCAAACACAGGTCTGCCTGGACCTCCAGCTCATATTCATATTTTTCATTTTCTTCACATACATTTAAATCATTATGTTCACTCTCCATTTTTCAAAAGTATTTCTATTTCCTGGAAAAAAGCAATACTACTGTATCTAGAAAACACTTTAACATTATTTTTTAAATCACCATATAAATATGAAACTGCTATTTTACATATTGGTCTTTTAATTTGTTATTGGTAGCTTTATTATTCATGACTATTCACAAACAAAAATCCAAAGCCAAACGCTGAGGGCTGCAATGCAACGTTCCCCCCCCCCCCATTCATTTCAAAGAGCAAAACAAAGAGATGGCATGGATCCAGCTGTCCCTCCCTGCATCTTTCTTAGCATCCTTCCGCATGTGTAACAGTGGGGGTTGTATATGCACGCTCTCTACTCAGGGAACAGGGCATTCATGCAGTCCCCTGTCCTTCCCAGAGGCAGTGGCATGAGGCTTGCTGTTTTACACACCCCTCCATGGGGCAGGGGGCCTGCCATTGCTCCAGCCTCCTGTGGGTCCCTGAGGACTCGGAGACTCTGAGTCTTTGCTTGACTCATCAGGGAGAGAGGTTGGCACTTGTGTTGCTGGGAACCTACAGGCAAGACAGCCACGTGGACCCGAAGGCTTGTCCTTTTGCTTCAGGCTGCGCAGACTTTCTCTCTGGGGTCATCGGAGTGTGTAGCGCGGGCTCTCATCCAGCAGGTCCTGGCATTGTGGCAAAGACTCAGGCCCAGGACCCCCTTCTGCACCCCCAGCTTGTAAGGTGCACTGCTGAAAGCCTGCCACAGCCTTTCATTTCTAACGTAGCCAGGAGCCAAAACTCACACTCTTGCATTACAGTGAAGTCGCACTGGTCAGACTTGTAGACTCTATAGGCTTCAGCTAAATTAGGGGATAGTCAAGCCACCAAAGGAAAAGGGGAAAAAAAAAAAGCTTCATTACGAAGTGGCTTTATTTGGGGCGCCTGGGTGGCTCAGTCATTAAGCGTCTGCCTTCGGCTCAGGTCATGATCCCAGGGTCCTGGGATCGAGTCCCACATCGGGCTCCCTCCTCGGGGGGAAGCCTGCTTCTCCGTCTCCCACTCCCGCTGCTTGTGTCCCTGCTTTTGCTGTCTCTGTCTCTGTCAAATAAATAAATAAAATCTTTTTAAAAAAACAAACAAAGTGGCTTTATTTGAAGGGCACAGACCCCCTCTGCAGGATGCTGGACAGTAGGAATAAATGCACGAATAAGAAACACGTTCAACCTTCTTTCTTCATGATTTTTCCCTCTACTCAGACCCTGGATTTCCCCGGGGTAATATTCCTGCTGACTGAAGCTCATAGTCACTCATTTTTAAATCATGGATCTTACATAGACCAAGTCATTGCCTTTTTAACTTAAAGTTATGTTGAATAGTGAGAGTAATGAGAATGTGGGATGGTTGCTATTCATTTTTTTATTTATTAAGTGAACCAATATTTATTGAGCGCCCATCAGGCAAAATGCACAACGTCCTGGGATGAAGGTGTAGCCGCTTCCTTTAAGGCTGGACGTTGGGCGGGTGGACACTGATGTGGAAAGAGGCAGTAACGATTGGAGTGATAAATGCTGCGCTCACAATGTGGCAGAAACACAGTAACTGTGACGCAGTTATCTTAGAGTTTTAAAAGTCATATTTCAAAAGATTTCTAAGAGTTAATTTGCTCCATCCATTTGACAATATGTTCTAGTCAGTGAAACTTTCTGAGTTCATCTTCTTTTCCTCTTCATCCCCTCAAATTCCTAATATATTTGAGACCATGGGCAATTGTGATCGTCACATGTGCTGTGGGGATTGTTTGAGAACCTTCTAGATCAGTATTTTCCAAACTGCAGGTCTCAATCCACTAGTGGGCTATGAGTCAATCTAATGAGCTGTGAATAGCACTTCTTTAATGAATAAGACAGAATAGGATGCATTGTACTCAAGCAGGGTAGGTGTTGTTCCTTGATGCTTTTGTTTCAATTATACACTTATATGTGTAACGTGCAAAATGTATCTCTTACTGTGGCTTATGGTTTAGAAAGTTTGGAAGCCCCTGTTCCCTGTTATAAAGAGAGAACCTGGTAAGTGGTGACTGAAGGAGCACCTAACAGAAATCAAAAGACCCACGTTGTAAACTCAATTTTGCCACCCTGAGACCTGAAGAAAATCATCTCACCTCTTCGATTATCAGCTTCTTCATCTGTCAACCAGGCCAACGGGTATTATCTCTCCAGATAATGGTGAAGATTAAATGTGACCATAAGTAGAAAGGATGTACATAAGCCCTAAAACCCCAAGTCCTAGAATGTAGCAACATGGTAACAGACATTTTAGACCCCTAAACAAACGGGGAAGCAGCATTCCCTAGATGGGATTATGAAGAAGCGATCCTGATCTCCCTCCTCCTTATGGAAGCTCTCTCGTCTCTTCTCCCACCTCCCCCACCTCACTCTCACCTCTTATGGTGATCCGTGTTCCTCTTATGTAAAGAGGAAGAGAGTATGAGACGTATTGTCTAGACCGGGCATTATCTCTCTCTCTCTCTCTCTTTTTTTTTTTAAGATTTTATTTATTTCTTAGAGCATGAGAGAGACAGAGCATGAGCAGGGAGCAGGAGTAGAGAGGGAGAAGCAGGCTCCCCGCTGAGCAGGGAGCCCTACGTTGGTGGGGCTCCATCCCAAGGACCTGGGATCATGGCCTGAGCCTAAGGCAGAGGCTTAACCAACTGAGCCACCCAGGGCCCCGGGGCATTATCTCTTACTACCAGCAGGAAGGAAGAAATACCGGCTGAGAACAACTACACCTGCAAATTTAGTTACAGTTTACAACATGCTTTTAAATGCAGCCTTTCATTTAATCATCACAAAAATCCTTGACATATTCCTACCCCCATTTTGCAGAAGAGGCTCATTAAGGTTATGTGAATTGCTCAAGGTCCTGTAGCTTATAATGTGGCAGAGATAAGATCAGCTGGCTGAAATAGCAAAGATGAAACTCTGGAAGCAAATTAATTCAAGGAATCCACATTTCCCTCTGCCCACAGAGGAGAATAACACGAAAAGAAAATAATCAGATGCAGCTAGAGCCAACATCGTGTGGCAGGGTGGGATTGGGGTGCGGAGGGTTCAGAAAGAAAGCCGAGGGCAGAGAACGGAACTCCAGGCTGTCTGCTGCAGGGCCCACCTCCTGAAGGAAGTACCCACCTCTTTTAAGAGGATCTTCAGCCAAGGTAGTGGGAATGCAAGAAAGGGATATGAAAGGCTTCTTTCTCCTGGCCCTGGAGATCAGCCAGCCAACTGCGTCAAGCCCAGTGCTAGCAGAATTTTTCCTCTGGGATTTGAGACCCACACACGGTACTTCCGTGCACAGAGAAAAGCCGGGACTCGAGCTATAGGGAACTGCAGTTCCCTTAACGGCCACCAGGTGACGCAGTGATCCTAACTACAGCCGCTCTGGGAGTTTGGGAGAAAACAAATTCTGTAGAAGACCAGAAGACCTAGAGTTAACCATCAATCCCAGAAGACCTCTAGAAAATGAAGAAATGCTGATAACTACTTATTAATATATACTTTTTTTCCATGTCAGATTCCTAATTCTGTCAGATGCTGAGTTTGTCCGTTCGGGAACAGGATAAAACAGTTCAGGCTCTGGAATTAGCGCCCCAGCTCTGACACTTGGGTGACCATAGGCAAGCCGCTTGACTTCTCTAAGACCCAGTTTCCTCGTCTGTAAAATATGGATCATGATAGCACCACACTGATGGGGTTGTTCTGAGGATGGTATGAACAGTACATGTTGGCTGCTAATATTTTGCTTTCCTTTTTACCCATTTGACAGTTTGAGAAGCGTGGGTGTGGAGAGAAGGGGGTGCTCACCTCCATTCTCCATTCTGTCCCCACATTGACTATATCAGTGTCGGTGCAGCTCAAGACACCGCATCCCTCAGCAACTTCAGCCACCTTGGACTTCTTTAGGGTTAATGAGAGAGGCCAGCCTACGATCAGGTGAGGGGTGAGGGCAGCAGTGACAGGGGCAGAAATCAGGGGCCGTACAAGGAAACCTGACTCAGGACTCTGCCTTTCAGAACATCAGCAGCAACTCAAAGACAATCACTACATTCCGGTCTTCATCGTTTTCATTTATTTTTACAGGTGTCTCGACCATGAACCATTTTACCCATGGACTAGGGAGAATCTCAGGTCAGAGGGAGAAAAGTGCTGAGTTAACATAAGGTGCTTCAGTAATTACTGTGCAGTAGTAAACAATGAATTCATCATTTGCTCCACTCTGCATTTTCAGTCTTTCAGAACCAAAAAGCAATGAGTCACTTTAAATTGTGAATGAAAAGGAAACAAACCCGTAAATCCCTCACCAATAAGCCGTCGCTAGTCTCTGCGCGCTGACTTAATTCCTAACCCACTAATTCAGAGCAGAGAGTGCCTTCTGCAAGAACGGACACTCCAGAAATAGACCCATCTGTTAGTACTGCCGGGGAGGGCGGTGCTAAGAAAAGCAGCTCGGGGTCACACTGTGCGGATTTCATGGTGATGACACAACATTGCCAGCCAGATCGGGGGAGCGGCTTGGCTTCAGGGAGGATCGGGATACAGAAGAGTGAGCTCTAGGTACTTTAGTGACAGGATCTCAGAATAATCTCCCAGGCAGCATAGAGATCTGGAGCCTTGGACCTCGAAGGACTTCAGAAATCACCTAGCCCACCCTTTCCAAGTTACAGGACCGCTTGATCATGTCCAGAAATATCCAGATTCTCCCAAAGATGAGAGGCACTTGTAGAATCCACTGGTTGAGAAAATATATAATGAGTAGGGATTTTTATGAATTCATGAAAGCTTTTGTCGTTGTTCTAGAAATCATTTTAAATCAACTTTATTTAGGTAATTTACACACAAGAAAATGAACCCATTTTAAGAATACAGTTCAGGGGGTTTTGACTGATCTCTCCACCTGAGGAACCACCGCTCCAACCAAGGCCAGCACTCCTCATGCCCCTCTGCAATCAAATGCCCCCCACAACCCCCACGAAAACCAGTTCTCTGACTCGTGTCACTGTAGGTCAATTTCGCATATTGCCGCACTTCAAGTAAGTGGAATCATACAGTGTGTACTATTTGGTGTACAAAATCCCACGTGTTGGCAACCGGAATGCTCATTCATTGCTGGTGGGAATATAAAATGGTACAGCCACTTTGTAAAACAGTTTGGCAGTTTCTTATAAAGTTAAATATGTGCTTACCATATGACCCAGCAATTCCACTTCTAGATATTTACCTAAGAGATAAGAAAACATATGTCCACAAAAAGACTTGTAGACTTGCAGTTCAGAGCTGTTTTATTCATTGTCACTCCAACCTGCAAACAACCCAAATGTCCCTAAATAGGTAAATGGAGAAAAAATTGTGGCATATTCACTCAACAGAATACTATACCACAATAAAAGGAATCAAACTACCCACACATGAAACAGCGGGTGAATCTCAAAAACATTATGCTGAGGTAAAGTAGCCAGCACAAAAGAATACGTCTTGTATTATTCCATCTACGAAAATATCTTTTCTTTTCTTTCTTTTCTTTTTTTATATCATCACAGCATCTGTAAGCAGTGCATATAGATGGGAGATGTTGAATCCATGTTTGGTATACATTTGAATTCACCCGTTACTTTGCACTCACCTCACACACCTCCGAGATTACTCGTTCGCTCCTCCCGTCTTACAAATAAGGAAATAAAGCCCCGAAGTTGAGATGACATGTATAAGGCTGCTTTCCCAATAAAAGAAAGAACTGGAACCCCTACCAGCTTCTAGGCAGTTACTGAATTTTTAAATACATGTGTTCACTTCTCAGTCTTCTGGAACGTGCTGAGGGTCTGAGGGGACCTCTTGGTCCTCAAAGAGCCATTGGAGCCTCTGCCAAGCAGTGTGGGTTCCTGCCACAGGCCGCAGACTGAGGAAGCATGTATAAGGCAGGCCGAACACATCTCTGCAGAATAAGTAGACGCTTCCCTTCCCTCAAGGACCCTGGTCCTCTCTGGGGACGCTTGGGTGTATGAACATACACACACATACACACATACACACATGCACACATACACACACACCTCAATTGCCATATAAGACATACGTGAGGTTCTTCAAAATTGCCTCCAAAAAAGCAACTTGGTATTATTAACCCCAGGCTGCTGTGTGGTCAACGGGGCAGTAAAGTGATCTTCATGTACCTTCTGGAGTATAGCTTTAGTTGGACTTGGGATAAGGCATGTTATGGAATACTTCCAAATTCAGCCACGTTTCCACTCTTGGAACCGAAGGTGACCTTCAGCCGTCATCTTGTCGGTCCTGTGGACCAGTCTCAGTTCTTTCAGGAAGATAGAAGCTACTCCAATGCGTTCCAGGTATGAAACGGCTCGAAACCAGGGCTGAGCCTTGCCGTGGGAAGGGTGAGCGGAGAAAAGATGAGGGAAGCGCTGGCCAAAGCTCTCAGCCTCCAGCTCCAAAGCGCCTGGTGCCCGAGTCGGTGTGACAACTGCTGCAAAGCAGAAGCAGCTCCAGGAAGCTGTCTCCAGCCCAGGTAGCCTACTGCCCCCAAGTCGGGTGACTAGGAACAGCTTGCCTGGAAGCTGCTGAGACGCTCCCCCCGCCCGCGGCCCCCGGGGGCAGGGGCCTGTGTGAGATCCCAGGCTCTGGCTCTAACTGCCCGGAGCTGCACTCCGCTGGGGGTCGGCGCCAGGGTTCAAGGAAGTGAACGTATGGAAGACCCCAGCACAGCGTGCTCCCCAGCCAACAGGGGCCTCGGCTCCCAAGGACATCCCAGCTTTGGGAACTTCTGAGAGCTGGTATCTGAGAGCTGCGAGGGGCAGCCCCGGCTCAAGCACGGATGGGCACGTCCAGACTTGGCCGCTGCGACTCCACCAGCAACTTTGCTGGCTTTGGCTTCCTTGAGCGAGCCGGGACCCAGGTGGCAACCCGGGCGATGTTTATTTAGCTATTTTTTCCTATTCTCCTCCTCCCATGGCTTGTTGTTGGGTTGTTTTTGTTTTTTTAATGTAACCTCGAGTAGTCTGTTTGTAGACAAAGGATTGCTTTCCATTGGATGTCGTTAGGGGACTTTGCCGAGTACTTAATCACCACTTAAGGGGCCTCATGGTTTGACATAAGGACATCCTTCACCTGTGTAGAGAGAAGCCACTTGACTCCATTCGAGATGAGATCATCTTTTCAGTGTCCTTTTATTCTCCCAAATTATTCAAGCAAGTGTTACAGGGCGGCTTCCATTTTTAAAAAAATGACTTTTTAAAATTAAAAATAGGATAATTTTTACATTTGGAGATTAATGTGAAAAGAAGGTACCCCTCCCCAATTTTTCCACCTTGCAATAATACATGTTTATTTGCATTAAATATCCTCCCCCCCAAAGAGATAATGTTCATATATTTCTTATAACCTACTTTCCCCTGTATCAATCAAAGCTCAGGCAGGAAGTGGGCCTTGTACTCCAGTGGCGAAATTGAGAAGAGTATAATGAAGAAACTCTTCACAAAGGTATAGACAGGGTTGGGGGACATCAGAAGAAGGTACCCCGGCAGCTAACAACATTACCACCCCTAAGCCTGAAAAGGCAAAGAAACAGAGGGGTTTCCAGAACCCATGGGGTTATCAAAACTGAAAATACCACCAGAGGGGTTAGTTTTAGGAGGAGAAATGTAGCCACAGCCCGCCTGTGGCCAGGCAGACAGGAAGCTGAGGGAATCCACACCCTCTTGCCTTCTGGTCTCTCCTCCTGCCTCCCCACCTCCTGTCAGTGCCTCCCATTGGCCAAATCGACCAGAAACCAGGGGGCAAGGGCATCCAGTGATGCATAAAGGTGAGCCTCCAGGCACTGAGCTGGGCGGAGAAGGGAGTGGTAGGGACCCGTAGAGACAAAGAGCAAGTATCAGCAATTCCCTTCCACACGGGGAACTTGTTTTCTCACGTCAAAGAAGCTTTTCTGACAACTTCATTTTTAAGATTCCTTAATATGCAGTTATATGGAATTAATTTAACCCATCTCCCCGTAATTCCCTCAGTAACCTTGAGATGATTCCTGATTTCTTGCTAGTCTAAAAAGCATTGCGATGAGCATCTTTATACACATGTCTTTGCAGACATGCCAAATGATTTTCTTAGGATAGATCCCTAAAAGTTGAATTGGGTCAAAATGATAAGCGTTTTCCAAAGCTTAATCTGCATTGCTCTTAAATTTAGAGATAGCAAATATCTGTGCGTGGGTAAACTATAAGGGCAGAGTCTGGCAGTTTGGGGTAAAATGGGATAATAAATGAAAGACGTTATTCAAAGGAAATGCCAAAAAGAAGAAGTAGAGGAGAGAAAGCAGAGCTTTCCCTCTCTGAAGGGGTTTGGGAGTGCCCCTTCCCCAAACACAGTTAAAGGTCTCCCCACCATATGTAATTATGTTTCTGAGTCCGCATTTGCAACCACCTTGCAAATCAGCAGGAACTTTCTCTATACATCTGGAGTATAATACTACCTAAAGGGCTTCCAATTGCTTTTGCTAATGACCCGAGTCATTATAAATTAGACAATCATTTTTCCTGCTGCACATTTTCCACTTTCTTCTGGTGAACTTAGACCTTCCTCAAATACCTACCTGTGCAGGGTTTGTTAGGCTGGAAGGAAAAAGTACTCTATGGAGTGAAGAGAAAATCATCTATAATTCAGTGTTCACCACACCTGCCATGGACCTGCACTGAGAAGTGAACTTGCAGCCAGGTAAGATAATCAGGTGGTAATCATCCTAGGAAATCTTCCTGAATTCCACAGAACAACAATCTTTTTGACAAACATTCTTTGAACATCGATTGTTTACTAAGAACATTCCAAAATGCTTAAGTAAATTAAGATGTCTCAAATATGGCTCATTGCTCTGGGCCCCAAAACACAACCTTCCCAAGATTCAACACAACAATTCTAATTGCTAAGTTATGTTGGGCACAGGAGTAGAGTGTTGGGCAAGAAGTCATGGTTCCTACTCTCAGAGAGCTTCCCATGATCAAAACTATTTAGTCCATCCCCAGCGTGTCTCTTGGAAACCCAGCAAAAGAAAAAAAACAAGGAGGAAGCAAAGTTGACCACTTTTCATATCCATTACCTACTTTTCTTTGGGCAACAGATCTCTGTGGAGCCCTTAGCAGGGGCTAAAAAAAAAAAAAAAATGAGGGTGTGATTGAGGAGATGATACTCAAACAATTGCAATTGGTAGTTATCCTAATTCCAAGGGATTTAGAGAGGATATTGGTCAGCTTCATTGTAGCTATTGGATTTGATAGCCCTGTATCAGCTATTTCCTCCTAACTAAGGAAAGGAGATATGCCAATGATATTTATTTTTCTATGATCAGTACCGAGCTTTACTGCTTATCAACTTAAAAAAACAAATGTTTGACATATTCCTGCAAGGACTAGGAACAGCAATCTTATAAATAATACTTGTAATGGCACAAAAATACCAGTGTGATAGTCATTTCCTAAAACAATCAGCAATTTGAACCTTTAAAAAATTCCTAAGATGTAGAAGGAATTTGGCTCTGTGTTGTGTAATACTATGCTATTAACTGACTCATTGGGTAGGAACCATCCAGTGACACCAGATAAGTGTCCTAACTTTCTGGGTTCTGGTTTCCACCCAGGAATATGAAAATAGTATCATATGCCTCGCCTGGTCCTTTCCCAGTCTCTAAAGCAACAACTTCAGCCTTCTCTGCTCCCCCCAGTGCTCCCACACAGCCTCCCCACTCTGCCCTTCGCTTTGACCTCACTTCCTACCTCACTGAAAAATTAGAAGCATTCAGACAGGACTGCCTTTTTTTTTAAATCGGCAAACTAACTGAATCTACATCCTTCCCTTGGTTTTCTTTTCTTCCAGGGGAGAACTGCCCGCTGCCATCCAGGGCAGTCCTCCCACCCAGACTGGAGGTGATGGGGCTGAATCTCTTCCTTCTGCAGGGCTTCACCCTGTGGTTCTCCCCCCCCACCCCCGAATCTCTACTACACTGTCCATCTGTTCTTCCTTTGCAACTGCTCCCATCAGCATAAAAAACTCACTTCTCTCAATCCCACTTACTCTCCAATCCATGGCAGTCTGACTTCCTTCCCCACTACTCTGTGAAAGCTGCTCTTGTCTGGGCCACCGACAGCGCCATGTATGGCCATGTATGGCCTCCATGGGACTCTTCCCAGTCCTCGTTCAACGCCGTTGGCCACATCTTCCTTCTTGAACACTGTCTTCTACATGAGCCGTAATACTACACTGTCTTGATTTCCTCTCTCTCTCTCTCGGACTGCTCCTGCTATCATCTATCTATCTATCTATCTATCTATCTATCTATCATTTATCTCTTCTCCTGCTCTCTCTCTCCCCAATAGGAAGTACTGGATGCTGCAGAGTCCTGGGCCTTCTACTCATCTCTAGTTGCATTTTTCCCTAGAGGATCTCATCCAGACCTAAGTTTTAAGTAGTCCTTCAGCTCCTGACTCCAAACTTCTATCTCTCGCCCTGGCTTCCCCTGAGTTCCAGGCTCATATGTCCAGTGCCATACTTGCTACTTCTTCCTGATCTATAATAGGTATCTCAAAATTAACATATTCGAAACAGAACCACGATTTGCCTAGCTATGCACGTTGTCTTTAATAGTATCATCTGCCTGGCCTCATATTCAACCCAAAGCAAGTACTGTTGGATCTGCCTCCAAAACATATCTTGAATGTGTCTGCTTTTCTCCAGGCTCGCTGCCCAGTCTTCCTCCATCCACCGTTTCCTCTGACCTGCGGTAGCAGGACACAGGCGACCTTATTGCTCTCTCCCCAAAGCAGAGCGGTATTTTTTTCAAAAGATTTTATTTATTTCAGAGACAGAGTGCACAAGTCGGGGAGACTGGCCAAGGGAGAGGGAGAAGCAGACTCCCTGCTGAGCAAGGAGCCTGATACAGGCTCGATCCCAGGACCCTGGGATCATGACCTGAGCTGAAGGCAGCCGTTTAACCGACTGAGCCACCCAGGCGCCCCTGGAGTGATGTTTTTTTAAAACCTAAATCATATAATCATATAATATCACTCCCCTGCTTAAACCCCTTCAGTAGCTTCTCTTTTATTTTAGAATAAAGCCCAAATTCCTTACTTTCACCTACAAGACCCTGAGGATCTGGCCCTCCTTGCCCGTCTGCCTTATCTCCGATCATTCTCTCTCTCTCTCTCTCTCTCATTGCCTTCTAAACTCACTCTTCTTTCTAGCCCTCCAATCTGCCAAGCTCTTCTTCCCCTTTCCCCTGGAAAACTCCCAACTCTTAGCATGGCTACCTGCTGCTCCAACCTTTGGGTCCTGGCTCAAAAGTCACCTTCTAAAGGTCTTCTCTGACCTACAGCCGCTCCACATCCCTCTCCAGGAAATCTACCATAGCTGAGGCAGTCACCATTTATTAGCATTTCTGTCTCTCCCCCACTAGCATGTAAGTTCCTGGAGAGCAGCTTTTCTCTCTCTCTCTCTCTGTCTCTCTCTTTATCTCTGGCTCCTGGAATATTCCTTGCTAAATAGCTGTTTAGTCTAATTAATCAAAGAATACCATCAGCAAAAAGGTTTGGAATAAATCAGGAAGTGTTTTCATCTATCATGACTTTATTTCCAGACAGCCATTTGGACTCTCAGGTACATGTAATTTCAGATTGAGTCATTAATTCCCTTAAGTGGAAGATATTTTTTAATAGTTTACCTTCATTGTTTGAAAAATGGGTAAAAAGCACTCCTAGTGTGAGGGTTTGTTTATTAATATTGTTAAGTCATTTATGCTTTGAATACAAAATACCAAGCAGAGCTCCTTCCTGTGAATATTTGGGGCTGAGGGGTAGGATCTAAATTCTCCCCCTTTTGTCCACCCTACAGCCCGTGCGTTTAGATCAGTGGCCCCAGGAGATCAGAGAGCCTGAGACTTGTGAACAGTCTCCTTAGAATAAACACAGACTCGGGCGCCTGGGTGGCTCAGTTCGTTAAGCCACTGCCTTCGGCTCAGGTCACGATCCTGGAGTCCCCGGATCGAGTCCCGCATCGGGCTCCCTGCTCGGCAGGGAGTCTGCTTCTCCCTCTGACCCTCCCCCTTCTCATGCTCTCTCTCTCTATCTCATTCTCTCTCTCAAATAAATAAACAAAATCTTAAAAAAAAAAAAAAAAGAATAAACACAGATTCATCAGGATTGTGGACTTTAAAGTCTCCTAAGTATGTGTTTGCTTCTCAGCTTCCTTCACACCCTTCTTGGGCTCCGGCCCCAGCTCCGTGGAGCGGCAGCTCCTGGATAGCTCAGAGCGGCCCGCTGCCAGGGCGAGCATCCCCCAGCTGCTGGTGACGCCCCGGCGCTGAGGCAGGAATGGCTGGCTTGCGGTGTTGTCAATGCCAGCCACCCAGGCAGAGCCTTGGCGACGCTGTGGGGCTGCTGGCTCACGGAGCCCCCCGGCAAGGTGGGGCGTCGCTAGTCCGCTCTAGCTGACTGCAGCTGTGTGCTGCTGTGATTTTCCCTCCACTAGCCATGCTGAAAGTGGCCGTTCCCCAACACACAGGCTCCTCCTCCGTTCTGGAAGGTTCCAAGTGTCTTTTCAATTGAGAAATGTACAAAAAGTCTTCGGTGGGGGTGGCTGTCTGGATCAGGATACTAATCCCATCAGGAATACCTGAAGGAGTCGTCTTCTAAATGTGTAAATGATTGCCCCATAACACAGGGCATATCCCGGGCAGCCCCACAAGGGCTGGATGGCAGAAATCCTACTGGACTTGGAAACAAAGCTACAGCAATCCTACCAGTTCAGGGAAGGTGTTCCCGCCACGGTGTTTATTGGTAAGGGTAGGCCTACTGTTGGAACAGCCTATTTCCAAACCTCAGTGCCTTAATACCATAAAGGTTTGTTTATTTCGTATGTCACAATCCACTCAGGTCAGCTGGGAGTGGTGAAGGGAGTACCTGCGCTCCACACAGTCCTCCAGGGACCCAGGCTCCTTCCACCTATTACGGGGAGTCTTAACCTGGAGTCCACAGGTCCCCAGAAGGGTGGACAGAATTCAGAGGGTCTGTGAACTTGGAGTAGGAAAAAAGTATACTTTCATTGTCATTAACCTCTTAACTATAATTCAGCATCTCCTGCAGTTGTGATTGACAGCATCAAACCACAATATTAGTGCCGCCTGTGTGACTTTACCACCAATAGAAAGCAGAGATAGTTTCATATCACGTTATAATTTTAGCAGATATCATGAAATCTCACTTAGGCTTAACACAACTTTGAAATGATGGTAGTTATTAGACTCACTTCAAGACCTTGTTATTCAATATGTTCATTAAAGAATACATACCGTACCAACCATATCACAGAATATTTTTAATATTTTGATAACTGTATTTCAGTATACTTGCTCTTCTTTGTATTTCTATGTGTTTCATTTTAAATGTTAAAAAATATTACTCTGCCTAGGTTTCATGTGGAACTGCCAAAAGGGTGCATAGCAAACAAAAGATTAAGAAGCCCTGATCAAGTGGGTCCCCTGAGTCCTTGAGCATCCTCTGCGTCCAGTCAGCAGCCTGGGCTGGAATGGCACTGCCCGGTAGTTTAGGGACAAGTCTTAGAAGGAATATCTACCACTTCTGCCCACATTCCATTTCAATCACTGTGCTGGACTATTTTGGGAAAACACTGAGACCCTTGAAAAGAAGGTGGCATTGTATCCTGGTGGAAAGGGCAGTTCCTGGTGCCCAACTCCCTGCATATTCCCAGCTTTGCTAGAAGCTGGTTTATTCACTGGGCACAATTTACTGAAACCCTCTATGAATCTATAAAATGGTGGCGGGGCGCCTGGGTGGCTCAGTCGTTAAGCGTCTGCCTTCGGCTCAGGTCATGATCCCAGGGTCCTGGGATCGAGCCCCACATCAGGATCCCTGCTCGGTGGGGAGTCCGCTTCTCCCTCTGCCCCCTTGGCTTGAGCTCTCTCTCTCTCAAATAAATAAAATCTTCAAAAAAATTAAAAAAAAAAAACTGGGAGAAAACCAGATGTCTAGAACCCAGTCCAACACGCTATGCAGTTACAAGAATAAAATATGTAGGGGCGCCTGGGTGGCTAAGCCGCTTAAGTGTCTGCCTTCGGCTCAGGTCCTGATCCCAGGGTCCTGGGATTGAGCCCCGCATCGGGCTCCCTGCTCGGCGGGAAGCCTGCTTCTCCCTCTCCCACTCCCCCTGCTTGTGTTCCCTCTATCACTGTGTATCTCTCTGTCAAATAAATAAATAAAATAAATAATAAAAATAAAATAAAATAAAATAAAATGGTGGCAATGATAGTATCTATCTCTTAGAATTAAATGAGGTAAACTTTCGTAACAGCACTTGGCATATGGTAAGTGCTCAATTGATGTTAGTTACCGTCATTAACGCCTAAATGACACTGTGACCACCTTAATAAAAGTGAACTAAATATTCAGGGCAACTTAGTATCCATGAAGGATGCAGAAAAATGCCTGAGATCACCAAGATCCTCACCAGCTGGCAGGGAGGAGGGTGCTCCCTAGAATGGTATGCTGAGTTATAGTCAAGATGATGGGAAATTGTTACCTTTTTTTAAAAAATATTTATTTATTTATTTTGGAGGAAGAGAGAGAGAGAGAGTGCAAGGTAGAGGGGCAGAGGAAGAAGGAGTGGAAGAGAATCTGAAGCAGAGTCCCCACTGAGCACCCAGTCCAACGCAGGGCCTGATCCCACGACCATGAGATCATGACCTGAGCCAAAATCAAGTCAGACGCTTAACTGACTGAGTCATCCAGGCACCCCAAATTGTTACTTTTCTCTTTTTTTAAGATTTAGTTAGTTGAGAGAAAGAGAGCACAAGTGGAAGAGAGGGGGAGAGGGAAAAGTAGGCTCCCCGCTGAGCAAGGAGCCTGACGCACGACTCGATCCGAGGACCCTGGGATCATGACCTGAGCCGAAGACAGACGCTTAACCGACTGAGCCACCCAGGCGCCCAAGTTGTTCCTTTCTAACGAAGGCGGAGAAAATGTGTTGGGTGGGTTAGTTTTCATTTTAATGTAACTTTCTCCTGTTTACAGAATTCTATGAAGGTGATGTTCAAATGCCTGTGGAAGAACTGCGGGAAGGTGCTGAGCACTGCGGCGGGGATCCAGAAACACATACGGACCATCCATCTTGGGTAAGGCAACCCTCCCTTCAGGCGTGGTGTGGCCTCCAGGAGCTCAATCTCGGGCCACCTGCACTCAGAAATTACACACCACACTAAGTCTGAACACAGGAATAGAGACTGGGCTTGCTTGGTCTTTGTAATCCCTGTGGAGATGGCCACTCAGATCACACAGACCAATAGGGCACAGTGGAAAGAATGTGGATTTAACCTTGCAAAGCCTCTCCAATTTGCTTACTAAGTGACCTTAGGCAATCCACTGCTCTGAGCCTCAGTACCCTCTGAAAATGAGGCTAATAGTAATATCAGCCCAGCAGGGTCATGTGTAAGGGTCAAAAATAAAATGTATGTGAGAATGTCTGTATTTGAAAAATATAGAACACTAGGGTAGGGTGGGTTCCTTGGACCCCCTGAAATTTTCTGTCAGATTAAATGTGCATTTTTCCCAATAAGGAGTATTTGTGACTTTGAGCCTCAAAAGCATGTATATAGCCTCAAAAGGGCTTAAGAACCACTGTGTCCATCAGTGCTGTGGTTTCTACTCTTACGATAGCTGGTGACTTGGCTCCATCATTTTCTGTTGCTCCAATAAGCCCTTTATCTATACGCTCTATGCTTTTCCTTGTGTTATATAAAAACCGTCCTAAGGAAAAAGAACACAGAGTTTCCAGCAGCAGTGACTAGGGGTCCTACCAGAGGGGCGGTGGAGGTTCAGCAGTCTTGTCCTTTAGTCCCTGGGTCTTTCCTGCCCAGGGACGTCAGACACAGAAGGACCTTGGGAGGCTGTATGTCATAAGCAGTATGTATAAGGCAAATCCAAATGCATGACCAAGTCCCCAGACATTTGGACAAAGGAGTCCTTTCAACAAGATGAGCGTCGAGAAATAAACACTACAGTCACGCTGCCCAGCAAGGGACAAATTTAGGAAATGCATCATCCATACAAAAGTGGTATAAAAAAGAAAATAAAAATGGGTTCTAAGGTGATTCTGCTGATCTGTGCAGGTGGGCTCCTTCAAGGACTGTGGAGAGAAGCAGGGATCTAGCGCGCTTACCCATAGTGCCGAGGTTTGGGGACACAGCCAGAACCTTCCAGAGTATAGCACACAGAAGGTTACGGAGTGCTGTGGGTGTGATGCCGCAAGACTGGGCTTCTGCTCCCCTCACCAGAGGGGCTGTCTACCTTCACCCTCCAAGAAATACCACACCCAAACACTGCAGGGCAGAACACCCTCATTCCTGTTCCTGAAGGCTCCAGGGAAGGAAATCTGCAGTGTCTCCCCTCAAACCTCATTGTCAGGACAACTCATAATGCAAATAGCTCAGAGTTATTTAAAGGTTTAGAAAAAAAAACTTCCCAAAGCTATAATCAGGAGCTAGGGTATTTGTTTTCAAGTCCATCTGCCCAGAAAACTGAACCCTACTCAGTACGTCGAAGAAGTGCATGCTGCACATATGTATTTATAGACCGTTTATAAGTGGCATCTCACGATTTTCCTTTGAGCTCCCGCGCTGCTCTCATGGTGGGTAAAATTCAAAATGCAGCCACTACTATTCGCTTCCCTAGGATTCCCTTTTTACACTGTGCTCTTAAAATTGCCTTGGTGAATTAGGATTCACAGCCCTGCCAGCCACTGCCCAGGGACAGGCCTGGGTTAGCAGAACTCCGAGGCCAGTCTATGTGTATATGAAGCCTGAGGCCTGAGCTCTCACAGACTGGGAGGGGGAAATCACCTTTGCTTTAATCCATGAGCTCAATTATGTGATGTAGGACGATGGAACATTTTAATGAATGTTGGCTGGTGGGGAGAGAAGGGGAACATACCAAAGCCAGAATATATAATATATATCGCATCTGATATAGCTGCAAGAGCATAAAAAATACACTGTTTTTCTCTTAAATCTCACTCCACTCTTGTACAGCAGAGGCTGATCCTGATTTATCCCCATCTGGGACACACAGTTTCCCCGAGGCCTGTGTGTCTATTAGTAGCCCTCAGCAGCCAGTAACAACTTGGCCTGCCCTTTACTGGAAAGGAAGTGGGGACAGGAATAGAACAGGCGCACATTCTTGGGCCCACTCTCTGGGGTCTTTAATGGTATGCTTGTCAGAAAGCCAAGCCCCGCCAGACCTAGTACAGTCCAGAGACACCTCCCCAGACGCCTCGGCCTGAGAGCTCAGGGGACATGGGACAAGGTTGGGAGAAGCCGCAGATTTGACCAGACAGAAAGGCTGAGTAGAAGGGGAGATTTTTATTTTAGGTTCTATATAGGGCTTGGAAGTCGGGGCCGGGGGAGGCAGTTTATTCCAAGTGAGTGATCTACTACTGCTGGATATGTTCATGAGATTTGGGGATACCTCATGGGAGGGAGATGTACAGAGGCCATCCTATAAAACCAGGTTGCTAGATGTGTGCCAATTCTCTAGAAATTAACAAATTGAATAAATCTTTTCTAAGGTGATGGACAGGGGTGCCTGGGTGCTTCAGTCCGCTAAGCGTCTGCTTTCGGCTCAGGTCCTGGGATCCAGCCCGCCCCCCTCCTTGGGCTCCCTGCTTAGCGGGGAGTCTGCTTCTCCATCTACCTCTGCCCCTCCCCACCAGCTCATGCTCTCTCTCTCTCCCCCTCAAATAAATAAATAAAACCTTAGAAAAAAATAAAACAGAATTAAGAAAAAGTCATCTGACTAAAGTAAGAAAAAAAATTTTAAAAATAAGGTGATGGACAGTTATTTTATTTTACTCAAAACTTTCTGTGGAAAAGTACAATTGCCCATGTCTCAGGGAGAACTTTGAAAGCACCAAGAAAATATTTCTCTGGGTGATAGTAAAAATTGAGGCCTTCTAACTTCAACTTTAGTTTAATTTCAATAAACAGTGCTTACGATGTGTGAAGCACACTTCTACACCCTGTATGTTTATTTGCTTAATCTTCACAAAAAGCAGGCACTATGATTATCCCCATTTCATCAGTGACAAGCTCGAAGCACTGGGCCATGGAGGCTGCCTCAATCTCACACACAGCTGGAGGGTGTCAGGATTTGAACCCGGGAAATCTGATTAATGCTCATAATCACCATGCTACAAGGACCTCAGCTTCATCCATTCAACATTTACTAGGCACCTACAGTGTGCCAGATACATCCATATGTGTGGAGTGACACAGAACAAACAAGACGTAGTCCTAGAGAATCACAGTCTTAGGGAGGTGACAAGGGTTTAAAAAAAACTACAAAAATGTGCCAAATAATTAAGGAAAGTGAATTAAATAGAATGAATACACTTCAAAGGGAGCCTAGAGGCATAGAGGATCTAGCAGTGAGGAGTTACATTGTGAATCCTAACCTTCAAAATGCATCCCAAATTTGACTTCTGGTCACTTCCATCGCCAGCCCCTCTCGCCCAGACACTGCCAACACTCATCTGGATGATCAATAGCAACAGCCTCCTTGCTGGCCTCCCGCTCTTGCTCCTGCCCTCTGTCCTCTGTTCTCCAGACACTAGCCAGAGTGGTCCTTCTAAAAAGTACCTTAGATGCCTCACAAGCCCCCGGCTTCCATCACACTGAGAATAACATGCAGAGCCATTCCGTGGACTACAAAGCCCTGCGCCATCTTGCCTCTGTCTCTGTTCACTCCTGGTGCCCTGAGCACCAGCCACGGGCCTCTCTGCCCTTGGTGGAAAACACCGATACTTCCCACCCCAGAGCTGTGTGCTGCTCTTCACTACGTGATTTTCCCACGCATCCTGGTGCAGGTTTTTCCCTCACGTCACTCAGGCCCCTGCTCACATGCCACCTCTTCAGAGAGACTTCCTCTGAACACTCTTTAAAATAAATGCCTTCCCAATGAAGCGGGGGAAATCGGAGGGGTAGACGAACCATGAGAGACGATGGACTCTGAAAAACAAACAGGGTTCTAGAGGGGAGGGGGGTGGGAGGATGGGTTAGCCTGGTGATGGGTATTGAGGAGGGCACATTCTGCATGGAGCACTGGGTGTTATGCACAAACAATGAATCATGGAACGCTACATCTAACACTAATGATGTAATGTATGGGGATTAACATAAGAATAAAAAAATAAAATAAAATAAAATAAATGCCTTCCCTTCAATTACCCTGCTAAAGGACACTAAATCTGCTTAATTTTTCTCTCTGGGATTTATCACCACCTGATATATTAAATATGCTTTTCTTTATGGGTTCCTTGTCTGCCTCCCCCACTAGAATATAAGTTCCATCAGATCATACATAGTCTGTGCTTTGTGCACCATGATATCAGGAGACCTTAGAAAAGTGCCTGGACATCATAGATTCTCAATAAATTGTTGTTGAATAATTGATTGATTGGATAAATTGCTTTTAAGAGGTCAAGGAAGGCTTCCCTGGAAGTGGACAGTTGAGTGTTGCTGGGCAAGTCAGAGTTTGCCAGACAGACAAGACCAAGGAAAAGCATTCCAGACAGAGGGAAGAGCAAGTGCAAGATTTCAAGGCAAGAAAGCAGACTGGGTTCCCGTAATCGTTTTGCCCTCTTTTGCCCTAGGCGTATTGGGGACTCCGACTACAGTGATGGAGAAGAGGACTTTTACTACACTGAGATCAAGCTCAACACAGACTCAGTGGCAGATGGACTGAGCAGCCTGGCCCCAGTGTCACCGTCTCAGTCCCTGGCTTCGCCTCCCACTTTCCCCATCCCAGATTCAAGCCGAACAGAGACTCCTTGTGCCAAAACTGAGACTAAACTGATGACACCCTTGAGCCGCTCAGCTCCCACCACCCTCTACCTCGTGCACACCGACCATGCTTACCAGGTGACTAGCGAAGGACCGTGAGAGTAGTCACTTTGACCCCCGACCAAAAGCAGTCGCATTCTGCCGTGCGAGGAGAGGGTAACCCAGTGGAAAAACAGCATCACACAAGTAGCCCGATAGCTGAGTTCATTTTTTCTTTTTCTCCTTTTAAAGCCCAGATCTCACACCGAAGGGACCTTGTGGGCTCTTGGATTCCCCGATATTGACTGAAGATCCAATCCCTTAGAGGTTGTCATAGGATTAAAATCCTTCATATCATAAAGATCTCAGAAGGGTGACTGGCATACGATATAAGTATCTGTTAAATAAAAAATAAAATAAATGAGAAGGTGAGCACTATAAAGCTTTGGCACAATGACATAATCACCCTGCGCTCCAAATCTGGGACTTCGTGCCCTGCCTCCTGAATCGGTAACTAATCCTCACAGATCAGAGAGGCGATTATCAGTGTTCCCCAAATCAACAGCGTCAGCATCACCTGGGAACTTGTCAGAAATGTAAATTCTTGGGACTGCCCCAGGCCTGCCGGGCAGAACAGATCTGCTTCACTGGAAAGTCTGATAAGACCTTACACACAAAGCCTGCAAATAGGACTTGGCTAAAGCTCCTTTGTCCCCCCAACAATTATTAACTCTTTTAAACATTGATTTGTTTTAATGACATTTCAAAACATTCAAATTTTAAGAGAACATTTTTTTCCATAATTCTCAACTACTTTGTGCAACTTTAAAAAAAAAAAATCTTCTGTCCATATTTGTAATTGTGTTCTCCCACCCTGGTTTTATAAACACTTTCATATAACTGAATAGTTTTCGGTTACATCGAAGCACCGAAGTGTTTTAATCATTCTCGTATTGTTGGGTATCTACTCTTTAGTCTCTCCAGTTTTTTCCACTATCATTAATAACTCTACTATGAACACCTCTGTGCCAGTAGCTTTTTTTCCCCCTTTGAATTCCCAGAAGAGTAATTATTGAGTCAGAGGATATAACATGAACAGCTTATGGTTATTGCTATGTATTACCAAAATATTTCCCAGCGATGCCAGTTATAAAACCACCATCACTAGCAGCTACATCTATAATTAGATGTAGAAACCTGTAGAAGAAACATCCAGCCACTGATTTAGTAGACTTACACTCAAGAGCCATGGAATAGAGCTAATAATTAAATTAGCTGAGGCAATAAATTTCATTCCTGATTCTTGTTATGTTGGTCAAAAAGAATAATTAGTTTCTTCATTCTAGTTTGTCAGTGTTGCATTTAGAAACACTGGTTCGAAATCATGGGCGTGAACCCATTCCAACTATGGTGCTCACCTGTATGAGAGTGGAACATGCAGTAGGTGATCTAAAAGGTCCTTCCCAAACCACGTATTCATAATATTGGGATTGTTCTATTTATAGACATTATAAATATTCAGCATCAAAAATGTTAAAAACACAAGCAAATGAAGAAAATTCAAAAAGCCCCTTGGTTAATATTTTTTGTATGTCCTTCAAGACTTTGTTCTATGGATGTTTACTCATTTTTTTTAAAAAAGGGAATTTATTGTAACACTGTTTTTCTTGTGCTTTGTTTTGGCCACTTAATATATCATGAACATTTTCCCATACCAATCAGCATTCTTCGACAACATCAGGCTCTGTGGATAGATCATGATTTATTTACCCACTTCCCTATTATTGGACATTTGCATTTCCGGTTTTTGGTACCTAATACATAGTTCTGCAATGAACATCCTGTACCCATTTCCTTAGAATGAATTCTAGAAGTGGCATAGCTAATACACAAAATACTAAGAATTTTGATATATATATCGCCAAACTGCTGTCCCCAAATGTTGTACCAATTTACCCCCCTGGCATCCCTATATAGGATTGTTTCTTTCCCAGTTTGACGGTGAAGCATTGTGTTTTACACATAAATATGTCCTAAAATAGGTATATGTATATATAATAAATTTATTTTCAGAAACCATCAAAAACCTCCTGCTTTTATTCCTTAGATAGCTTGCTGAGATACATAAAAAGTTTATTTCTAGCTACTCTCTTGGACTATGTTTAATCTACTCTGTTGGATAATTCGTCTAAATTATTAATCCAGCTGAAACCACTTTCAGGGCCCTACTTAGGCAATGATAGCTTAGGACTGCGAGGAGAAATGTTGTTTCATAACAATGTTCTCTGTTTTCCGTGGAACAGGCCACGCCCCCCCGTGACCATTCCAGGATCGGCCAAGTTCACCCCCAACGGTAGCAGCTTCAGCATTTCTTGGCAGTCTCCTCCGGTTACCTTCACGGGCATTCCAGTAAGTAGAAAAACAAATAGCCAGAAATCTGGTCAACGCTGCACATAAATTTAGAGAACAAATTATAAAAACATGCAAGAAAAAGACAAAACTCAGAATGCCGGAAGTACTTTATTCCTTCAGTGATACTTGTAAACTCCCCAGCACGTATTTCACGATCCAGCCTAGCCCAGCTTGTCTGTGGAAAAAGGTGTTACGACGGGCATTTGAGGAAAGTAGGAGACTCTAGGAGAGTTGCAGCTGCTGATAAACAACTTGTTAGAAATGTATGGAGATTTTTTGTGTCTGTGGTATATTTGTATGTTTCTAAAAGGCTTGATAGAATTAATAGCTGAACTCAGATGCTGAACAAAAAGAAAAAGACCCTGTACATAAATGATATTTATCGTTATGAATAACTTTATAAAATTTATGACTTTGAAATTATTGTTTCTGGGTATGTCATTTTGAAAGGTTCAAAAAAACCCATAAATTGAAATCATTTTTTTTCTTCCAAAGCTTGAGTAATCCATGCTGATAGGTATTCCCAAAAATAAGAGTGCTGAACTATGCAATCAGGTTTAAATGGTATACAAGAATTGATTTGACATAGTAAATGATTGCTGTCTGATAAATCGCCTTGAATTAACTTGATTCCTAACCATTCGTTTAAAAATATATTGGGTCTTTTGTAGCTTATCACAGAATATCCACAGACCTACACACTGTTGATGCCCACAGTGGTTTATAACTCCTGATAAGGTTCACAAAGTGGCTTATGATAACAGACATTAACCTTATTTTCTCCTCTCCACCCCTCTCCCCAAGGACCTCACAAAAGCTTCTTATTGTCAACCACTGGCAACTTCCAGAGGTTTCCAGAAAACACTAAGCCTCCTACAGTGCTGATAAAAATGAAAGCGGCTCAATCAATTATGCTGTGCCCGGTCGATGAATATTTATTAAATTCCCTAGGAGAATAGCCAGCAATGAAAAGCATCCTGCTGGCGGCGACTTGGGAATTTGTAGCTTCTGGAAAATACTCCTGGAATTTGATTTTTAAATAATCGAGGATCTGGAGTAATTTTGAAAGTCACCTCCATCAAATAGTAGTAACGGCTGGCTACTCTGAAAGCGCAAGAATGCAAGGAGGGATCTTGTTAGTAGACTTTAGAAGAGAGCACGTAGGTAACAGTTTTGCTCTCTGGCAAGAACAATGATCAGCTGAGGAGGGTGTCAGAGGTTAACCATCAGTCCTCTGGGGGACTTTTTTTTTTTAATAAGATTTTATTTCTTTACATAAAGTATCTTTTATTCTACATGTGCTATCTTCAGCTTGGGGGACTTTTATTTATTTATTTATTTTGGTAGACCTGAAAAGATGAAAAGACCCGGAGTGGCTCTCAATATCACGTTTGAGACAAGCCCCCTAACCTAGAAAGGCAGCTACAATTACAGAATTATAGAGACCCACTATTCTGAATCCTGTTAATTCCTGTCTTTGATTTGAGAATGCTCGAGAGCATACACCATATGGCTCACCTGGGGTGCAAACACGTGTAGCATGTGGCTGGAACAGCCCAGTTCGCACTTTTTTTCAGATTACCCCTGTGACCAACCAAAATGGAATTTCTTTCCCTTTGCTTTATTAATTAAATCATCTCCTTCTGAAGTGCAGAGAAATTATTGAGTGGTGTGTGACTAGCTACATGTCCTCTAAAGTTCCTAAATATTTTACCCAGTAAGATACCAGCCAGGATACCTTCTATTGTTGGTTTCCCAGTAGCAAGATTTTAACACTCTTCTCTGCCGTGGACACCGTATGTATCTCTACCCTCATCTCAATGCCCTAGATTGTTCGACGTCCCTAATTTCATTGGTTACCTGGGACAGTCTAGACCAGAGCTTTGACAGAAAGTGTACAGAGTGGCTGTGTTAACGAGGTATCCCACTGAAATCCTACTTTCACTTCTAATGTCTTCTTTCACCACAAAATTCTCATCTATCTGGTTGTGTCATGTTTCAGCCAACACTTTAGACTGTTTTAGCAGCCATTCCTATTTCAAACTAAAGAGGAGGGGAGGGGATGCTATTTTCCCAGGCTTTGTTTTACCCTAGAGAGAAGGCTCACTATTAAAAATGTTCTTTATGTTATATACTGTCTAGCAAGGCTTAAAAAAACGTGGGTGCTTACTGTTTGCCTCCTTCTAGTGGGGGCTGGATCTTACAACACCACCCCACAGAAACACAGGACTGGTGCGCGTCCACTGACTAGGGGCTAGCGACTGTTCCCGAATTCTCCAGGAATGCTGTCCCCGCCCCTAGGAGACGGGGAGCCAGGTGGAATCTAAGAGCATATGAATTCCTACCTTCTAAACTAGTATAATAGGGTTTTCGGGCAGAAGCTCTAAACGTTTTAAATTCTAATGAATTCGTATCAGTGATGGCCTCAACTATATCCAAACGGAAGAACAAAGCAGTTCCCGTTTTATAAAATGCTCTTTAAAGAACACGTTTTTCTTTGTACTCCAGAACAAATACCAGGAGGTTGTCAACCCCATTTAAGGTTTGCTCCCCCCCGCCCAACATCTTGGATACTGGGTATTGAGGAGGGGATGCTTTTATATGCTTCCTAGAGAAGGAAATACTCTCCTTCTGAGAAATCCCAAGGTTTGCAGGATTTTATTTATTCATTTGCCTACACAAGATTTCCTGAATATCAGGCTTTAATAAGTTCCCTGGGTAAGACGTCTTCCCGGAGGTGTGGAGTGGAGAAGGCTGTTCTGCCTAGCTGCAAATGTAACTAGAAGTACAGTCTTTTCTAGCCGAAGGCCGTAGACATAAGGGCAGGGAGAAGACCCTCATTAATTACAGCATTCTTTGAGCTGTTTTTCCCGAATGACCACGCCTTTTCTTCTAATTATCTGCATTCTTTTCTCAGTCTTTTCATGACAGAAAGCTGAGAGTTCTTGACCCCGTATGAGTCTGCCCATACTGCCATAACAGAATACCATAGACTGGATCACTTTAAACAACCAAAATGTATTTTCTCACAGTTCAGGAGGCTAGAAGTCCCAGGCCATGCTGCTGGCTAATTCAGCTCCTAGTGAGAGCTTTCTGTGGCTTGTAGAGGGCCACCTGCTCGCTGTGTCCTTATATGGCCTTTTCTGTTGGTGGAGGCAAGAGAGGGGGTGCAACACAGGTGGACAGAGAGCCCTTGAGTATCTCTTCTTACAAGGACACTAATCCTGTTGGATCAGGGTCCCAGCCTTTTGACTTCATTTATCCTTATTTACTTCCTTAAAGACCCCATATCCAAATATAACCACACTAAGGATGAGAGCTTCAATATATGAATTGGGGGGGGACACAAACATGCAGTCTATAACAAGCCCATGGAACCAAGAGCGAATCAACCTGCGATCCAAGGGCCATTCCAGGAGGGCGTCAGGCTGGAGGAGGGTCTCCAAACCTAAAATAGCAGTGCTTAATTATCAGACGTTTAGCTGGGTTGGTTGGTTTGTTTTTAACACCTTGAGGGAGGATTCAGAATAATATAAGAGATTACAACCAAGACAAGGAACACTGGCTTTTCCATTTGAGAGAGAAAAAATCACAAAGAAAAGAAATCGCTCCAACATATTTACAGAGGGACACAACATTCTTAAGACTGCTCTGGTGTGAGGCTCAGATGCAAATCCTGACTCTGGCATTTACAAACTGTGACCTCTATCCAGTCACATGACCTCTCTTAAGCAATGCCCTCAAATTTAAACCACTCATGGAGTTGTATTTTTTTTTTTTTTAAGATTTTATTTATTTGACAGAGAGCACAAGTAGGCTGAGTGGCCCACAGAGGGAGAGGGAGAAGCAGGCTCCCCGCAGAGCAGAGAACCCGATATGGGACTCAATCCCGGGACCCTGGGATCATGACCTGAGCCGAAGGCAGACGCTTAACCGACTGAGCCACCCAGGCGCCCCTCTCCATGGAGTCGTATCGTTGAGCACAGTGCCTGGCACTGACTAACATGGAGCATTCACTAGTCTTGCTGCCTGTGATGTGTCTCATCGCTATAATACAGTGGTCAGGAGAAGTGGATTCTCCCTATCTGGGACTGACTGATATAACCCATATCTACCCAACATGGGGGAGAAATTAACCATGATTTTTGCAGACTAAAGTTCTTGAAACTCTTCTGAGGTCACACCTAATCAGCAGAAAAATGAGAGGCATATGCTCATTGTGTGTTGTGCTTGTGTGCTCCCCAAGCTGTGTGTGAAACTCCATTACTGTGTGAGCTGTGCCTTTCACAGCAAGGTAGCCAGGAATCGCTCTCATGAAGCCCAGGAGGACCCAACACCCCCACCCCGATTTAGACCCGCGGGTGCTGCCCCACGACCTCCACCAAAGCCCATGTCAGGAGCTGAGTCCTTCAAGACTGAAGAAAAACGGTTCTCTGGAAAAAAATAAAATGGAGATTATACTTCTAAAAATATTTATTTATTTACCTATTTCTTTTTATTTAGAAAAAATACCATATAGTACTCTCCGAGTCTACTATATACTTAATAGAAAATGCCCCAAAATAGAACTTAGAAACAGTTAAGATATAAAACTAATAAAGATTTTTTAAAAAACGAAGATTGAAATGTGGAGACCACTGGGAGAGACGGCCAGCATCATGCTGTGCAGGGCTTTACTTTAGGGCACACTGTATTTCCCTCAGCTCCGTGGCAGGGTGGAGGGATGGAAAGAGCAGTGCCTTGACGTCATTCAGAGCTAGTTCCAAGGTCAGCTGGTACGAGACGGCCTGTGTTCAAGTACTGGCCCCACCGCTTACTGTGCGGCAACAGACTGAACTTCTCCACTCCCTTATCGAGGAGGTGGACATGATGGCAATCTACTTATCCTAGGGTTGCGGTGAAGATGAAAGCAGATAGCACTCCAAGGCACTTCGTTTAACAAGCCCTCGCTAAATTACTACTACTGCTACTTAGAACTCTGGGATGCTCTGCAGGCCACCTCTAAATGATGTTATCTGCAAAATGCAGATAACAGCACTTCACTGGCAGGGGTTTTGTGAGGATTAAAAGAAATGATACCTAAACTAGTAGCCTGCCTCTCACATTTGTGAGCACTAAATAAATGTCCGTTCCTATGCCAGCTACCCCCTCCCCTTCCCCAACCTCAGCCCCCGCTAAAATAAAAAGCTTTCAACCATGATTGTCTTGCTATAAAAAGTCTCAAGGAAAGCTCACAAGTTAGGTCATACTGGTCGTCACACAGAACTGAGCCACAGCCAACATGTGATGCGGGTTCTGGCTTCCGCAGCGTTGCACCCCATAAAACCCAGGTCTGGGGTGGATCGGCAGGGGCGGCTGCTGGACAGGACTATACACTCAGGCCCTGAAAGCCCGAGTTAATAAAGCCATTAGCAGGAGTAAAGACTGTAATCAGGGGTTATTCCTCCACAGTCCTCAAATGGTGTCTTTGGAATTTTCAAAAGCCTGGTCCTCGCTCCTTCCTCAAACCAACCACATCATCAGTTTTCCCATTTAAGTAAGTGGTACCACCATCCCTCCAGCTTCTTGGGCCAGAAGCTGGGATTCACCCTTGACTCCCCTTGATTCACCCCTGATTCTTGAAAGATTTGTCTTTGTTTTTTCCCATCCTTCAACGTGTCCCAGACTCTGCCTGATTCTGCATGAATCCAGCCCCTTCCTACCACCACTGCCACGCCCTAGTCTAAATCACCAGTACATCCTTCCCCCCAGATAGTGCAAAACCTCTTAACTAGACTGCAGGGCTCCTCTCCAGGCTGTCTCCAATCCATTCTCGAAGGAGCCAAAGGGATCTTTTTAAAGCATTAATCAGATGTCTCGCTTTCTTAATATTCTCCAATGGCTTCCCTAGCACTTAGAGCAACATTCAATTCAAATTCCTCAATCGCAGCCAGGAGGTCTTTCCTGAATCTACCACCTCCTGTCTTCCTACCCCCAGCCTCCACACAATGTCTTCTGGCCCCTTTGGCTCTCTGCACCTAGGAGGCCTCTTGTCATTGCTGCCCCTTTCTTCAGAGTGCCGTCAAGATAAAAGGGAACCTCTCAGGGGGACTTTTCTCACCGCCCTAAATAAGTAAACGCCCTCTCCCTTCATGAGGCTTTGCCTATTGACCTATTTTATTTTCTTCAAGCACTTATCACTAAAATGATCTTACTTGTTTGTATGTATTGTCTGTGTCCCCACCAGAATGTATGCTCCATGAGGGCAGAGACTTGGCATTGTTCACCGCTAGGTACCCACATTCTAGAAGGGTGCCTGGTGCATAGTAAGAACTTCATAAATATTCGTTGGATGAAGAGCACCCTGTCATCTCATATCACCTCACATGAAAGGGGTGTGGCACTTTTGCACAATTTAGAAAACCTTCCACATTATCAACCAGCTGATGGACCTTGGGTCACTGTCATGTCAACTAAACTTCTCCTAGTTCTCTCACTAAATAAGGCAGTATTCTTGGGATTCTATGAATTCTGTAATAATTTTTAGATTTTTAAAAATTGTCTCGACCACTTAAAACAATTCATATAAGCACATTCTAGATCACCACAGTGGCTATGAACACCTGAAGCATTCACTCCCTCTCGTTTGCTGTAATGCACCCTGGTCAGGGATGGGATGCAGGGTGCTGTAGGGGGGAAGGGGGGGGTCGAGATTCTGCTCCTGGAAAGACCTACATATCTATCAATGCATACACTGAACTCCAAAGCTTTTGTTTTTAAAAAATTATGTATGTTAACTCACCTCTTCCGGCCCTCACTCCTACCCAGCTTTAGCAAAATATTAAGACCAATGGTACAGAATAATTCAGAATCATGGCAACAGTGGTTTAAAATGTTAGGTTTTTACTTACCTGTTTAATTTTTTGAATTAACATCTAAGAAGATAATGCTGATGTATATTCCTTTGAATTGAAAGAAAATAAAAAGTGCTAGTACCTGTACTAGAGAAATTCAGTTCTATAAGTATGCCTTAGGAATGTTCCCGTGACTGTTCATTGGTCATGGTACTTCCGTGGCCATGTTGGCTTCTAGATAATTAAGTGTCTAAATTCATTACATGTCTGCTCTTCTATATATGGCAATGCTGTATATTTTCCTGAAATATCATTTATCTTTTCTTATAAAAACTCGTTTTTTGTAGCTGTTGAGGATCCCAGGTGCTGGGAAGATATTTAATGTCAGGAGAGCAGATGATGCAAAGGGTCTGGTAAGAAGTATAAGAGGAATCAAAAGCCAGGGGCCCTCCTGTTATTATGACTGAGAGGCAGAGGTGTAACAGGGTCAGACACAAGCCTTGGCATCAGGTAGAGCTCAAGACAAGCGCTGGCCCTGCCATTACAAGTTCCATGACCTTGGCCAAGTTCCATGACCTTGGCCCCATGCCTTGGTTTCCTCATCCATAAAGCAGGAACAAGAATAGTACTTACCATGTGGGGTAGTTGTGACATTTAAAGCCATTGTCAATGAACCTGGCATGTAGCGAGTGCCCAATAAGTGTTTCATGGATGACATTTGTTCTTGACTTGCTTGGACTCTTTGCTTCTAGTCTTTATTCCCGTTTGGACCCCACCATCTGCTGTGTGGATGTCTTATGCAACAGGCCATTTATTTAGGGGCTGTGAATGATCTCATAAAGCAAACAGAGGGCCGACGTCCACACTGTGTCATTGCCACTGACTGGCTATATAATTTTACACAACTCTCTTAACCTCTAGGGATTTGTCTTTTTTAAAAAGGTAGATCATGAGGCTTAGAATAGGTGAGACTATACCTTAAGGTTTGGAATATTATTCAAGTGAAAATATGTTACTATGGGCAACTTGGAATACACACGTGAAGTCATGAAGCTTTTTTAAAGTATTCATCGTTGCCAAGTCTTTTCTGCTTGGGGAGGCGTTTAAATTTTGCCACAAGCATCACCATATCCATGTTAACATGTGTTTCATCTCCATGTCTGATGTTGACCACTGCCCATGTGGCAAAGGCTAAATAAATGCATGGTGAGGAGAACCTGTCCCAACAAAGAAAACTTTGTTTTCCATGTCCTTGCCAGGTGTCACCAACACATAATCATCCAGTGGGCACAGGAGAGCAGAGACAGCACACTCACACGGTCTTGTCCTCGCCACCCAGAGGGACGGTCAGCCTAAGGTATGACTGCTTGAATCGCCACCCTCCTCATCTCAAGGGAATTAACTGAAAAACAGAAGAACAGCAAGGAAGAGAGAAACCAGAGATACGATGTTCCATAAAATTTCCCTGGAATGGACAAAACACCCTTTCTTTCGTTGCCATGGTTTTCCCCACCCCTCAATTATTAATGAAGAGTTGTTGTTGTTGGGGGGGTGCAGTTGGTAACAGTTTGCTGTAAGTTTTCTCGAAGAACAGGTAATGGTGATTACTGGGTCTATTTAAAGCCATATGGCCTTAACCTCTGTATTAAAAGAACTTTAAAATATAGTTTTTAATACAGATCAATGAGAAACGCCTCAGATGTCCCTTAACCAGAATGCTAGAAATTTGAGAAGCAAGAGAGCACCTGAAAGCACATACTTAAAACTTAAAAGAATAAAGCTCCCTACTGGTATTTTTTGTATTTACTTGTTTAATTCAGTTTGATGAAGAGGGACAAGCCCCCAAATGGACAAGTAGAAGCTTGAGAGTTACAGTAGTCAGTAGTAACAGCTGAGCGTGGTGGCCGCGACAACATCCAGCAGGTGTTCAAGTCCTAACCTAGCAAGAACCCTTACTAGGTTTCTTCACACTGTTTCTTGCTCTTTTGAGGGATCTCAAGCCCTCCAGAGAACGCCCCCTGACTTTGTCCGCTGCATAACTGCTCCTTGCCTGTCTTGCAGGAAGCCCCGGGGAGAGGGCAAGAAGTGCCGCAAGGTGTATGGCATGGAGAACCGGGACCTGTGGTGCACGGCGTGCCGCTGGAAGAAGGCATGCCAGAGGTTCACTGACTGACCCCTGGGGCCCCCGAGCCCCGCTGCCCTCGCCTTCCACTGCAGGCTCTGGAAAAGCGCTTTTTCTTCCGAACAAAAACACACTTGAAGCCCAGGAAAAGCACTTCCAGGAAACTTGGTGGAATGACAGCAAAATAAATAAATAAATAAATAAGGTCACCACCCTCACTGCTCTTGCTGAGAACCCAGTGGCGGGCAGCTCTATTTTTTTTTTCTTTGAAAAGAAAAGTCAGCCTTTTTTTTTTTTTTCCTGTATGTCTAGGTCTGAAAACTGTGGACTTCTGTAGCAACTGAACCAACAAAGCCCGTTTTACCTAGAGAGGAGGCATATTTTGATAAGCTTTCCAAATAATGCCATTTCTGAGATTTTTTTGACATATTAAAAAAAAAAGCTACACGTTATTCAGTAGCGTTTGTACAGAGGACAATACCTGCTTTCATTGTGAATAGTATTTTCCCTGTTTTCCATTTGACTTCTTGGAGCAGTGCACATCATGACGTGTTGCTAGAAAGCGCAGCACTCTGGGGATCTCTTCTCTGTCTCGTTTGTCGGTTTCTCGCGTTTTGAAGAATGGCCCCGCACAGAACCGCCACAGAGCTGTTGGCCTGAAGGGCCCCGGAGGGCGTCCACTCACAAAGAGATCACCAGCAGACTTCAGCCCCCAGCTGAGTCCAGGACATCCGGGAACACCTAGGAGTCTACGCTTTCTAAGAAGCCCTTGCCCGGGAGGCGTGGCGGCTCATTCTCTACCAGCCGCGGCTCCATCAAAGACTGGCATGGGTGGCCATCTGGGTAAGCCTCGATGCTTCTTTCAGGGACGCAGGGCAGACAGCGGCCCGGGTCTGTTGGTCACTGCTTGTCTGACAGTGTCCTTGCCAGGTTAGCGGGTCATCGGGCCTTCCCTCAAAACTCCACCCCGGACCGGTTTCAGAAAAGGTAGAGAACTTGAACTATCCCCACAGGACAGCAGAGCACAGCCTCCACGTCCCCATCTGTTCAGAGGGACATGTGAGGTCAACAAACCAACATCTATTCTGAGTGCACTTTCATAGGTTGTATGCTTTAGCATGTCCGGGAGAGGGGTTCGTGAAATATAGAAACATGATATGGGTACATGGGAGGTCCCAAACTTTATTTTTCTTATAAAAATATTGGAACTGTTCATTAAGAATTTGCTCAGAGGGGAACATATAGAACACCAAAAGGAAAATGCATGTTGGTATAGGAATCTCTCAATTTAGTAGGACCAGGGCTCCCACTGCATTGCTCTTGGCAGGCTTTCTAGCCTGGTATGTATGTTTGTTTGGTTGGTTGGTTGTTTTGTTAGTAGTGCAAAGGGGGAGGGGAGTAGTCATCATGCTCTCTATATAAGCTCATCGTCTATCTATCCTACTCTGGATTGCCCTGCTAATGAGTTATTTTTCCTATACCTATGCAAAGAAGTAAGAGCACCTTTCAGGATGCACTGTGTCAGGACTGGGAGCCTACGATCAGCCATAGGAATGTTCAATGAAATTGCACAGAGCAAAGTTTAATATATGTTTGGAGATTGTACATACACTTGTTTTAAAGAGTTGAAAGAAGTCATCTAGTAATAACAAATGTCCTTTTCCTTTTATAATCGAGGGAAATAGAAGGTTCCACGGTATAATATCCACAACCTATGCGTTCATATATTTTTGGCAGTTTTATTTTTTAAGCTTTCATATGACTTTTTAAACATTGTTCCTTGGAAAAGATCCTGTTTTCCTCCATTTATTTTTATTTCAACAACACTTATTTCAAGAGGGAAGGAAAAGAGCTTCATTTAATTTCATGCCATGATTACCAATCACTAGTAGCTATGGCACGAGCTATAATGTGTTTTAGTATTTACAAGGTCAGCCAGGAAAGGGCATTTTTCTAAGGATAGAAATGTATTTGCATCCTCAATCCCAGCATGTCTTTTCTCCTTCCTGGAGTCCTGATGCTCTACCTATAGGCACCCTCGACTGTGACATGATGCTCTGGCCTGGCCCAGGAGGCCTGAGCTGAGGGTGGACTGCCCAGCAGCCACAGTGAGTCCAGAGCTGATGAACCCTTTGAGCAGGTTCCCTGTGGACAGAAGTGATGGTTGGTTGGGATGCACTCCCAGAGCAGAGGTTTTTCTCTTCGGTGAGGCTCCCTGGCCTGTGATCCTGGGATTAAGTCCCTCATCAAAAACAAAATGAGGAGGGGCTAAATCCATCCTCCCCACCCCCTAGAACTCTGGAACACAAGGAGGGAGAGGTCTCTGCTGTGGAGCAGTCCTGGACTGAGGCTGTCCTCCAGAGATGCAGCCCATGATTAGTTCCGAGCTCTGGCCTGGAGGGGTCAAGCTCAGTCCTTACCTGGTTTTTAGCTAATGAACAGGTATAAGCAGAAGTGTAGAGCTGAAGGCAACTTCCCTGGGATTTCTTCTCCTTTCTAAAGCCTTCTCTACACATACTCTTCTGCGTCTCCTACCCACATGGGGACTCCTTTCTGCCAACTGGCCCAATCTCTGTGTACCTTCTTGGCTTCCAGGTGTGCACAGACCCTCAGTAGCTTCCTGCACACACAGACATCCCTTCTTTGTATCAAGGCATGTCATAACTAGAGACCCACCAAAATTCACCTGGCTGGCCTTGGGAGGGAAAAAAAGGGGGGGGGGATTAACTTCTTGCAAGCCACCCAGAAAGTGATGAATTGCAATATACAGCACTGATTGTAAAAGCTAAAATTTAAAAAAAAAAAGACATAGAGCTATTTTGTTATATTTTGGAATTAAATGAAGTGCCAAATTAAGCCCAACATTCGTTTTCTGCCATCTCTGTGGTCCCACATGCTTTTATGTCTTCATTTGGCGAGCGGAGACAGGGGATGGGTGGAAAGGGCAGTCCCACAGCATGCTGGCTGGTTAACGGGAGCTCCATCCATCCCAGGGACCTCAGACACCTGTCTGTGCAAAAGCAATGGCAATACAATGGATTCTGGACCCAGAGTATTTCTAAAGAAGGCATGCTATAGTCTTTTGACCTTTCTCTCCCTTGATCCCCCCTTCCTTCACAAAATAGTTCTCATCTCTGTCTAAAAAAGGCATCTCATAGTAATGGACAGGCATTCTTCAGGTAGCTACAAAGCAAAGAGAGTTCATCAGGCTGTAGTATTAAGCCTTAGTCCTTCCCAGAGGATGTGCACCCAATTTATGGGAAGCAGTGTGACAAGCTGGAGAAAACACCGGGTAGCAAGTGGGTGGGTTGGGGACCAGAGAGGAGATATGAGAGGTCTATGGACATCTGGCTCCTGCTCATCTCCTTAATGCTGGTCAGCCAATGGGGATTGTCCCTGGGCACCTCCAAGGGAGCTGTCATGTTGTCCCCCAGGAATGGCTGCCCAAAGCAAGAAGAGGCTCCCTTAGGGGAAGCAGCTCTGCCCAGGGATACAGGACCGCCAAGCACATCTCAAGGGGGCACGGACTTCCCACCCCCTCGCTTGCTGGCAGGTTTCCTCATTGGTTGGGAAAAGCCAGTGTCAGGAAGAAGGCAGTGGGTTTCCACCCAATGCATGCTCAGCGGCGGGGTGCCTGCAAGCAGATCCAAGCACCAGGGTGCCCTTCACTAGACGATTCCTTGTCCAGTCGTAACTGTGTTGCCGATGAAAACTTGCAATAGACAAGGATGGGGGTTACAGTTCTCCGGCTTTCCAAAATCGTTACATGAGATAGTTACATGAATGTTGCAAGAGATTTCTGAAACTAAAATGCCCTCTATCAGATTTCAAGATCATTTGAGTTTCAGTTGGCTTGACTCCAGTGTCCCACGAAGCCACACTTTTGAAAGCCGCCCTGGGTTCTAAAGTCGCCGACGGTTGAACCCATTTCCTCCTTCTTCAGACTTCATTGGAAAACAAAAGAACAGCATTCACTTGAGAATGTTGAGAGAGAAGTGGCAAGGATTGTACCTACAGGAGAGAATACCTTGAGAATAGTAGCAAAACACTGTAAATAATATTCATTTCCTCAGGGAAAATTAAAGGGTATGTGAAAGATAGATCTGGAAGATCCTTAGAAAGACTTTTATTATCTCTAGAGTCTTTTCGAGTCAGAAGTTTAGTGTTTTGGGGTTTTTGTTTTTGTTTTTAACGAACAGGATAATTATTTCAAGACAAATTTACATGAACTGGACAATACCAACTTTTTGAGGTGTGGAGGAAAGCTCTATGAGAAAGAGCTGTTTCTTTGTAGCTGACGGGCAGTCTGAGGCTGACCTTTGAACCACAGGCACGCTCCCTGGCGGGTGTTCACAGACTCATGTAAGGCTTTTTCTGAATGTAATTGTGAATACGAAGCCTTGGTGTTCCTCTTTCTAATCACCCAGTTGGACGACTGCACGCAGAACCCCGTAGGTGAGAGCTGTTAAAGATGCACGTTTTGCTTTAGTAGCATGTTAAGGAGCAAACTTCCATGGACTTGTGCGGACAAGGTGCTGCTTTTTCTCATGACCCTGTAGACTTTCTATCGACCACATCAACTGTAGCATTGACCTGTATGAACACAGGGAAGGATCTGTGCATACAAATGAGTGGAAACAGAGCAGAGTTCATGAATATGGATGAGGATGTGACTCCTTTTGGAGAAGGCGCTGGGTACACGGGTCAACTGGAAATTTCATTTCTCTCAGAAAATACCCCTACCGGCGGCGCACACACTCTCCCTGTTCCTCATACCTGTGGGGATTCCTCCATACTGGAACTGTTTCGTTGTGTCTTTTTGCATTGTAACTCGTCAAACCGGAAGTCAGTAAATAAAATGAGATTAGCACTTTTAGGTACCAAGTGTATGACTAAGTAATGCACACCAACAGAACAAGAAAGTATAAAATGTACTTAAGACCGACCGGTTTGCTTATTGTGACTGACTTTGAAAAAGCCCGTATCCAATGATATCCATGCTTTAAAAGGTGTACCTATCCTGGGACCGGAAATCAAAATGGGCATTTTACTTCTGGTCCTGTTTTGTAAATAGTTGCTTTTTTTGGAAGACAATCTCATGTTTTATAACTTTTCCTGTAGGTCTGAGAATCACAATGGTATTGTGTTGTGTCAAAATGTAATCTTAAATACGATAATTATAACTTAATTTTCCAAATAAGACAAGAATTATACCGCTTTAGGCTTCTACGATTCTAAGGGACATGACACTTTTATAATAAGCATTAGTACTTAACTTCTCACGTTAACAGAACTGGAAATATTTTACAAGATGCCGTGTTTTGTAATCACAAAAAACATGAACATTTTGTGGGAAATGACCTTGGTTTTATACATTGTAGCTTATTTTTTAAAATACAGTATTTACCAGACAGGAAGTGTTAGTATTATAAAGCAATTCCTGCTCTCCAAACAAAGGGCTATGCCTCTTTTAAGCAAGTGTTTTGATGCATATCTTTTCAATGAACCCTCTGCAGCAAGGGTAGAAATGCAGATCAGACGGAAAGAGTATTATAAGAGACTCAAGCTGGCAACAGCTACTCCTTTTATCATTGCCAGTGTGTTTGCAAAGTATGACGGAAAAAGACACTTTAAGAATCATCCTACGTATCTTAAATCGGAAAAAAAATGTTAGTAGATATGCTTGCAGGCAATGGGAGAAATATTCTTGGAAATTCTTTAGAGTAAAATGAGATTCTGTCACAAAGACAAACTTACCACAAACCTTCATTTAACTAGCAAGTATCATCGGGTGGTAATTTCGCAAACCATGGTATGTAAGCCCAAAGATAGAATTTTTAGGCGATCAGTGGTGTTTAAAGTAAGTTTTTCCTCAGCACTAACTCAATAACCTTAATTTCCTTATCAAAGCAAGTGCTTGATTTGTCACGAGAAGAACGAACAGACATGCAGGTTGCGATCAGAAAGTCACTGTGTTCCCAAGAGTCGGGAAACAAGGGAGGGAGCCATGGAGAGTTTATTAACTGCACAAATAATTTTGAGCTTTGCCAAAACCATTTCATAATGCTGTACAGTTTTTTTCTAGCCCACTCACTGTTAAAAAAAAAAAAAAAGAAAGAAAGAAAGAAAGCATCTTTTCTTTCTAAGATTTCAGTAACTCAAAAGCTAGACTAATTAGCAGTATGCAGATAACATCAAAAGTAAAGCTGGGATAGAATGACCGTATACCCATTGGGCAACTCCTATGAAGTGGTCAGAGGGTCACCCAGACCTTGCTTTCAAATAGGCTTTAGAATCTGCACACATGAGGACTAGAAATGCATGGAGATAGGGAAAACCACGTACAGCCTCGACTCCTGGTCTCTGAGATGAGGCAGTCTGCAAATCTCTATCTTCATTCCCTTGACTATCTCCACTGTTAGCATGAAATCCCCAAGAAGTGCTTATTGCTGTATGGTTTTGAACCAAATGAGTCTTGCTTCTTTTTGAAATAGAAGTTTCCTAATGGTTTATAGCAGAAGCCTTAGAAAAGCCAGGCAGGATCTGTAAATGAACGATTCAGGTCAGGCGAAACAGGGACACTACGGAAGAGTGGAGATCCTTGTGAACCAGAGAGCGCATGCCCCCATTGCCTGGGGCACCCAGCTCTAGACAATCAGAACCATGCAGAAATCAGGCCCAGGGCTACTAGATCTTCTGACTTGGAAGTAAGATGTTACCTGACATTTAAGTGTTGACAACTCAAATTCTTGGCCAACACTGTGCAGACCAAAGAGAACCTATATATGGGCAGAGGCAACCTCTGGCCACCAGTCTCACCTGTCGGGGAAAGCACATCTAACATCCAACGGCCACTGGGTCAGCTTCGTCCCTCAGCCCCACAAACTCACAAGTTGGCACTATCTGGGCCACTAAAATCAAAGAAGGGAAAGAGGTCAGTTCTCCCCAGAAATCATTCTCATGGAAGACTTGAATATTAAAATATAGTATCCTTAAGTTAGCCTTGCCTCTGATCAAAATATGCTACAGTACTATCCGGCTCACCTTCTGCCCCCTTCTGGCGGCCCAGGCCATGCCCCAAAGCATGGAAGAACTGTCATCCCAACTTAAGTTCTCACCTACCGCGACCACTGTGATGAGGGGCTGGCAAAGAGCAGGCTCGTGCCTTCAGAGAAGGCAGCCAGGAGCCCCTGGAGTCTGCAATAGTCTTAGAGTCTGCTTCCTTGTGCCAAAGCCCTTTGCCAGTCCCTCCACACTGCTTCCCACTCCATCCTGCCTCGAGAGTTTTCATTCCAGGGTAAAATCTCCATCTCCAATATAGCAACAGCCTTGTTTCAGAACTAGTAGGTATGTTAGAGTGTCCACTAACCCCCAGAATGGAGTTTTTCCACACAGAAAACCTTAGCACCTTTGTCTGCGGGCAAAGACAAAATGGGAATAAATGTGTCCTGGAAAAAATTAGAAGTTGCTTCTTTGGCTCAGATGGACTAAGTTACTTCAGACTGTATCTTACACCAGAGTCCTGATGGTATTGGGATAATCGCTAACCCTTTCACATATATAATAAAGTAGGTTTCTTTCAGATACATTATTTCATTTGACCTTCCTAGGGATCCAGTGTAGAGTAGGAATATTTAGGACCCCCTCCGAGGCCACACCACGATAGTGTTAAGCCTGGGAGTCAGACCTATCACTGCCTGAAGGAAGGAGGGGAAGGGCTTGCAGACTGAAGTCTTCTAGACCCCAAATCTAAAAAGACCCAGGGACCCACCCGGGTCTCAACCCACCCTCTCAGCCCAGGTCCTTCAGCATAGACACTAAGCACGCGTTCATTCCCGTTGTCGCATGCAAACTTAATCATGGCCAACAGCACCCCTTTAGGCTGCTGCCGTGCCCCTACTCCCTAAGGTCCAACCATCTAAACGGTTACTTATAGGAGTTTCTTAGCTAACGTGATGTTCTGAGGAAAAGTTTTGACTCCTTGGGAAAAAAATGATTTTGCTGCTACCGTTCAACATTTGTTCTCCATGTAAACGGAAATCGATGCCAGAAAATTGAAAAGCAGCTCAAATTTACAATTTTTAATGATCAGATCCAATGCAAAGTGGGAAACACCCATGAGATGCTGAAGTCACGTTTAAATACGAATGCAATTTAAATGACATTGTCAATGCCTGAGATCTCTGTCAGGGTGAGTGACTAAAAGGCTGTCCAAAAAAAAAAATAAAAACAAAAAAATAAAAAATAAAAGGTTGTCTAATAATGAACAGGCTTCACGAGGCCCTTCTCCCTTTACTTTACCAGGCTTCCCGTCGCGAGTTTAGGGTAAAGTCACTCCCAGGGAGTGTAGTCATGGAACTAGAAGGGGCCTAAGCCATTTTGGCCTGCATGTACTTCATTAACAGGCTTTTTTGACAAATGATGTGTTGTTATCTGTGGAGAATACAGTGCAGGAGTTGGACACAGCTGAGCTCTCCTCCTCTGCAGGTGAAGAAGCCTGTTTTGCAGGGGTGAGCACCAAGGCCCCCACAGTGGCAGGGCTTCGTGAATAAGCAGGAAGCTGAGGTTCCTAAAGAAGATGACCATAGATTCTGAGAGAAGGCGGAGATTGTGATTTCAATGCTCAAACTGTCATCCTTGTTTCTAAAAAATGGTCTTTCATATTGGGCGCCGTCCACGTCATTATAAATGGCCAGCCTCCAAAGAAAAGGGCCCCTTTATTTATACTATGAAAATGTTAAAAAACGAATTCTTGAGCCTAATTAACTATTACATTTACTCACGAGGGGCAATTCCCTAAATTTTTAATTCAGAAGATTCACCAGAGTAGAAAGTAGCAACTCCTGAAAAGGGCAAGAGAGCTGTCATTAAAGAAGAAAATTTTCTTTAAAAAAAAATTGCTCATCTGCTTCCTTCTGAATTCTTTCTACATCTCTGACTCAGGAGGAAAACCAGGACTCTGGAGAAGAAATTGAGCTTAGAGAGAGAGAGAGAGAGAGAGAACAGTCCCCGTTCTGGTGATTAGTCTTAACCAAACACTCCTCTGCCCCCCTCCCCGAGTGCCATCTTGGCAACCACCTTGTGTTCGCTTATGTAACCTTACTGAGGCCACACTGTTGTTAGTTATGTTCCCTTCCCAAAATTCCAAATTAAACACTTTTGCTTCTGTGCTGCTGACTTCTTTCTCACTCTTAAATTAAGCTCCAAGGGGATAAATATGACTGTGACTTGTATGTGAGGCTCAGTCTGTGAGGCTGCCCTCTTCTTTTCGAGAAAAATTTCCATCTCTCTGAACAGTTTTGGGTGATCATTCAGAGAGCATACAACCTGCAACACTCATCACAAAAGACTCAGACAGACTCGCTGTTAAAGAAAGACAAGGCAGATATCCAATCCTTTCACCTGGATTCAAATCCCTTCACGCAAGTCATCTACCCACCAGGCCTGTCCATGCGGAAGGCCAACTGTGTGATCAGACTACCATGGAAGGACAGAAGAAGAGAGCTTCACATTTTAATTTCTCTGGGCCCTGACCTCTGCCCACAATTATACGGCATGAAAATTGACTTGGCCTTTATTATGTGAAAGGAAAGTGGCTCCTGCAAGGTATAACTGCTTTAACTTTATATCTATGCAAGGAGGAAACCACTCCAGTCTGCTCTCACCATTAAGCACCTGTCCCTCACGCTGGTGGAGCCCTCTTCCCATGCTTTGGGCACACACGGCCAAGACAGAGAGGAAAAAGGTAGAGCTTTGGGGGCCAGCAATGCCAGAGTTGGAATTACCCCTCAGGGATCTACAGTGTAGTGTAATTACAAACTGCCTCCTCTCCAAAAAAAAAAAGGATGCATCACTTTGCAGATTACAAACCCTTGCTTTGCTTTTTATGTCTTTTTATTCTATTCTCTGCTAATTGGAAATCAATGACTGTGACTTGACCAAGCCCTGTGATGATAGCAAAGCCCCTTCTTCCAAAGTATCCCGACTGTCTGGGGAACCTCTGTGATCACTGGTAGAAAGCTTTAGAATAGACTTAGATTTTTAGGAAAGAACTCAATACCCCCAAAATGTTCCATGACTTCAATAACTGAAAATGCTCTGGGTGTAAAACAACCCAGAAATGTGGATTATATATGTTTTTAAAAAAAAATGCCATTAATCAATATTTTCCTACAACATGACCTAGAATTCCTATTTTTATAATCAATGGTTGGACGATGGTCAGCCATTTAAACATATGCTCTCTGGAATAACCAGATACTAGTGTAGTTTCCAAAGTGTTTCATGTCTCAAAATCTATATACTTAGAAGAAGAACTCAGGATAAGAAAAAATCGCTAGGTCCCAAAGGGTTCATGACCATCATCAAATGCAACTACCGAGTGGCCTACGGTCATCTTTCTCAAATAAGGGGGCTGGGGAGCGAGAGACCAACAGTTACCACAAACCCTCCGTTGCCCTTAGTCCATGGTAAGGTTTAAAAAAACAAAACAAAACAAAACTCTACTTTTAAAAATTAAGCCATCTTTCAAATTGTTTTCTACACCAAATCTAAAATGTTAAAACGAAATTATAAAACATTTCAAATGGGGTATTTAGTGGAAATACTGTCAGTAGAAAGCATTGCTTTTCAGTGCCTGCTGAACGAGGTAAAGCCAGAAGGAAGAGCAAGCCGCGGGCCTTCCTGCGTGATGTTAATGACAGCGTTACCTAGACAGCGGCCTCACCTGGGCCGTGGGCACTAATTCCAGAGCAATGTGGCGACACTATCCGATTTTGAGAGATCTTTTGAACTACAATCTTACCACCATTTGGAAGTAAGTACTTGCGTACAAAAGGTCTTTAATATTAGTGAATGAATGTATAAAGTTACAAACTATGCATTTTCAAAGAGTAACTGTATTTTGTATCAAATCCAAGTAAATTTTTTTCATAGACTTATCACAAACACAAATTATTCAGAATAAACTTGAATGCATAACATTATGGGAATGTGGGACTCCCATCTATATTCTTCCAGCTGATATTTTTAAAGACAGTGCATTGAAATTTCAGACTCTAAACAACATCAGCTATTAAGGTAAATAAATCGGAAATGGTTTCTAGTTTCCTTCTTAAGCAGAAATGAGAAATGCTGGTTGTTACAAAACGTGCCCGGTTTTTTTGAAGGTGGATCTTCTAGTAACGCTGGATTAACAGGAAGACAAAACTGCATGAGGTGAATGCACATCACATTGGATAAATATAGCATTAATAGGTTATGTCTGTTGTGTTTAATTCTCAATCTGAGAACAAAAACTACTCTCCGAAGGGTTTGGGTTCTAGCATTTCAGAGAACAAAATATAAAAATGCTGTCCATCAGAGCAAATCATTAGGCTTTTTTCAAAATTACATGGAGATAATTACTTACATTTCTGGAACGTCCGTACAGAATATACACACGTTTCTTCAGCCTTCTTGCTGATTTTTTAATTCCATGAAACCTTTCCCCTAATAATTTATCCTTGCTCCTTAATTAGTACTTTCCTACGTTACTCCGCATGAAAAAAACAAAAACGAAAACATTCTTTCCCTTCATCTGACAATGTTGAAATAAAGAACTCCATTTCTCTGCCATTCTAGTTCTCTTCTCTGTCTGTTGAGAAAGTTTCTCAACTGTTTGTAAAACTATGGAAAATATGGAAAAACTTCTAAACCTGGTACTTATGGTTATACTGGATATGTTTGCGACCTATGTAGAAGTTTTTGGGGGTGGGGATGTGTCTTTTTATATGATTTTTAGCCAAATTCAGATGTTCTGATACTACATTTCTGAATACCTATTTGACTGTAAATACAGCCTGTGGAGGTTCCGGTTAATACACCTTTGACGTGACTGTTCCTCAGCCATGCCCGGTGCCAGCTTTTGGCATATTGTACATAGATTTGTTGGATGTTTAAATGATGTTGTTTTTTCTAAATGCTGTTCTCTAAAACAACTTTTTGAATGTTTTTTGCTTTCCATTGTTTGGGACTTTGTGTGTTGGTTTAAAAAAAAAAAATGTTTCCTAAATATCTAACACCAGGAAAAAGATTTCAAATAAACTGGTGCTAATTGAAATAGAAGAAAAATTTCAGATGTGAAGACTTACCATATGAAACATTCACACCAGTTAAACTAAACTGCACTTTCCCAAGGGGACAGCTGGTATCGACCTGCCGTGGCCATCAGGAGGACCACTGAATGTGTGCAGTTTCTGTGGCCCATTTAAGTGTAATGCATAAAAATAGCGCTGTCCCCCAGATTTGAGGATTTGCCACGCTGGTCCTATGGAAGCGTTGAAGTAGAAGTAAAGGCTTAGAGTAAGAATCAATTTAGTAATAGTCTTCTGGTCTTTGGACTTTCATGTTCTGTAATGCTTAGCTGTAACAATGAATATGGTGTTGCCAATGTAGTCTGACATCATCGTTGACCTGTACTTACCGCGTGTATGGTTCTACCTTGGGTTGCACTGACACATGCCAAGCCGGAACACTGGACTTTCAATAAGACCATCCTGACTTCTACAGTGTCCACACACATGAATTGAAATGCACTTGTAACTGGTTAATTACCATGGAGTCTAACTTCCACTTAATAAAAGTTTTTGTGTATCTGCTTCTATTGGGGGGCTGTTTATTTAAGTAAAGGATAACTAACTTATACCCAAGAAAGGCTCACTGAGGACAGAGTGTTGGAGGTTTTACCTACAGTTGTGAACTTAATTTAAAACCAAAGGGATGGGGTGCTTGCTTGGGTGGCTCAGTTGGTTAAGCATCTGTCTTCGGCTCAGATCATGATCCCAGGGTCGTGGCATCCAGCCCCGCACTGGGCTCCCTGCTCAGCCAGGAGTCTGATTCTCCCTCTGCCCCCTGCTCATGTTCTCTCTCACACTCCTTCTATCTCAAATAAATAAATAAAATCTTTAAGAAAAGAAAAAAACAAAACCAAGGGGATGTCTTCCCCATATCAACATTCACCATCAAAGCTATCTTTAGAAATATGGAAGACACATCTGTCTTCTAGAGTTCAGCCCCAATAACTACAACTCAAACCCATTCCCTCGGCCATGACTGCCCAGATAAGTCAGCTGCTTGCCCTGTGCTGCTAGTCCTGCTGTACCAGGCATGCAGACAAAGCCTGGCAAACAGAGGAAAGGAGATGTCTATTCTGGTGCCAAGCCAGCCTGCAGACCCTCCCCCAGGCCAAGGCTGGGTCCACTAGAACTCGATATAGTCACCTACAAGAGCCAAGCATATGTATGTGTGCAGCGAGATAGCAGGCCACAGATTTGGGCACAAATCCAAGTTTTGCCTCTTGCAAGATAAATAACTGGACAAGGGATTTAACCCTTGTAAGTGCCGTCCTTATCATGGGACATGATAATGAAAAAGAGGAGAACAAATTAGCCTGGCTTGGGCAATATCTTTACCCACTCCTAGTCCAATCCTCCTTGGTTGGAGTGGGAAGGATTATGATCTCTGTCCTACTGCCTGATTCAGAGAAGGTCCCACATCATGGGGCGATTGTGAGAACTACCTGAATTAACATGTCACCATGCACAGAGAAGTAGCCCACAAATGGAAGCCAAAATACTCAAAAACTGGAACCCTCAGACATCCAGAATGAGTGCTTTCAAACACCAGAATTTTCGTTTCAGTTTCTTAAAAAGATTCTTTCTAAAATAAAAATGTCCTGGCTTGGGCGCCTGGGTGGCTCAGTTGGTTAAGCAACTGCCTTCGGCTCAGGTCATGATCCTGGAGTCCCGGGATCGAGTCCCGCATCGGGCTCCCTGCTCGGCAGGGAGTCTGCTTCTCCCTCTGACCTTCCTCCCTCTCATGCTCTCTGTCTCTCATTCTCTCTCTCTCAAATAAATAAATAAAATCTTTAAAAAAAAAAAAAAAAAAAAAAAAATGTCCTGGCTTAGCAAATAGCTTACACAGCACATCTGGATGTTTTCTTGGTTACCCCGATCATCATTATTTCATCCATTCATAGAATGAGCGATATAGATCAACCTATTCCAGAACTGAAGGACTGTGGAGTCAGACGCCCAGTGCCTTCTTCCATGCCAGCCCCAGCTCCAGCCCCAGCTCCAGCCCCAGCACCGGCTCAGCTCCTGGTCACTGAACCCCTGTGATTTGCTTGTATTCAGCACATGGTACCCTGAGCCCCTGTGCTTTCCTGAGATGTGCTAGAACAGGAGGAAGTAAGACTAGCCTTACTGAATTCCTACTGTGTGCCAGGTGGTGTACTGGATGCTTTCATGTGGTCAGCTCACTTAATTCCCACAACAGCTCTGTGTGTGGGGACTGTCACCCTCATTTTATCCAGAAGGAAACATCTTCCAAAAAAGTTAAGTAACTGGCCCAAGACCACACAGCCCAGGTGGACACCGGCATCCCTGCCCCTGCCCCTGCCCCTGCCCAGTGGATGTTCTGCGTCTTTAGGGACTATTAGCATATGAGTCTATTGTGACTTATCTAAAGCAGAACTCATCTCTTTTCTCTGTTTATTGGCTTTCCTCTACTCTTGAACCAGGCGTGGGCTGCTCGTCACCCCATCACTGCTTCCTATTTCCTCCCAGTCATCCACCTTTTTGCCACCATTCATTCTCATCTCTTCTGGCTCATCTCTCCCCAGAGTCCGAAGCCACTGCAGGGACAGCTGGGCCCCGTATTCACACCGAACAGCTAGAGTTCTCCCTGTGCTTCCCCACGGCATGTGTGCCAGGCCCACGTCCACATGCATGCCAGCCCTCTTTCACAGCATAGCATCCTCAGGCCTCCCGAAGACGGTTTCCAGATTGGTAACTCCCAGCACCTACAGTTTTGCGATGAAAGAGGATGGACAGAGCACCTCCATGAACGGGGCTCAAACTGCACCTGCTTGCTCCTCCCTGGCTCTCCCTGCAAGGCTCCGGGAAGCTATTCTCCGAGAGCCACTTTCAGAGGCTGTGTAGCCCTCAGGGTGGGAAGCAGGAGAAAATATTGAGAATTGGGACGATAGATGTTGTCTTGCAAGGTTATGTGTAAATCATCTATTTGCAAAACACATTTTTACCAAATGCTCATTATCTAACGGGATGCTGCATAGCAAAATCTCCTGAAGAAATGAATTATCTGACGCCACTGGGCATATAGGAGGTAACCAATAAATTTTTTAATGAATAAATGAACAAACTGGTCAGAGCGTTTCTTCAGGCTCTGGATATGCTCTCTGCTTTCAATCTACCATTGCCCAAACAAAGCAAAGTGGGAGGAAGTAAGTGAACATTTCAAAGACTGCCATAGACATTTATTTGGCCTACTTGGCATTTTTTAAAGTTTCTTTAGAACATGTACTTTCTCAAAACAGCCAACTCCCAATGACCATATTGATTACCTAATAATTACCCAACACAGGACAAAGGGTACAGTAACATCCACTGTTTTTAAAGTACAAATCCTTGCACATAGCAAAAATTCAATAAGCATGTAAGCAAAAAAAAAAAAAAAAGCTTCTAAATGAACTAAATTGCGAAATAGGTCGGCACTATTAAAAGCATGCAGAGTGGGGTGCCTGGGTGGCTCAGTCATTGAGCGTCTGCCTTCAGCTCAGGTCATGGTCCCAGGGTCCTGGAATCGAGCCCTGCATCGGGCTCCCTGCTCCAGGGGAAGCCTGCTTCTCCCTCTCCCACTCCCCCTGCTTGTGTTCCCTCTCGCTGTGTCTCTCTGTCAAATAAATAAATAAAATCTTAAAAAAAAAAAAAAAGCATGCAGAGTAAATGGAAGGAGACCACTAGGATTTGAGTCGATGACCCAGGAGAGAGAATCTAGGCTGACACTGAGACGGAACAGACACTATGTTATAATGGGCAGCAGGCTGTTACCGTGATTGTTTATTTGCTCGTATCTAAGTAATATAAGTACATAGTAAAAATAAAAAGTCGAGGCAGTAGAAAGCTGATATTGAAAGCAGACCCCCGCTGCTCTGACCCCTTCCACCCCTTCATCATACGCCTAGAAGCAGCTATTTCCAATGCATTTAATTGTTTCTTCTAAATGATGTGCAAGTATTGCCTGGCCAACAGGAAGACCAGCACAGGCTGGTATCCACGGCATCCAGAGCAAGATAGACTCAGCCCGGGGGGAGGCTGCACAGCAATGCACAGGGGCCGGCAAAGGGCCCGGCACAGGTGAGGGCCTCAGTTCCAAGGGTGCCGCTGTCCACAGTGGAGATCGAATGTTCTGAGCAAGACATGCGTGTTGCTAGCATCAAAACACTGGCCTACCGGCTGTTCCAGGAGTCTCGCATGAGTTTGCTGACTGGCAATCAAATCCCCAAAGTATGCTGAGCCCTGGGTGACCTGAAAACAATCAAGCGTCCTCACCTCTAAATTAATCTGTAAACCAGCCTCCACACCAGACCAGAGCCTTCAGCCAACCAGCTGGCTAGTGGGTCTCTTACCATCTCTTTCATAGCGTGTTCACCAACATGCCTGGTTTTCAGTCCATTCCTTATTTAGCTGATTTCATTATAATGCCCGAATCATCATGGGAAAACATCTTGAGTCAGATTTTTAAAAATGGCTCCATGTAAAAGTTCCTCATTACTCACCCTGAGGCTATACCAGACATGCTGGGAACCAGTACGTGGTTGGTAGCATATAATAATCCCACTCAAACTAGATTAAGCAAACACAAGTGCGGAATTTACTGATAATAAGGATAAAGTGGCCAGGCCTCGCGGAGGCCTAGAAGCAAGGTTGAGAAAGCCACTGGGAAACACAAAAGCCATACTCCCTGCCTTTCCAGTCCCGTCCCCTCCCTGCAGTGGTGAAAAATGGCCACCAGAGGCCCACACTGAACTCACAGCACCTGTCCACAGTGGCCTAGAATCATGGAGCACCGGTCCCAAACTCAGGAATCATTGGCCCAGCTTGGGTGAGATATCCTCCCTCCTCCCTCTCATCAACGGGGCCTGGGGGAGGTGCGGTGTTAGGAATGGCAAAGGATCCCTAATAAAAAGGTGTGAAGTTGGGAAGGAAATGATGGGTGGAGGAAATAATTAGCATTCCTACTACAGAATACAAAAGTCAGTTTTTCTCGCTAATACATATAATTATAGAATTTACACACAAGGGGGTATTAAAGATCATCTAACCTAACTCTTTTACTTCATTGATGAGATTCCTGACCCAAGAATGTCATTTTGCATTTATTACTGTTGTTTGATGTTAGTTTGTTTTCATAAGATTTTCTCGTTTGCTTGTTTTCTGAAAAACAAGGTTGTCTATTTTCTTAAACATAACCGTGCAGCACATACAGGGTAGGACCATTGGAGCAAAACTACCTGAATTCAAACCCCAGCTCCACCATATACTGGCTGTGTGATCTTGGGGGTGTTAACTAACCTCTCTGCCTCAATTTCCTGCTCCGTAAAATGTGAATAATAATATGACCGACCTCCTTTGAGTATTGTGCATTCTAATGAATTAATGTGTGTAAAGTGTGTAGTGTGGGGCGTGACACGTATCGAGGACTATAAAAGTATCACGTGAGTCATTGACACCATCATCATTTAAACAGCTTGAGACAAATCATTAGCCAACAAAATCCTATCAAACCATTAGAACAAGAATCGTTCGTTAAGTTGCAGTAAAGCTACAAGTTGATGCTTATTTCTAACAAAGATCATTTTTCCAACTTAGAATTCTTCTGCCCTACAAAAAAGTAAAAAGAAAATAAAATTACTGATAATTACAACACTCAAAAAAAAAAAAAAGAATGGGTAGATTGATGCATTTTTTCAAACTAATTCCGTGCATATTTATATACACAGTTGTGATCACACTGTATATATAATTCAGCCTGTTGCTTTTAGCCAGTTAACATGGTGACATATGCATTTTCCCATATCATTAAATATTTTTGAATGCCTCCACTTTAATGTGTGTATAATAGTTAAACGTGTATATATACAATGATTTCCTGAAATAGTCCCCTATTTGGAAAACACAGGTTGCTTCCAATTGTTTTTTAAGATTTTATTTTTAAGTAATCTTTACACCCAACATGGGGCTCGAACTCACAATTCTGAGATCAAGAGTCATACGCTCTACCACTGGAGCCAGCCAGGTGTCCCTGGTTGCTTCCAGTTTTAAACTCCTTTAAACTCTTAATACAGATTGCTAAATTACTATCCAAATTATTTGGTTCAATTTATTCTCCCAACAGCAAAATGAATGAGTGTCTTTCTAAAATGAGTACTATCATTTTTTAAATCTTTCCTAAATTGATAGGTATTAAAAGGCAATGTCATTCTTGTTTTAATGCTGATATTAAATATTTTTCCATGTCAACCATTTAAAATTCCTATTTACAATATGTTAATTTTATGTCCTTTGCCTATTTATCTTTTGAGATCTTAACTTTTCCTTATGTATTAGTAGGAGTCGTTTATATTGCTAAGTTGTAAACTTCTGTCTTATTTATTATAATAATTTTCCCAATTTATGTGCATTTTAAATTCAATCAGAGACATTTCTGCATACAAATTTTTAAATCACTATATCATGAAATCTGTTGATGTTTTTCTTTAAAATTTCACATCTTACTTTTAGCTTAGCTAAGCCCCTCATATTGAGGTATTAGAAAATATTTCGTTACATTTTCTTTCAGGGTTTTTAATATTATTGGGGAGGGTTTGGGATTTTTTTTTTCCTGTCTAAAATATTTGTTATAGGTAAAGATCAAAATGTAATTTTTTTCTCCCCAAATAGCTGGGCAATTGTCCCAGTCTCATTTATGATTAACCCAGCCATTCTTCAGATTCGCATTACCATTAGTTACTAAATTGTTTGTTATAATATTGGGTTCTGCTCAAGGCTCTTTTGTTCCTGATTAAACTCAGTCAACTCAAGGTATTTCCTGCCTCCTTTTCCTTCGAGCATTTGCACAAGCTCAGGCACAGGGATGGTGAGGCAGACAGAATCTGGTCCCGGAAAGTCACGTGCTGTCATCTGCTGAGACCCTCATTCCATGTGGTCTTTGGACTTCTGTCTCCACCATCCCATCCCTCACTCTTGATGTCTGCGATCCTGGGTGGTCTCTAGTTGGCATAGAGTCCATGCACATCTCCTGATAACACCCCATGTTACTCCCTCCAGGACCCTTCCATCATCCTGGCCTTGTCTCAACTCTTCTGCCTCTCTCTCTGGGGGTCCTGGGAGGCTCAAAGTCTGTCTTAGGCCATCCTAGACCTTGGCATGCCACATTACCTCCCTTACATGGCCTTTCTGGTGCCATAACGGCCCCTCGCTGCAGCAAGCTCTGGAAAGCAGAGCATAGACCCACTCGACTTCAAAGTCTCTCTAAATGTATTTAGCATTGCTCACACCTCCCACTCCTATAGGATCGTTGGTGAGACTCCACCAGGGGTCTGTTCCATGGCTCTCCTTTCTGCCTCTCCAGACTGTTCTTCCTCCTCCCCGCCCCGCAGCAAGTCTCCACTTTACGGTATCCTGTGCCTCTCCCAGCCCAGTTTCATCTTTCACAATACCTTCTCCTTCACTCCTTGTGACAAGTCCATTACCAAGTGGTTTTTACCCACTTACCATCTCATAAATATACTCAACTCGGTGTCTCCACTCCCACCCAGGTGGAAAACCCCATCCTTTACTGCCTGTCCTCCTTCAATGACACCTCGCCCACAGGTCTCCCTCTGGGACTTTCCTACCGTTTCAGTGCATTCTTCTCACAGAAGCCACTGAGCTCTTAAAAACACAAATGTGATGACACAGCTCTTACTTTGTGCACATTGGCAAATTTCCTTTGCTCTCAGGATATAACTCCAGTTCCTGACAAGACCAGCAAATGGGAGTCCCTGCCCACTTCGGCCCCATCCAAGGGAAGCCTCTCTCTACCTGCTGGCTTCAGCCCCTTAATGCACACGTCCTGTGTCCTATTCTAGTGCCTTCTCCCATGCTCTTTCCTCTGTCTGGGAAGCTCCCCCTAAGTTTTACTGTCCTTTTCCCTGCCCTCACCTCCACTCCCACCCTTCATCTGGCTAACTCCTCATCACTTCCTTGGGGAAGACTTCCACCTCACCAGAGGCTAGGTCTCTCTTAGTCACTGCCCAAGAGCTCTGGGAAGGCAGGGACTATGCTGATCTTACTTGCTACTTCTCTGGTATGTAGTAAGCAACGGGAATGAATGAATGAATGAATGAATGAATATAAAGGAAGGATGCGGGAGATGCAGGTAGGAAACATGAACCAAGTCATAGGTACCCAAAGTGTTTGTCTCTGTTCAATAACAATCATCCTTTATTATATATTATTTTCCCAAGTATGCACCTTAGTTTATGACACTTAGCTTGTGGTTGGTCAAAATCTCCAGTAGTAAATTGGGCATATTTCTTTCCTTGTACATAATCTCACAGCATCTGTCTACCTATTCTACCAAAGGCATAAATTCCAAACAAACTTAGAGGGAAAGAGGGCAATCAGGCCTGGAATGATACACACATCAAAATGTACTTGAAGGTTTATTAAAGGAAAAAATGGAATAAAAACTGCAAAGCTGGGGCACCTGACTGGCTCAGTCAGAAGAGCATGTGACTCTTGATCTCAGGGTTGTGAGTTTGAGCCCATGTTGTGTGGAGAGACTACTCAAATAAATAAATTGGAAAAACAAACAAACAAACGAAAACCCTACAAAGCTACTTCAGTCACACAGAGTCTGATCTTCCAGTCACCCTCTGCTAAAAAAAAAAAAAAAAAAGTGTTGCAAAAAAAGAAAACCCAAAGAGCAGCATCTCCCCTCTAAGTGTTTTGAGGTGGTAGCAATGGAAAGAAGATGTTTTTTTAAAAAAAACTCAAGCAATAAATGTCTTTGAATAGAGGCTTAAGCCCTAGAACTTTTATAATCTGACGACAATCTGGAAAAACTGGACTTTAAGCATGCACCCTTGACCTTGCCTAGACAAAATGAATCATCTCTTTTCTCTGGCCAGTGTTTGCCACCTTCTGCAGTTATCACTATTTTCAAGCAAATCTCATGGTCCAAAATTGTTATGTAAGCCACAACACCTTCACATGAAATTATTTACTTTTAATAATAGAAAAGTTATTTTTGACTGCAGTGAAACTATAAATCTGGCCTGTTTTGCTTCAGTTCATTTGTTTGGATGGCCATCTGGCAAGATTATTCAACATGATGCAGATAGACTCTTCCTCGGTACAAGTCAAGTATTTTCTATTTAAAAGTTGATGTTGAAAAAAAAAAGTTGATGTTGTGCCTAAGGCTGAGCTCTAATTCTTTTTTCATTTTCTTCCCTTTGCTTTTTATAGCCACATAAACAACAGATTTGACTTAGAACTTCTTGTACATGTTTATTCACCATATGATGATAACATAATCAAACAGCTTCCAAATGCCACGTTCGAAAATCAGTGTCGGAACGTTAGGGAAACCAGAACCGGCCGTAGACACTTCTGCCTTCTACGACTGAGGGATCACTGATCCCTAGGTAGACAGGTCTTTGGTTTTGAGGGAAACACTGCAGAGAGCTTTGACAGTTCTTTTTAGTAGAAAAAAAAGCGGCTCTTCGGGCAAGCCTGAATGGCCAATTTTTCTGCCTACTACACAAACGGACCTTGGACAGTTGGGCAGCGTGCGTGCGTGCGTGCAGAGGATAAAGGACCTGGGACTAGGAAAGGAAACAGGGAGATTCGAGGAGAGTACAGTACTATCCAATATAAATTTCTAAGATGATGGAAATGTTCTACATCTTGCCCAATGCTGTAGCCACTTACCACATGTGGCTATTGAGCCTTTGAAATGTGGTGACTGAAAACCTGAATTTTTAACATTATTTAATTTAAAATTTTTTAAAGATTTTTATTTATTTGACAAAGAGAGAGACAGCGAGAGAGGGGACACAAGCAGGGGGAGTGGGAGAGGGAGAAGTAGGCTTCCCGCTGAGCAGGGAGCCTGACGCGGGGCTTGATCCCAGGACCCTGGGATCATGACCTGAGCCGAAGGCAGATGCTTAACTGCTGAGCCACCCAGGCGCCCAAATTATTTAATTTAAATTTGAATTGCCACATGTGGCTAATGGTTATCCTACTGGACACTGTAGAAAAGAGGACCCTTCACATCAACCCTTCCCCTTCCCCAAACCTGAGCCACAAACAGTCAGGAGAGGCCTGAAAGCTCCAGAAAGAATCTCCCAGGGTAGGGACACTGAAGGACTTTCAAGAAGGCGATGAGTGAGTGATAGTCAAAGTTAAGTTGCCACTTGCTCTGTGTTTCCTTTGTGTTGTCCACAAACTTCAGTAAACATTTCCTATGCTGAAGTGACCATGCATCTCAGCTTGCCTGGGGACTGCCCCTTCGCATCTGATGTCCTGGTGTAATTACTAAGAGTCCCTGCTTCACTCTCAAGTGTCCCACTTGGACAATGTATCATATCAACTCCCTACTTACACACATAGCCTTGTATTGGTGGTGTTGTGGAGATTTGGGGAAAGGAATGTAAAGAGAAGCTCAGACTTCTCCATCACCTCTCCCCAGCAGCCTTGTGGAAGAGCTTGGTGGGTAGGGGTTGGGAGGCTGGGCAGAGCCAGCCCCAGAAGAGCCAGGCAGCATGGTGGAGCAGTTCACAAGTGGGCCGGCTAGGACAGAAGTGAGACCAAACTGTCCTTCCCCTAAGTAAACTAGGGGAGGGTGAAAGCCGGGAGAGAGCAGAGGGGGAGAAAGCCAGTTACCAAAAAGAAAGAGAAATATAGTTTATCTGGCATTCTCAAGTATTACCAAGAAAAACTAGACAGATTAGATGTCTTCCACTTCTCTGTGTTTGGTAAAATCCAATATTAGTATGCAGATCTACTGCAGTTAAATCTGTAATAACACAAATTTTCAAGGCATAATTAAAGTTTAAAATAAAATTATCTGAGATTTCCAGAAGGATACAATAAAGCCAAACAACCACGTCTAAAGGAAAGTCAAATCCAAAACTCATATAGCTTGAGCTTTAACTAAAATATACTATTTGACATTAATTTCTAACTTTAGATCCAACATTTTGTTTGTTCATGTGTGTTTTTACTGTGTGTGTGTGTGTGTGTGTGTGTGTGTGGTCAGAATGCTTAAGATCTACTCTCTTAGCAAACTTCAAGTATATAATATAATATTTTCTCCCTATTTCCCCTACCTATCAGGCCCTGGTAACCACCATTCTACTCTGTTACTATGAGTTTGGCCTTTTATTTCAAACAATTTAGATTATTTCCATATCTTGGCTATTGTGAATAATTCTGCATTGACCAGGGGAATACAGATAGCTCTTCAAGATAGTGATTTCATTTCCTTTGGATAAATATTCCGAAGTGGAAATCCTGAATCATATGGCAGTCCTATTTTTAATTTTTTAAGGAACTCCATACTGTTTCCTATAGCGGCTGTACCAACAAACACCCCCACCAACAGGGAACAAGGGTTCTCCTTTCTACACGTCCTTACCAACACTTGCTATCTCTTGTCTTTTTGTTAATAGCCATCCTGACAGGTATGGGGTGATATCTCCTTGTGGTTGTATTTACATTTCCCTGATGATTAGTGATGTTAAGCATCTTTTCATATACCTGTGAGTCATTTGTGTATCTTCTTTGGAAAAATGTCTATTCAGAACCTTGCCAATTTTAAAGTTACTTTTTTTTTTTTTCTTCATGTGTGCTTTTAAAGCCTTACACAGAACATTAAGTGATTTCTCACTTAGCAGATTTGTAAATAAGAACTAGACATTTTGGGGGCACCTGGGTGGCTCAGGTGATTAGACATCTATCTGCCTTCCGCTCAGGTCATGATCCCAGGGTCCTGGGATTGAGCCCCACGTTGGGCCCCATGCCCAGTAGGGAGTCTGCTTCTCTGCCCCTCTGTCCCTCTGTCCCTCTCCCCTCTTGTATCCTCTTTCTCTCTCAAATAAATAAATGAAATCTTTAGAAAAATAAAAAAGAACTAGACATTTTTACTACATCAGTCCTAAGTCCACTGTAATCCATTTGAAGAATAATTTACTTTCCTTTACTTCCAGACATACACAGATGTATTTTTGTCCTTTTTATGACCCAAGTAGATAAATGCCTAGAATATATTTCGCCTAAATATCACTGAGGTGATAGCAACAAGAAGCAGAATGGTGGAATGATTAAGAAGGTGGGCTCTGGAGTCAGACTTCAGGTTTGAATCCTGGTTCCAACTGAGTTTTCTCATCTGTAAAATGGGCCTACTTTTAGTAATTACCTGATGAGGATATTCATTTAGATAATCCACATAAAGCACTTAGCATAACTCCTGGCAAATATAATATGTGCTTACTAAGTGCTAACTGTGATAATGATGATAATCGGTGATTAGTTGGTAGAGAGAGAGATAGGAAAATCTGAGAATTTAAATATAACCTTGAAAACAAGTTACAAAGATATACTTTATAAAATGAATCCTGGGGCACCTGGGTGGCTCAGTTAAGCGTCCAACTCTTGATTTCTGCTCAGGTCATGATCTCGGGGTCGTTAGATTAAGTCCACGTCAGGCTCTGCACTGGGTGTGGAGCCTGCTTAAGATTCTCTCTCTCCTGGGGCACCTGGGTGGCTCAGATGGTTAAGCGTCTGCCTTCAGCTCAGGTCATGATCCCAGGATCCTGGGATGGAGTGCCGCATCGAGCTCCTGGCTCAGTGGGAAGGCTGCTTCTCCCTTTCCCTCTGCCTCTCTCCCTGCTCATGCTCTCTCTCTCTCTGTATCTGTGTGTCTCAAATGAATAAATTAAAAAAAAAATTTTTTTTTTTAAAAAAAAGATTCTCTCTCTCCCTTTGCCCCCCTCTCAAAAAAAAAGAATCCTAATTGAGGGTTCACTTTTGCTGCTCTAAGATAACATTCAGCCTAGTCAGTCATTTATCCACCATTCCCTGTGAGAAAATTCATTCTAAGTGTTTTCTAATAAAATATGAAGTCCTTGAGATATATTGACACATGTTTGTATCCTGACAACTAACAGGAGTATTTAAACTATGGAAGGTAATCAATAAATATTTGTTTTTAAAAATATTTTATTAATTTACTTGAAAGAGAGAGTGAGTGCGAGAGAGAGCACAAGCGGGGAGAGGGGTAGAGAGAGAAGGAGAAGCAGACTCCCTGGTGAGCAGGGAGCCCGACGTGGGGCTTGAGCCCAGGACCCCGGGATCATGACCTGAGCCGAAGGCAGACACTTAACTGACTGAGCCACCCAGGTGTATAAATATTTACTGATATCAGTTATGCAATAGTTATTGACTGAGCATCTGCCATGTGAGCAGCACTGACTGCACTAGATGCTAAGGACATACACCAGGCTTGCTGTTGGAGTTCAGTAAAAGAAGAAATTGATCATACAAAGCCAGAATATTCTCTTTAATGAGCAGGAAGAGAAGAAATTGGCTTTTTGCCAATAAATTCGGTATTGACTTCCCACAACGTCCACTTTTTGTAGTCCCCTTTTATAAAGGACTTTTGGAACCCAGGAGCCTCACCTGGTACCAGCCTCACTGGGATGCAGAGGAAGCAGAGCAGCTGTAGGGGTGCCCCCAGTCAACCAGGGGCTGGTTTCAAGGGTGTACGTCCCAGGTCAGAGACGAGGGACTAAGAACATAGTCTCAGTGAGTGGGTGCAGAAGCCTCCCTAGCTTAGAAGCCCCATCCCTCAAGAACTATTTTCCTTGAACAGTCCCAGAACCACAGCTTCCAGGTCCCAGTGAGGGGAGAGCCCAGCTAGTGCCCATTGTGTTCAGGAAGCCCAAAGCCATGCCTTCTCACCTGGCAGGTATATTCATTCATGGACCTCCCAGTCCAGACTCAGCTTAGCAACCACAGGTCATTCTTACCACAAGTAGCGTTGCCTAATAACATAACTAGCATTCACCTCTGTCAAGTTTCCAGGCAAACAGAGCAAAAAAGTTAATCCCAGGTCATTTTATTTTTCATAAAGAAGGGGGAAATGTTTTATTAATCTTTCACTCACAAATCCCTATTCTTGACTCCTCTGAGCTCCCAAAATCTTATCAGAAATCTCCAGTGAGAGAGAGATCTCTGAAGCACCCTAAACTCGGTATGTACAAGACCCAAATAATTTTCTCCTCTCTGCCTCCCTGGATACCTTATGTTCCCTGTTGTAACTCACACAATCATTATCCATTCAATTATCCCCTGCATAGAATTCTTCCATGGCTGTCCGTCCATTCCAAAGCCCAGAGCATGACAATTCAGGCTCTTCAGAACATGGTCTACCTCCAGCCTCCTCCATAGCACCCTACCCTTTAGACAAAGACTCTTTGTCATTCTGCCATTTGCCATCACTAGAAAATATCTACAGCCTTTATTCTGGAATAGCCTTCTACTGACAAACAACTGGTCAACCAAGAGCTTCAAATTCTTAAAAAACCAACTCAAACATCACCTCTAAGAAGACACAAATTCATCCCCAGTACAAACTTGTCATTCCCTCTGGGTTCTCCCGCAGCACGCTGGAGGCCTCCCTTGCAGCACTGTCCCCGTGGTTATGGTCCCCATCACCTACAAAGCTGCCGCAAGCAAGAAACAAAGCCTCATCCATGTTATGTCCTCAGAGCCACGAATGCATCTCTGCACATGGAGTAGCTCAAAGTCTACTGGCTTGAAAGCAAATAGCAGCATTGAAGCTGTGCCTTAAGAAACTGGTAGAACTTCTGAGGACAAACAAAGGGGAAAAGGCCCAGAAGCCAGAAAGTGAGGGCACAAGTTTGCTGACACCTGGGTCTTTGGAAGGAAATAGACATTTCAGATTCATTGTGATCCTATCTCAACCTAAGAGACTTAGCCTTTATTCAGTAGGAAATGGCTGTAACTCACTGTTAAAACTATGCAAAGACTTGGGAAAAAAAATTAAGAGGTTTTACCACAATCAAGTCTCTAGGTATGATTTTTTTCCTAAATGATAAAAGACATAGATCTTTTGGGAACAAAAAAGGGGTTTCTCAAATCAAGGTTGTAAAAACTAAACAAAGGATATATTGTAAAAAGTATTAAGATTTTTGTTTGTGATTTTGTCTATCCTAATACACAATCTTTTTTTTTTTTTAAGATTTATTTATTTATTTATTTATTTGACAGAGAAAGACACAGCAAGAGAGGGAACACAAGCAGGGGGAGTGGGAGAGGGAGAAGCAGACTCCCCGCTGAGCAGGGAACCCAATGCGGGGCTTGATCCCAGGATCCCGGGATCATGACCCGAGTCTAAGGCAGATGCCTAACGACTGAGCCACCCAGGCACTCTTTTCCTAATACACAATCTTTAAAATGAGGGATGAGGGGCCCAGGTCCTTCTGATAGAGGCAAGAGGGGGAACACAATGGAGAACCATCATCAGTGCTACATAGCGTGGAACCACTAGACCTGTATGAATGCCACCCCTTCATGCCCTGTCATCATCCAGTCATAGTAATGAGATTATGAACACCTGCCAAGTTGACAAATAAAATAAATGAGAGGAGCTGGGACAACGCACAGACCAAAATAATGCAAGGCTTTTGCAGTCAATTTCAAGTGTCAGGGCCTAAGAAAAATACTAGACAAGATTACCCAATATACCTCTTCTAGTTCTTGGGGGAAGGAGTTGGTTTTTTTAACTTATTTTTGGAAATGAACAAAACAAATTCCTCAATGTGACTATAACTCTTCCATCTTTCTTGTCTTACCTCATCAGGGGCAGACTGACATTTCAGCCAACCAACCCCAGAATGGTTATTAAACACTTAATATGTTGATAGTACTCTCTCTGACACTAAGAGACAAAAGGTGGGGGGAGGGTATGTAGTTCCTGCCATTGAGAAATAAAATTGGAAAAGTTAAGCAATAAGATAAGGAGATTTCTAAGATGCATTGCTGAATTTTAAAAAGTGAGATACAGGGGAGCCTGGGTGACTCAGTCGGTTAAGCGGCTGCCTTTGGCTCAGGTCATGATCCCAGGATCCTGGGATCAAGCCCTGCATGGGGCTCCTTGCTCAGCAGGAAGCCTGCTTCTCCCTCTCCCTCTGCCTGCCTGACGCTCCCCCTGCTTGTGCTCTCTCTCTCTCTCTCTCTCTGTGTGTCAAATAAATAAATAAAATCTTTAAAAAAGTGAGATATATACTAAAAATGTGTATAGTATATACATATGCTTATGTAGGCATGTTTTTGCATTGAAATTTTCTGAATGCTATACAAAAAGTCATGGCTGGTGGTTACCTCTGGAGGGGTCTGGCATGCGGGGTCAGAAAGATGTTTTTAATCACGTATCATCTTAGACTATTTGTTTGCCATGTGCATGCGTTTCTTTAATTTTTTAAATTATAAATACAACAAACAAAAGTTAAGCAACATCACAAGTCAGGAAATGATTGCAGTGAACAGAAGAGAAACCAACATTTATTGACCAACCTCTCTGCACCAGGCATACCTCCCAGCCACCTCCCAATCATTACCGCCCGAGGGGTGTGGCTGCGATGTTTCTAGCCCCTGGAAAACAGCCTGAAACCTCTCCTCGTGCTGTTCTGCCACCTCAGTCAAACCCACAGTTGGCTCTGACTCTGAGCTTTTTCTAGCATATGGAATGCAGCCAAATTTGGATGGTTTCCCAGGGAGGGTAAATAGTGTGTTGGAGATTGAGTTAAAACAACCAAACTCCTTTTTAGCAAGCCAATGGGATCAACCCAGGGCTTGTAAAGTACCACCTAAATTGTTTTTAGTTCCTTTGATTGTTTTTTTTCATCTTGAAAACTGTAAAACACACACACCCTCTCCAACTTAGGATCTGCTGCTTTAAAAACTATTTACCCCAAGTAGAAACCAAGCATGCATAGCTTCTTTACTTCATTTGTGCCGATGGAAGCAAGACAGTACTTTCTACTATTATCATTGTTAATAAAACAAATTAAACTTCTGTGATATCTGTAAATTACAGTTAATGTGTATTTCTATTAAACCCTTATCAAATGCTGCCCTCTAGTGGACTCTTCGGTAAAAACCTTCTAAAAATAGATTTTAATTAAGGTTTAAGATGTTTCAAAAGAGAACAGTAATGATAGATGCACATCTTTTGAAATTAAATATTCACCATCCAACAATAATTTCAATTAACTCTGCCCTTCATAAAATGTTGACATTGTCATCGTTTCCTTAAATATTTTAAATATTTACCTTGCTGGGAAACGTTTACCTTAACACACACACATGTGGGTTTCCAAGGCAGACCTGAGTTGACTTCACAAGCACCCCAAGAAAATGTTTAAATGCCTAGTATTTCATAAAAGTGACCTCTGTAACTGTCTAGATATTCACAATGGTTTTAAAATCATATATCAGCGATCCTGTTCTGAGTGTTATTACTGTTAAGGCAGAGCTTAAAAAAGGAGCAACTTTTACTGTGTAAGGATGTTTTAGCAAGAAAGCAGGAGGGCACCAGAGTTTGATGCCCTTGCTTTGGACATATTGGCAGCCACTTGGAAACTTCTGTCTTGCCTTTCTGCCTCATTGCCCGCAAGTCATTCATCACTTAGTTTAATATAACTCGGGACCCAGACACACGCAGGCTGCCAAGTTGTCTAAGCTTCAAAAAATGATTATTTTCCAGGCAGATCACCCTTTGTATTTACAGTATACTCTCCCCGCCCCCCCGCCCCAAGAAGTTCAGGGTGCTTTGCCTCGACCTCCACCGGGCCGTTCTGAACCCTATTACCTGCAGGCACCAGAGCCCTGAGCATCCTTCCAGCCCCTGGGGCGGAATCCCCGCTGGTTCCGGCTCCCGTTCCCGGGCCTCGTCCTTAAGGGCTTCGGCAGCTCCCGGTAAAAGACCGGAGGAGAAATACGTCGGCAATCTCGGAGCCTGCGTCTTTCGCGGGCGGCCCCGTGGCACCTACGCTGCGCGGCGGCGGAGCGGCGTCCCCGCAGCCGAAGGCCCGGGGCCCCGAGCCGGAGTCCTCGCTGCCCCGACCGCCCCGCCGCCCTCGCCGCCCTCGCTGCCGCCTCGCCCTCCCCCCCAGCCGCGAGCCGCGCTCCGCTCCGCCCGCCCGTCGGGAGGCGCGGTCCGGGGAGGGCTCGGCGGAGCCCGGCCGCATCTCGAAGGTCCCCTCCGGCACCCGAGCAGCAGCTCCGACACCGGCTCGAAGGCGTCGCCCTCCGACCTCGGCGGCGCTCGCCCTGCCGCCGCCAGCCCGCGCCGCGCTCCCCGCCGCTCGTCGGGAGCACCACCGAAGCCCGCGGAAAACCCGCAGTGAAACACCCTTTCGTTTGAAACGCTTCATGTTAACATCCAAGAAGGAAAGGAAAGTCACCTGGACAGAATATAAATTGCCATAGGAGAAATCAGTCCGGGGCCCCCCCTCGGGCCACCACCCACCCTCCCCGGTTTTAACTCCCCTCTGTCTCGCTAAGTGTCTGTTATTACCACCTCGATTATAAAACTCTCTCTCAACTTACAATTATCACCCTTTTCATCTTCCCTGAGGTTTTTCCCTTTGATGCCCAGTTCCGTGTGGCTTCTTCCCCTCGGGAGATTCCTTAGCTGGCATTCCTGCCGCACTTTCTTAAACTTTTCTCCATACTTTATCGGTTCCTTCTCCTGCTCCCTTTTCCTGGCGGGGAGAACCGCATCCAGGGGGGAAATGCTGCGTTTGAGCCAAGTGGATTTTTTTTATGCACTAACAGGTGTGCTAAGACAGTGTGGCCTTTTAAAACATGAACGGATAAAGAAATACCTCACATAGGTTTTGCTGACCCAGAAAGAGACAGAAGAGAGTGGGAGAGAAAGAGATGGGGAGAGGATGGAGAGGGGGAGAGAAGGGAGAAGAAAGAAGAGGAAGGGGGGAGAGAAGGAGGAGGAAGAAGGGGCTGGAGGAGAGGAGGAGGGGGGAGATGGGGGGGAAGGAGGGAGAGAGAGGGATGGGGAGACAGGGAAGGGAAGAGAGGGGGGATGGGGAGGGAAGGAAGGAGGAGAAGAGAGGGAAAGAGGAAGGGAGAGAAGGAGGGAGGAGATAGGGAAAGAGGGACTGGGATAGGAGGAGAGAAGAAGGGAAAAGAGAACTGAGGGAGAGGAGGAGAGAGGACGTTGGAGAGGAAGAGGGGGACAGAAGGAGCGAGAGAAAGGGAATGGGGAGAGAGGGAAGGAGGAGAAGAGGGGAGACGGGGGAGAGGGGGAGAGAAGGAGTGGGAGAGAGGAAAAGGGGAGAAGAGGAGGAAGGGAGAGGGGGCAAGGGGTAAGGAGAGCGAGGCAGAGGATGAGAGAGAACCTGTCTTCATCTCTTCATCAGGCCACAAAGAAATAAAGACAGAAACCCCAGCTCCCTTCCTACATAACCTGCAGGACCTTGTACAAAAGGAAACTGAGGAGCCCATTCTTCAAAAGTTATTAAGACTTCCAGGTGATGACAGCAGAGCATTACACCCAGCACAGGGCTGCCTTGGACCTCACCACACTAGGTATGCACACCCGTGAAGCCAGCCAGGTTTCCTCCTATCCATCAAAACAGCACCTGCGCTGTGCTCAGTTATTTGGGTCCACCACCACACCCAAATCCTGCACAAGGGGCAGCCCCTGCTTGGGCGATCAATTTGTCTTGGTTTGCCCTGGACTATCAGAGGCTTAGCACTGAAAATCCCACATCCCTGGCACCTCCTTAGTCCCAAGCACATGGGGACAGCTGGTCACCAACCTGTTCTCTGGGACCCGGTCTAGTGATAGAGCTGTCCTCTGCTTTTCTACTGGTTTTAACTTCTTCCTCTCAGAACCAATGGCAATCTTAGGCCGACCCCTACCTCTCTGGTGGGGTGGGAAGCCATTCCAAATGCCCCCAGATTTATTCCCCTTTTTTCATATCTCCAAAGAGAAAGCTGCCGAGCCGTGATTCTGGCTGTTCATATGTGTCGGAAGTAAGCTGAAATGTGCGTATATGTGGCAGCCCATGTTGGAATTTCTTGTAACTACTTTGAAAAGAATGAGGTTTCCGCACTGCATTTCAGGATTTGGTGGTTATACACTTGTAGTCTTTTCTTTTTTTTAAGGTGTGATACTCCAACAATGTATAAAGCATTATCTCTCCTAAGACAGTCACTCATTAACAAAAAATATACCCATGTAAAAGCTAACAAACTGGCATTTTATTCTAGGGGGACAATCTAAACTACAAACTGAACTTCGCATGCCCCTCTACTGTGAACTGAATATTCACCAAGCACTTTTCTGGGCCTGGAGACATCTTTTTTTTTTTTTTTTTTTAATCATCAGAGAGAGTGGAGAGACAGAGAGAGCACGAGCAGGAGGAGTGGCCGGCAGAGGGAGAAGCAGGCTTCCTGCTGAGGAGCCCTGTGCGGGACTCGATCCCAGGACCCTGGGATCATGACCTGAGCCAAAGTCTCAGGATAGGAGTCTTCCTGTCTTTCCCTAGAATGTATCACACGGACTATGTATTATACCTATTGTGTCTTACACTCCCCTGGAACACTGCATGGGCCAAAACTATTTCATAATTCCTCCTCACATAGATACTGTCCCTCACATCAGTTGATGCTCATGCATATCTTCCCTGAGAAAAGAGAAGCCATTGGACAAGAGCTCCCACAGCCTCCTCAAAGCAAATGGACCAGTCTCCCTTCATCTGTGCCCAACTCTGCTGGCCTCTTTCCTGTAAGCCACAATGCAGGGCCCCAGTCCTATCAGAATCCAACCTTCCTTGATACTGTGCAATCTACTCCCTCTTGTCTCCTCAAAAGACTTGGCTTCCATAGCCAAACCACTTTTAAATATTCTTTCTCTTTTGTAGTTCACCTTCCAACTAAAACTCATAGCCCTAGAGTAATGGTTCTCAAAGTGTGGTCGCTGAACCACCAGGATCAGCATCACCTGGGATTTATTAGAAAGCCAATTACTTGGGCCTCAACCCAGACATACTGAGTCAGAAACTCCGGGGCTGAGGTCTAGAAGTCTGTGTTTTGTTTTGTTTTGTTTTGTTTTGTTTTAAAGATTTTACTTATTTATTTGAGAGAGAGAATGAGAAAGAAAGAGAGAGCACATGAGAGGGGGGAGGGTCAGAAGGAGAAGCAGACTCCCTGCTGAGCAGGGAGCCCGATGCGGGACTCAATCCCGGGACTCCAGGATCATGACCTGAGCCGAAGGCAGTCGCTTAACCAACTGAGCCACCCAGGCGCCCTAGAAGTCTGTGTTTTTTTTTTTTCCACATCCTCACCAATACGTTTTATTTTGGGGTTTGTTTGTTTATAATAGCCATCCTAGGGTATGAAGTAGTATCACATTGTGGTTTGTTTTTTTTTTTTTTTTTAATTTTTTTTTTTATTCTTATGTTAATCCCCATAGAAGTCTGTGTTTTAACAAGCCTTCTGGGTGGTTCGGATACTTACTAAAGCTTGAGATGCATGGATCTATGGCAGACACTCCTCAGCGTCCCTGTGTCCACACGCAGATCACCCAAGGAGAGAGCTCTCTGGAGTAGGCTGGAGATTGCTGTTCTTAGCCCTCTCCTGATCCTGTTTTTATTAATGACTCAGGCAGAGGCACAGATGGCACACTGATTTCATTAAAAGATGACAGAGAGCTGGATGGGATAGAGATGATGAATGATGACATCGGTACCCAAAGACACAAAGTGATGGTCCAAGTCTATCAAGATGAAACTTAATAGGGCACATTAGCTGGGATTCCGTTCAGCTTTGAGTGACAGAAAACCCCAAATAGTACCGGCTTCATAAGAGAAAAAAGTATTTCCCTTTCACATAAATGAACTCCGGAAGCGTCAGGCCAGAGTCGATGTGGTGGCTCCGCTTCCTGGAATTCCCAGGATTTGCGCTCCTCATTTGTCCCATTCCTAAGGTATGCCCTCATCCTCAAGTCAAAGATGGTGACATCCATGTTTCAGATAACAAAATGGAGGAAGGATATCTTGCCTTCTTTAAGGATTCTGGATGCTATCACATCATCCTTCTGCTTGCATCCTGTTGGCCAAAACTTAGTCTTCTGGCCATAGCTGCAATGGAGACTAAGAATTGTCTTTATTTTTCTAGGCAGCTCAGCTAGAAATGCTATTACATGGAAGAAAGGGAGAACAAATATTGGGACACAGTGAGTAGACTCTGCCAACCAAAGCGAAAACAAAGTCCTTTATATAAGGCATGAAATGTGAATGTCTCTCTAAGGCTCTGATGAGGAAGGGGGAAATAGGGAGTAAAAGCCACGCAAGCAGCCCTCTACTGTCTCCCTTTACAAAGGCAGTAAATCCAAGCCATATTTGCTTAAGTAAGAGAGAAGGTACGGGATACAAAACTGTAATTTTTAGACACATTGCTAGCTTCAGGAATGTCTCAAATGATGTCATCAAGATTTGCTCTTTTCCATATCTCAGTTCCACAGTCTTCCATGTTGGGTTTCTGGCAAGATGTCTGCCTGCAGATCCAGAACCCTATCCCCTGAACCTACTGGTAGACCAGAAGAGGTTCAAGTTCAATCTTCCCCACCCTCATCTCCACTCTTGTTTCTCAGGTCAGCTTCCTCTAGCAAAGCAGTTCTCAACCCTGACTAATCACTGGAATCCCCTCAGGAGCTTTTTAAAATGATACCCAAACCTCTCTTCCTAAATCTGATTTTAATGGCCAGGGTGGGACTTTGGCATTTAAAAAACAATCTCCCCAGGTGATTCTCCTGCGCATCTAGAGTGAAGAACCCCTGATCTAGCATACTGTGAAAAGTGGAAGCTTTGCCTCTCAAGTTTCTCTGAAGTTGTCTCCCCAGACATCATGTGTGGGTGCCATGTGTCTCCTCCATCGGGTCTTGTCTCACCGTGAGCCCCCCTCTATACTGCTGGTCACCACCTGGACCTACAAGACCTGCATTCCCTTCATAGGATCTAGCTTCCCTCTACAGGACTAGAAGGAGGCACCTCTTGACTACCCTGCCCTTCTGTCTTCCCAAGATCTCTACACATGGCTGTCAAGGTTGACTTTCTTTTACTAAAGGACTCGAGTGATTTTATTTGTTTATTTTTTTTTAGAAATGCATATATATTTTTATTTAAAATGAGACATTTGGTGACTGATATCTGTATATTTTTCATACTGAAGAATAAGTTGCTGGCTGGTTTCTGGTAAAACTTAGAGCCTTGATAATTTGGTTTCAAGTAATTTTCCAGTACAACTGCCTATTTCTTCTTTATTTTACATACGCAGAAAGTTCACTGCTGATGTGGGAACAGAACATCATTTAGCTGACACTACCTTCCTGCCGATAAAACGAGAGAAGCTCGTTCACATTTCTGTTGAAGGACCTGAAGACGCAAGGCTGATGAGAAGCACGCTGAGAATTTAGGCAGCATCTGTTCCAGATGTATTTATATTTGTAACAATGCTTTATTCCAGTTCACACTCCTTTTCCGAACATAAAAACTAAGAATTGAAGACAATTATTAATTGGCCCAAAGTCTTCAGAGCTAGCAAAGGAAATGGATTCTTTGATTTCAGTTTGATGATCTTCCAGGAACCAAACCATCACCCATAATGAAATAGGAGCTTACTGAACTTCCCACTAAAAATAAAACAAAAACAGAATTCGACGGACGATCTTTGCATACACGTGTACAAGTGAGCCTGGGGAGACACGGATGATACTTGATTTGCATCCAGCAAGCCTTCCAAGGGATGGATACCTTCAGCTTTGAAGAACCATCATCACATGAGCAAAATTTTTGGAAAATAGTAAAATTATGTATTTTTCCATTCAAAAATATACTACAAGTAAAATGCCTTCAAAATTGTATTTTGGGGTTTTTTTTTAATGATTTTATTTTTAAGTAATCTCTACACTTGAAGCGGGTGGGGCTCAAACTCACAATGCTAAGATCAAGAGTTGCATGCTTCGCCAACTGAGCTAGCCATGTCCCCCTCAAAATTGAATTTTTGATCACCACAGTGAAATGCGTAGAGTTTGCATGATCCAGGCTACTAATACCTGCCATTTCCAACTCCATCCCAATTCAGCCTGATTCCATTCAGGTTGCAGTGGGGAAGACACAGGTTTGAGGGGAACCATTTCTTTACCTGCCCCATGTCTGCAAGGGAAGGACGGGACTTCATCCTCAGTCGGTCAGGAAGAATGTAGTCCTACGTCCACAATGAACCACCAGAAAAAATAAAATATAATTCAACAGAGCAAATTCTAAATATCTTCCTTGTTTTATTCAAGGATTTCTGCATGGGGCAGCAGGTAGAGGACTCAAGTGATTTTAAAAGGGAAACGCAGTATGAAGGAAAAAATTAAAGGTCTGGGAAGCCATCTGCTCATAAACTATAATTGAAATCTAAGACTAGGACTTGAAGAATGTCAGCAATTAAAAGCTCCAATGCAAGGATTAGCTCATCAAAGAAGCTGTGAAGGATTACCCAGAGAGGTCACAGGAAATGCACAAGAGCTTGGACTCCTGGAAGCCCAGAGAACAGAGGTTGGAAGCACCAGGACTGGCTCACCCGCTTCACTCTGTCTAGTGACCTGGCCTGTTGTCATCTACTCTGGTGACTTCCTTCAGCGAAATGTGAAATATACAGAACAATGGCCACAATTTCAACAAATTCAACAAACGCTTCAAATTTCGCTTGAAGCTCAGGTTACCACCTTTTGATATGTTGTCAGTAGATATTCAGATTTCTCTACAACGAGACAGAAGCTCCAAAAGGCTATGAGTTTTTCAAAAGATAGGGCTCCTCAAATCCTCACAAATATTAAATCAAAGAAATAGAGTTCCCAAACTTTGCGTGCTGAGGTGCCCAAAGTCACTGCAGTGAATCAGATGGGCCTGCAGGAGGTTTTTAATTTTTGAGGGAAATGTGACAACATCTGTCAGGCACAAATTACTACCAGTAATTTATTTGGAGTTAATAATCTGAAATGTTATTATATATTTTTCAGCCTAGGGCCCATGAATAAATTACTCAGTTGACTCTAACCACAAGCTGAGAAAGTTTGGGAACCTCTGCAGTAGGTAAATGATTAACTCCAGCAAGCCAACAGCACTCTCTAACTCAGACTTGCCGTCTTTGCAGCAGTCAGCCTGAAAATATGACACCCCAAGAGGACAAGAATTTGTTTCTCACTACAGCTCTAAAGGAATTGCTCCTGTTCAGAAATTATAAATAACCTAGGGGTTAGGTGAAATTAGAATTTACAAGAGAAACAAAATCTAAATAGTATACTAAACTAAAATATTTTATTTCAAACCCCTGACACATCTAAAGAAATCTAATTAATGTTAAGCCCATTTTCATACTTTCTATCCTTTGCTTTCAGCCAGGCACTTCAGGAGGGTGTCATAAAAGCAAGTAAAACCATGAGTTCAAAATCATAGGCTACATCCTAGTTGATGTCAATTAAATTTGTTCAAGTCCATGGCTAAAGAGCACATTTCTAATTTTATATTATATCTGCATTTTATCTGGTTTTATATATGTACTAGTCAGGATAGTCTTGGCTATGCTGCAGTAAGCCCTAAAAAGGCAAACTCTAAAATATCAATGGCTTAACCACCCCCCCCAAAAAATGTTTGTTTTTCTCACTTACCTAAAATCTGATGTGGCATGGGTGTCTTTCTTCCACCCTAAGCTGTGTCAGCTAAAACTCCTCTCCTCCAAGGTCCTGAGCTGGGGAAAGAAAGAGATGCAAGAAGCACACTAGTTCAACATTGCTTCATCCCCAGAGTAACACAGGTTATTTCCACTCATAATCCATTAACCAGAACTTGTCACGTGGCTACAATCTCGCTGCAAGGGATGCTGGGAAATGTGGGGGAGAACATGGACATTTGGTAACACTGTTTCTGACACAGTAGACTTGGTTATAGTCACATCGAGTGAGGCTACAATTTACTTACTCACTCATTCATCAAAAAATATCTCTTGAGGACCTACTCTGTGTTAGGTATCATGCTTACAACCTAGTGCAGAAGGCTAGACAATAAGTAAGATACCAAATAAGCGAACAAGAACATCATTTCAGATTATGGTGTGAATTCTTCATTAATAAATGCAATAAACTTAGGTTGAGTGCTGGTTTTGTACCAGATATAGTTCTACTGCCAGGGATATAACAAATGAAACAGAATCTCAGCTCTCACAACGCTTATATGCTGGTGCGGAGGATGGACAACACATAAAAATCGCCAAATGGAGATGAGCTATGAAGAACAACAAGGCAAGGGAGCTAAAAGGCATATAGTGTCCTCTCTGCTATAGTGACGTTTGTTTTTGGGTTCTGTATGAATGCTGATGAATCCAACAGTAAGGCTATTAGCTATTAAGCATATCTCCCCTCCCTTCCAGATTGAACCTCAATGTTGGGATTACATCAGATCTTATTTATTAACAGGCAAAGATTTTCAAAATATGCTAAATTAAAATTTTAAAATTCAGGTTAAAAACAGCATGTACACAATAATCCCATCCTAAGAACTGGACTATATGAGAAAATATGGAAGTCACCATATTTATATGCTAACAGAGCAAATCCTAGCTGTCAAAATTATACATAATTTTACTTCCTTTTTTAATTTATGGGAATTCGTATATATTTTCTAATGTGTCTGCAAAACTCATTTGTTATTAATATAATAAAAAAAATGTATGAAGACTGTATAGGGATTAAAGGCTAAATAATTCACAGGTTATATAAATTTTCCTGGGAGAATAAAGATATACTTTTTAAAATTTGCTTTTGGGAGAGTCAAGAAGGCATCCAAATTTGGAACATGTGGAGGTATTCTCAGAGTTAAGATTTATTTTTCTTTTGTGGGATGGGAAAGGTGGGCTTTCTTGGAAGAGAGAAAAGAGGTAGTAATAGTGCTAATCTATGAAGAAGAACATGACCCCTTTCTTGGATAAGTCTGAGGGGCTTTTCTGCCTCTAAGTGCGTGCTGTACAAAACTGTCAGTCCTAGGGAGGCGGTGTGTCACTTACCTGGATGAAGATGCAATCTATGGTAAGACCTAGACATGTCAGAAATCAGCTTGCTTCATGAGGTTCCAAGAGAATGAGGGAGCCCCGTTTGCTTTGGCCCCAGCAAAAAGCGTCAGAAAGCATGAGACGAGCCCAGGGAAATGAACATGGGACAATGACAAGGCTACATAGGGATTCTGGATATTAGAAAAATAATAACTACCATCATCGTTGTCATCATAATGATGATGATGCGCAGTTATGGAGTCTTAATAGAATGCCAGGAAATGTGTTAACATATGTTATTTACATTATCTTACTCAATAGATTATGTACAAATTCATTCATATTCGTGTTATATAATATATTCCATTATTTTACTATCATGGCATATTCAGTTCTAGAATACTCACAAGGAAGGTCATGTAAGAAAGAAGAATGCTTCAAGGCTCAGGCAGGTAACAATTCCCAGGTACAAAAAGAAAGAATCCTAGAAAGCGTGGGCAGGGAGCCCATGTGGCAAGAGATGCGGAAGTTAAATTATTAATAGATATATGAAATGATTTGCTATTTGTGGATAGGAAAAAGTTCTGGATGGGAAAGAATTCTTTTTCTCACTTGGGAGTTCTCTAGTGAATTCTGAAGACTAAAGAAGTAGAATCATAAAAGGCAAGTGGGAAAAGATCAAGAACATGGCAAGTTATTCCTTGCGTGTTTTTGCTCCTCTGAACATGGCAAGTTATTCCTTGCGCGTTTTTGCTCCTCTCCACCTAGGCACTTGTTCATTCCCATCCTATCTTGGGGCACAGTTCTGGGATAATGGAAACATCTGCTTTAAGCCAAAACTGAGGCTCAGGAAAAGAAAACGTTAAGAAGTCTCTCAAATGGCTGTTTCTTCAATGATGGGCAATAGAATGTATCTGAAAAGAGAGCCAAGAAGCAGCCCATAATCAAACACATTAATGTTTCTGCAGCAGAAAAAAATAATCAGATGAAATGGGAAAATAAGAACAAAAATAACTTCATGTCTGTTCAGGCCAGGTTTTCAGAGTACTTTGTAGGGTGCCCACCCACATTTAAAATCCTCTATAGTTCCGGCTCATCTGCGGTCTTTGGCAGCACCATTAACCTAGCATGCCACTCAGCTGTTCCAATCTATGTGCTTTAGGATTTTCCTTTTTAAAGAAACTATTTAAAAAAAACTGGGGGGACACCTGTGTGGCTCAGTTGGTTAAGCTTCTGCCTTCGAGTCCCAGGTCGGGTTCCTTGCTCAGCGGGGAGCCTGCTTCTCCCGCTGCCTGCCACTCCCCCTGCTTGTGCTTGCTCTCTTTCTCTTTTTCTCTCTGGCAAATAAATAAATAAAATCTTTTAAAAATACATTTTTTTCCTTTAACTTCGGTTTTCAGACTCTGCGGAATTGGGAACTGCGACTAAAGGATTGTGATAGGGATCTGCAATTAAAATTTTTACTATGGGCTTTTGCAGTGAAATTATTAATAATTTTTAAACAAAGTTTGTAAAACTAAAGAATAGGTTAAACTCTAACTTCTGGCTGTCTGATAGTCACACCTTTTTTTTTTTTTAAGAATTTTATTTTTAAGTAATCTCTACTTAAAAACATGGGGCTCAAACTCACAACCCTGAGATTTAAAGTTGCATGAGCTATCTATCAACTGAGCCAGCCAGGGGCCCCTGATACTCGTATCTTCTAATAGCCTTTTATGTAGGCTTTAAACTAACAAGCTACCGTCCTTTAATTTAAATTTCTTTGTTCTGTTTATTTTCTACACAGCATAGCATGCAAACAAAACATGTCTCCTTCTGGTCTCCCCCGAAATGACCCTTGAGCGTCACTAAGGCATGCAGACCCCCAGACCTCCCTTTGGCCTGATTGTCTGTCCTCACTTCTATTTGGGTCTGCACTTACTTCCTACTCTTGGTTTCTGAACAGCAACAAAGTGTTTTATGGATTTTTTTTTTGGACAACTTTATATATCAAAAAAATGAGCTTTCTCTTTAGACACTGAATTCTGACTTGGGCTTATGACACATCAATCTTCCTCAGGACTGAAGAGCCTCATCTTTGGCCTGCAACATTTCACCTGACACCCCAGTCCTTGTTTGACCATAAATTCCTCCAATAGCCATATGCTAAATCGAAGACTGCCCTTAAAATTGTTTCTGTCACATTCTTGCTCCCTTGACATATATGATATTTTTCCCTCCAAATATTTGATTTAATTATTCTTTTACTCCTCACATGGATTCTCAAATTCAGTAAAAACTCATTCATGCTATACCACCTTCAGTCTGAACTTGTAACGACTACTATATTAGTCAGCGTTTTCCAGAGAAAGAACCAACAGGAGATTATATACATATATATATATTTTTAAAGATTTTATTTATTTATTCATGAAAGACAGAGAAAGAGAGAGAGAGGCAGAGGGAGAAGCAGGCTCCCAAGGAACAGGGAGCCCGATGTGGGACTCGATCCCAGGACCCTGAGATCATGACCTGAGCCGAAGGCAGACGCTTAACCATCTGAGCCACCCAGGTGCCCCCATATATTTTTTATTATTATAAGATTTATTATAAGATATTGGCTCAGTGGCTCAGTCGGTTGAGCATCTGACTCTTGGTTTCGGCTCAGGCTGTGATCTCAAGGTCCAGAGATCGAGCTCCATGTCGGGCTCGGGCTCTGTGCTCAGCGTGGAGTCTGCTTAGGGCTCTCTCTCCCCCTCACAACCCCTTCCCTGGCGCTCTCTCTCTCAGATAAATAAATAAATCTTTGGGGAAAAAAAAGATATTGGCTCGCGTGACTTTGAAGGCTGAAGAATCCCATAATCTGCTTTCTGCCAACTGGAGACCCAGGAAAGCTGATGGTATAGTGTGAAGGCCTGGGAGCCAATGGTGTAGATCCCAGTCCAAGTCTGAAGGCCTGAGAACCAGAAGCACAGAAGATAGAATATCGGTGTCCCAGCTCAAGCACTCAGTCAGAGAGAGAATTGAACCCTCTCTTTGTCCTACTCAGGCTTTCAGTAGATTGGAGGATGCCCACCCACACTGGGAAAGGCCATCTGCTTTACTCAGTCCACCAATTCAAATGTTTCTTCTAGAAACATCCTCGTAGACACACCCAGAATAATAGTCAACCAGTCATCTGGGCACCCCAGTTAAGCTGACACACAAGATTAACCATCACAACCAGATACACTGAAGTAAGGGTGTCAACCGTGGAGGGCAGAAACCAGGCTGCTAGCCGGGCCTGTGCCTCCCAGCCCCTCTGTGAGCTTGGGAAAGTCAGAGAAGCTGTCTGGGATCTGCTGTGGGGAGCTGTGTCCAGAATTCCTCTCAATGCCTTTCCATGCTCAACTAACCAGCCATCTCTGAATGTGTCTACTCAACGCACATGGGCACGGACAGAGGGGGCTCTCATCAGCAATTTTCCATTAGGGTTCAAGGGCAAGAAAGGCTCAACTTACCAAGAGAAACAATTTTAGGAATGTAAGACAGGCACAACAGGAAGTAACAACACTTTTCTAGGAGAGAGGTCTGGGCTTTTATGGACAAAATCAAAGGAGAAATTATGCATGAGCAACCTGCTCAGCCCTTGGTTTCATCAAGGACAAAATAGTCACTGGAAGCCCATTTACATTGACAATTATGTCATGCTGAAGAGCTCCAGCCCTTTCGTGGTGGCACAGTAATCCAGCCGCAGAGGAGTCTACATCCACTTCGACAGTTTCAAATGACCGCAATGCTTCGCTGGTGCTTTATACGATTTTCACTTAAAACAAAGGGCCCAGGAAGCAATTCTTTCTAAAACCATTTCTGATATTATCTCCCTTAAAAGAAACCCTCCATACACGCAGAGGGATTTCTCAGCAAGGGGTGTCACAGTCTAAGAAGGGCGAGAAGGGCACCCATGCTTGGGGGTGTAAGGGGCAGCCTTCGGGAGGTTTTGGAGCCCAAGCAGGTGAAGAAGGTATCCACCACGGACATGGAGGGTTGGAAGACTGGCTGAGGTGATGGGGGATTGGTTACACGTAGGGTGATTGATCAAATAAGTAACTATATTAAGGATAATGGGAGGGGCACCTGGGTGGCTCAGTTGGCTAGGCATCTGTCTTTGGCTTGGGTCATGATCTCCAGGTCGTGGGATCGAGCCCCGCGTTGGGCTCCTTGCTCAGCGAGGAGTCTGCTTGTCCCTCACCCTCTGCTCCCCACTTCGTGCTCTCTCTCTCCCTCTCTCCTCTCAAATAAATATATAACATCTTTAGAAAAAGGATAATGGGAGCCAGCTCAAACCCCAGGACATTGTGAATATCAGTGTGACCATATGGTTTTTGATAGATAGATAGATAGATAGATAGATAGATAGATAGATAGATAGATAATGTTCAGATACAGTAACATATATGGGTGTGTGTGTGTGTGAGAGAGAGAGAGTGTGTGTGTTTGTGTGCCCTAGCTCTGTCTACTGAAGGGGCCAGGGAGCAATGAGCACACTCCAGTAAGCACAACCCAACAGTAATGAGCATATCAGCAACCAGACCCTGTTTTTTAAATACCATTTCCTTCAAAATAAACCAGGATTCCTTGCAGAAATGGCTGATCGCAAGACTGATGCAGAGAAAGTACAGGATGAACCTAGAACATCTTGTTGGACAAAAATCAGAGAAAAGCTTAAAGAATGAACGACAGAGCCATGGCAAAAGGGCAAGGGAGCCAGCTTGAAGGGGCCAACTCTGACAGCTGAGGATCAACATAATGGTAGCATTCAAGATTCTGGCACAGAGTCCCCCCCGGAAGCATCACCCACCTAGACAAATGGTGGCTGGATTGCATTTCCGGAATCGCCATCATTTGCATAGTGTTTTGCATGCCTTTCAGCAGCCAGGCATTCCTCCCCAGCAGTGGTGGCATAGATGACTCCGTGCATGGCAGCGAAGACACGCCCAAGCAAAACTCCAGGCAGCTCTAAAGGACCACACTTACCCACCCTCTCATAAATTAAATCTCTCTGCTCTCTTTAAGCCAGGCAAAACTACCCTATCTTCAGAGTCTTGCCTTTGCAAAATTACCTCCCCACTCCCGTCAGAGATCATTTATCTCGTTTTAAACATAATGCCCTAAGAGGGCCTCCAAATTAAAAGGCGTCAATCCTAAGACAGTGGTCCCATTGCCTCTGCCTGGTCTGAATTTGTCTTTCCAGACAGCAGAGGCTGTGACTCCACTGGCCCTTTTGGACCCAGAAGTGGAGCAGATGAAGCCTCGAGGAAGTAGGCTGGCAAGTTGAAAAGAGAGTAAAAAGGACTTTTGACTGACTCAGGCCTTGAAACTGGAGTTCGGGCTGAGTTGAGTCAAACCCCAAGGGGCAATGTGGAAGATAAATGAAGACCCACAAATATGAAGAGTGATTTTAGTTGCACCTGTCAGAAACCACTGAAGGCAGATTTAAGTCCGTAGACTTTGAGTATATTACCCTCCATAATATGGGTGGGTCTCATCCAATCAATTGAAGGCCTTAAGAGAAAAATGACTGACCTCCTCCAAGAAGGAGGGAATGTGCCTCCAGACTCCCTTTGGAGTCAAGACTGCAACATCAACTCTCGCTGGAATTTCTAGGCTGCCCTGCAGATTTTGGACTCGCCAGTCTCACGATCATCGTGTGAGCCGATTCCTTATACTACCTCTCTCAATCCAATCTCTCCCTCTCTCCCTCTTCCTCTCCCTCTCCTCCCCTCTCTCTAGCTCATACCTTTACATGTATATAAGATGATATAGTAAAATAATTTGATAGACTCTATAGTGAATGAGGAAAAACTGGGGAAAGAACAACCAATACAGGACAGGAGTTAGAAGATCTTCATATTTAATCTTACTTGAACCCTTTACTTAAGCCAAATTAATAACACAATGCTGTGATCTATTGCTTATATTAGTATGGGTCCAAGGGATCTGTTTCCATTTCTCTTTAATTAAGGAGAGACATATGACTGATTTTGGGATTCTGCTCCGCATTAAAGGAGTTTACATTTTTCTTTTTCCACAGCGAAGTGATATTTATTTTGTTAATAAGCAGAACTCTCTCAAACTGTAATGTGCAATATGAATCACTTGGGAATATCTTTAACATGGAAACTCTGGCTCATTAGATCTGGGGGAGGGAGTGGGGGAGGGGGCTGAGAGTTTGCATTTTTAACCAGCTCCCAGGCAAGGCCATCCATTTGTCTGGGTTCCACATTTTGAGAAGCAGGGAACTACAGCAGTGATTCTTGGGTTCCAGTGGGCATCAGGATCACCTACAGGGCTGCTTAAATGCTGGGCCTTACCCCGAGAGTTTCTGATTCAGTAGGGTCTAAAGTAGGGCCCCCAAATTTGTATTTAACAAGTTCTCAGGTTGTCCTGATGCTGCCGGCCTGAGGGCCACACTCTGAGAAATTAGGATAATTTCCTAATCAGGAGAATCACCTGCAGCACTACTCTAAAACTACGGATTCCCACGCCCCTGTGTTAGTCAGGTTCAGGAGATATCGGGAGGACCCAGGAATGTGTGGTCTTAACAAGCATCCCAGATTGTTCTTTGGAAGGCAGACCGCCAGCCAAAGAGTTCTCTTCAATCCTTGATGTTTTTCAAAACCCTGTGTCCATACAGAAGTGTGAACCCAAGCTGAACCCCCTGACTCCCACCTCTGGAAACAGGGTCAAGTATTTACACACTGGGAACATGCGCGAGTGATTCAAACACATCACTAAGCTGAGAACCACGGGAGCTGTGGCCCCCAACTCTGGCCGCACTCTAGAGGTGTGTATAAAGTATTCATTCACTTCGGTATCACCAGCCCAGGTTCTGATTTAATTAGTCGGGGGTAGGATCCTGGTGTTGTTTTTGGTTTGTTTGGTTTGGTTTGGTTAAGATTTTATTTATTTATTTGAGAGAGAGAGAGAGAAAGCATGAGAGCATGAGCAGGGGGAAGAGGGAGAAGCAGGCTCCCCACTCAGCAGGGAGCCGATGCGATGGGGGCCTCTTGGAACGCCAGGATCATGACCTGAGCCGAACAAAGGCAGACGCTCAACCGACTGAGCCACCCAGGCGTCCCTTCTGGTGTTGTTTTAAATAGTCCCAGTAGCTTCTAAGATTCAGCAAAGGTTGAGAACTCTGACTTGGAGTTTCAGCCCCAGATTGGCTTCAGGACGAATTTGAAACTATAAGAGTCCCTTCTCCCCTAAGCCCTGGGGCAGAGTGAGCAAAGCAGCCCACCCCAAGTCTCCCTGACACTTGTATACGGGTCACACCTAGTCTCCTAAGGATAATGACTCTCCCCTAGCAAGAGGCACCCCTGGACCCTGGCTGACCAAAGCGTCCTCAAAGAGAGTGAAGGAAAAAAAGAGAGAGAGAGAGAATGAAGAAAGTGGCCTCCTCAATTTTCAACTCAGGCCTAAACTCATTCATTCGTTCGTTCATTCCTTCAAAATATTTATTATGTTCCTGTTGTGGGCCAAGAACGAAACTAGGATTTGGGAATTGAATTGAACAAGTCGTGTCCCTGCTTTTAAGGACCTGGTGGTCTAGTCAAAGATTCAAGCAAAGAAATGTTAATGGGACTGGTATCGACCCTCTTATTCCCTGGGATTTAGGTGACAGAGGGGGGCACTCTAATCTCCCCCTCCGAATGAGATGGAATACAAGATTCGTGACCCCAACTGTCTTCTTCTTCCGGGCGCAGGCAGCTGCCGCCCTGCCAGGGGCCGCATCATTCCGTGGCCTCGCTACCCAGATGCGCCCTTTGAGAGAGCACTCAGCACAGCAGAACCAGGAGTTTGTTTTTGTTCGACGGGGAGAGTTCCGTTTTCTGCCATTTCCCATACACCGAAATGGGCCGCCGGAGTTGTTGCTCTGTCCCAGAGCACGAGCTACCCTGCTGGTCAATCTGCGAAAGACTACAGGTCACCAAAGGGCCTGACACTCTCTGAGCCAAGTGCTCCTCCTTGCTGCCACTCCCTGAGCCCTCTTGTCACCATTCAGGGAGGGAACCACAAGGGCATCTGGGCTCTCGCTGGCGCAGGAACGACCCCATCTCAACTGGCGAGCAGGTGGCCCTCATAGTGAGAGCATCGCGCCATCTCCTTGCGGATTCCCGACAGGAAACATCAGTCTGTCAGCTCCTGGCATCATTTTGGCTTCAAGTAACTAAAATATTTCCCAGCGCTTCTCATCATCCCTCCTATTAAAACGTGATGAGGCATTTCCGCCGACTACCCGAGGCCATGTTGTCAAACAGCAGCGGGTTGTTAACATCTGGAGGGGAGGAGATTGGTGAGGAGAGTTTTAATTTAGTGAAGAGTTTTCTTTAATGAATCTCATTTTGGCAGGAGGAAGTCATGACGGGCATCATAATGCCGTCTAATCTGCCACAACCTTTCTAAAGTTGATGTTCTTCCCTTTCCTCAATCAATGCTGTTATTCCTTCCCTTTCAACATCCTCAGGGGTCAAGACCCTGTAGCTAGAAAATACATTAAGTGGCTAGCTTTTCTTTAAATGGAAAATGTTTCACGTTGCTTTGGCTTAATTTACAGGGTTTTTCCCCCTATAAATTGTACAATTTGTGGCTGGCTAAAGGCAGACTGGGTCTAGCTTGTTTGAAATGTTTCATACACACAGTCTTGAGGCTTTGCTGCAAAGTAAATTAATTTTCTAGGGAAATCGACAAGATTAACAGGTCTCCATTGAAGCCAGCTTCCGAAAAGCAAAGTTTAAATCTGTTACATAGGTTACATTGGTTTCTTCAACTCATTTCTGGGTTGGTTCAATTTTTTTTTAATTTGTAGAAATAATTTTTTTTCCCCAGAAATGAGCCTTCCTCAGGGACACGAGTAAAATCAATGGTGTGGTTGTGAATACCACTCAGCCGCTTGCTTGCTGCGCAACTTAGATTACGAAAGCTCTGTAAGCCTCAGTTCTTCATCAGTAAAATGGGACTAACCTGGTACTGACGTCATGGGTCACTGTGAGCACTAAATGTCAGCAGATAGACACCAGGCTGAGTCCCATGCTTGGCCCCAGAACAGTCACTCAGTAAGTGGGTTTTGCTAAGAGTCTATGATAATAATTCTCTTTAGAACTAATAAGGAAGGGTTTGGATGAAGTGATAGCCAAGGAACTATTTACTTTATATATACACATAAATAAATATATATACATATATATATTATCCTTCATTGTCAGATCCCAGATATCTGGTTGTATGTAGTATCTTTTCAGAAACTAGATTAGGGGGTAAATCTGTAGGGTGGACCATAGAGATGCAGGCTTGCTTTGCCAATGTAAGAAAGAGAGCAATTCTTTAGGGAAATAAACATCCATGCATTAGTAGCATGCCATTGTACTTTACATCAAAGCAGAAAAATTTTTTCTGTAATCCTTTCTCTAGAAGCAAAATAACAGTGTGGAAACTTAAAAGTATTGTAGAAACTGTCACCCCTTAAATTACTTTACAATGCTCCCCAAGTGAAGGGAGGTGGGGATAGTAAAGGAGCATGAAGTCCTGAGTTTGAATTCTATCTCTGGGGGCACCCGCATGGCTCAGTCCTTAAGCGTCTGCCTTCGGCTCAGGTCATGATCCCAGGTTCCTGGGATGGAGTCTGGCATCGGGCTCCTTGCTCAGCAGGGAGTCTGCTTCTCCCTCTGCCTGCCGCTCCCCCTGCTTGTGCCCTCTCTCTCTCACTCTCTCAAATAAATAAATAAATAGAATCTTAAAAAAGAAAAAATTCCATCTCTGCTACTAATTGGTGACCTTGAGCAAGAATCAGGACTTCACCATTTTGGGGTGAGAAACCGTGTTAATTTATCGGAAAGATCTTTGTAAGTGTTAAGTTAAAATATTCGAAGGAGATGTGACCTTATTAACAAATACAATAATTTTCCATTGACTATAAAGAGAATAAATGCTATTTTCCATGTTGACATTGTCCCAGATTTTTACATTACATTTCAATAGGAAGATGGCTCTGCTGTGCACAAAACCATGGTGCCCAGAGTTCCCCAAGCTGTCGATCCAAGTCGATGGAGAGGAATTAATGGAATCTCAAAGCCAGGGTCATAACTGCAGGTGCCACCAGGAAATTCCACACTACCGCCTAAAGCCAGGGACAAAGATAATAAAATAGAGAAGAGAGACGAGGAATCCCTCCTCTCAGGTCGCCTTCTGGGGCCGGATACCCTCAGATGAATGTAAGCTGTTAGTAACATCCCCGGGGCAGCACAACCGAGTTTGTGGGCTAGTGAAGAGCATTGAAATGGAACGCCCGCAGCCCAATTTAGGTTTAATTATAACAAAATAGTCTCTCTATTTTTTGTCATCATGTAGCCTCACAAAGATACCCATGCTTCGATAGCACTTTGTCTGTCTGGGAGTCTATGGTGGCTTTTTAAAGTCATTTCATAGCCAAGGTCAATGTAGTTTGCTAAACCGCCTCCCAAACTCTCTCCCCGAAAGAAAATTGCCATTGATTATAAAGAGAATAAATGCTGTTTTCCATGTTGACAGAAAAAAGAAAAAGGAAAATTGGTCCTGTAATGAAGTCTAGAAATTACAGTGGTTTATAAAATAATGTTAAGCATTTTGGTTTTCTTCCTCGTGAAATGAATATGTCACACATTCAGTTTGTCTGCTGGACAAAATATACACTGACCCATGTTGCCAGATAGCAAACGTAGAAAAATGACACGGTAAAGCTGATAGTCAGTGAAAAAGATCAATATTGTCACCCGTTTGCCGCCGCGCCTCAGGCCCTGCTGTACCAATGCAGCTGACTAATTATGTGACCCACTGTCTCCACACCCCCCGAGCCTGCATGTACATGGGAGGGCCCATTAATATTAATTCCAAATGATAGCAGCTCTTAGCATCGACAGCACAACACTCAGCCCTTAGCTGCTCCTCCCAAAACTCCCCCCAGTTACTTCTGGGTATCTCCAGGGGGATATCTCAGGCGTGTCCAGTCCCAAATCTACCTATGTTTGCCTGTTCCTGCTGTCACGTCAGGACACCATACCTGCCTTTGCTGCCCCCTCCTCCGCCCCCCCCCCCCCCCCCCCCGCCCCGTAGAAATACTGAGTCTGAAAAGGAGAAGCTGTGTCAAGATCCTCCCCACCAGTCTCTGAGACGTCACAGCACTGCTGGGTCCTGGGGAAAAGGTGGGAGTACGGCCGTCTCCTGATGTCAAGGCACCATGTTGTCACTTAGGTCTGAAAACTATGGCAAGACTCTGAAAATCATCCATGAAAAGAGTTTGTTTAGCTTCCAGCTCAACTTCTTTCTCCACTGGGGCCTCCAACCAGACTAAGGGCCTAGCTAGAGAACAGATCCATGCCATCTCCTTCCAATGTCCTGGTCCCTTCCACTCTCCCCATCTTCCCTCCACAAAAGAAGCAAGAAAAGCAAGCAAAAACTCTCTCCTTCAATTACAAAACAAAATAAAACAAAACTCTAAAATATCACCTCTGGGCGCCTGGGTGGCTCAGTCGGTTAAGCGGCTGCCTTCGGCTCAGGTCATGATCCTGGAGTCCCGGGATCGAGTCCCACATCGGGCTCCCTGCTCAGCAGGGAGTCTGCTTCTCCTTCTGACCCTCCCCCCTCTCATGTGCTCTCTCTCATTCTCTCTCTCTCAAATAAATAAAAAATAAAAAATAAAAATAAAAAAAAATAAAATATCACCTCTATCAGTCCAGGTAGGCCAAGTTATGCGGCAGTAACAAACAAAACGAACAATGCTATAGCAACACAGCTTTGTTCCTTGTGTTTCCTGTGTGTTCAGTGCAGGTTGTTAGGGGGTCTCTGCTCATCTGAGTCAGCCAGGAAAGCAAGCTGATGGAGCATCTTGACATGCCCTTATGGCTTCTGTGGTCAGGCAGCTGCTTCATGTGACACAAATCACCTCTAAATGCATTTCTTCAGCTAAAGAAAGTCCCATGGGCATGCCTGAACTCCGGGCAACACGAAAGCACAATTTTATCATGTCCTTGGACGGGAGAGAACTGGAATAATTGTTAACACCTTATGACATCGAATAAGCCCATTCACATAGATGGTGATTCCCTGCCAGGTGCACACACAGCCAAACTCTGAACCCCGTTGAGGCTGAGCCAGAACCCCTGCTAGGATTATGAGAATGGTAAAGTCACTTACTTTGGAAATGCAAGTTGTCACCCTAACTGCACAGGTGCATCTTTTGTAGGCCCTACATAACCGCTATGGGACCAGGTGGCCCACAAGTCACTGGGAAGAGAACACTGTCATAGTAAAAAAAAAACTCATTTTCAATGCCCCAAGACTACAGGGCCCAAAAAAGTAGAATTTTATCCAGGAAAAAAAAAATGATGTTTTTGCTGTTTTTTGTTTTTTTTTTTTAAACTTCCTAGAGCATGAAGTGAAGCAGCCACACCTACATTCAGGAGTTAGCACACCATCCTCTATAATCTATGAAAACCCAGGCATTATGGTGCAGCCTTTCATTTTACTGCCTCTTACACTCATGAGTGTTCTCTAGGAAACACATGCCCGTTTTGTGGGTGAGAGCAGGGAGAGTAATCATTTGCTCATGGTTGTCATTTCCCCTATTTCTTTGGTTTGCCCTTACTGCCATATTTTGCCCTTCAATGAGCCCTATTGTTTTTGTTTTTGTTTTTTTTTTTCTTTTCCTTCTCCTTTGGTCTCCCTGTTTTATTTGTTGTTACTGTTTGCTGCCCAGAAAACAAATATCCCAGCCAACCCTAAGCCTCGCTCCCGATTGGCCCTTTTCTTCTCAGGCCTGAGGCATCTCCTATATGACTCACCCACCTACATCCTCACACTGCTGGTGAAGGTCACCTTCCTGCACCAGCTGCTAGGAGCACTTCTGCCCCGCATCTGCCAGGCTCCCTCCTGTGTTGGTGGAGCATCTAACATTCTGGGGCGTGCCTAGCTGGCTCCTTAGGTAGAACATGCGATTCTTGGTCTAAAGGATTGTGAGTTTAAGCCCCACGTTGGACGTGGAGCCTACTTAAAAAAAAAAAGTACAAATACTTGAGGGGAGCAGGTGCAAACACAGATGTCTAGAGGGGCCACCCAGTGATTAAATGACAGCTAGAGGCTGTCAGTGGTGAGGACATGGGAATGGGGATAAGAGATTGGTCTGGTAAGCCCACAGTTGGCCAAAAGAAGATAAGGCTGACTGGTGGCATTATAGGAAATGTGGGCTAATGTTGCCAGATCTGATTTTCGTGAAAAGTCATAAACCCAGATTTTTATGCGTGAAATCCTTCAATCATTAAATGCCAGCTTGAACTTTTAAAAAATCCTGTGCAGGTCTTTCTTGGAATTTGTACCATTTTCAAGTGTCACTTATTCAAAATAGATTTTAAAATATTTTAAAATACGTCTGTAGGCAAACCTCCGGCCCTCCAACTTTCAGTCTGCAACCTCTTTCCAACAACAAGCAAATGAGGGAATCCATGCACGCACACATGCGCATACACATACTTTAAAACATCTAGAGCAGGGATGCTTGGGTGGCTCAGTCAACTAAGTGTCTGCCTTGGGCTCGGGTCATGATCCCAGGATCCTGGGCTCGCATCCTGCATCGGGCTCCTTGCTCGGTGGGGAGCTTGCTTCTCTCTCTGCCTGCCATACCCCTGCTTGTGCTTGCTCGCTTGCTCTCTCTCTCTCTCTGACAAATAAATAAATAAAATCTTTAAGAAAAAAAAATCTAGAGCAAGAAATAACTTAGGGGGCATTTAATTACAGAACATAGCTTCAAGCATCCCCCACTAGAAATGGAAGTAAAATAAAAATTAAGAGGTACTGGGAACACCATTTCACACAGAGGAATAAGAGATCAGAAACTCAGGAGCCAGAAGCGTGAATGTTGACCCTGACAGGACCCTGTGGCACCACAGAGAAGTGGCAGGATCCTAGTTCCTCAATGTCTTCATCTTGAAACAGATTTTTTTTTTTTAATTAAGATCAGCCTATCACAGGGGTTCTGTAAAACATGAATAAAAAACTGACACTACTTTCACATCAAGGTCTCTCAGTGACTAGAAAAGCAAAGGTTCTTGGAATCATAGACCCTTGAGACGCACAAGATCTTAAAATCATCCTGGACAATGTCCTCATTTTACCCTTGAGGGATGGAAGGCCTGGCAACACCTGGACTACCCCAGCCTGGCCAAGAGAAGGAGCGGTGGTAGGACCAAGAAGGAAACAGCCCTGCTAGAGAATGTCAGGAGCCCCAAGTGTGAATGTAGGATCCACCCCTTACAAAGTGTAGGACCTTGAGGTTGCATACCCTTCAGCCACCAGCTCCCCTGGGTATCCTGCCTAGCCTGCAGGTAGGGAAACTGCCAGAATGAAGAGGAGACAATGAAGGCAAAGGAACTACAGATCAGGAGCATTACACAATTAACCAATATTAGTTTGCTTTCTTTGTCTTCCCTGGAATCCCTGGGCACCTCTCCTCTGAGCTCCCACCCCACCCTTTCCCCAGTCAGAGTCTTTATCCCACTGTGTTGACATTGCCCCTGGACACTCAGATCTTCCCCAAGACTGTGAGCTCCCTGGGGCCAAGGGCTTTGTCAAATAGACCCCGATGAATGTTTGCTGAATGAATGAACCTCTAAATCTCTAAGCTCTCAACCCAAAAGACCTAACCTAAATAAGTTGACCACTTGTAGGGTCTCACTAATAACAAAGCAAACATATTCGTATAAATGTATAAACAAAACCTTTCTGAGACATGTTTACAGCATTTTAAATTTATAACTTGCAACCGTCAGTTGCGCGGGGACTCTATAGAGTGACATGCAGAGAGAGAGAGAAAAGGAGAAGGAGAGAGAAATGACTATAATTCAGGACGCCTCTTGGCCCCTAACTTTGCAGGTTCCTCTCTTATCCAAAATAATATATCTACCTAGAATCAAGCTTTCAGTTCTACAGGCCGCCCATCTGAGAAATTAGTCACTTGGCATCATGAAACTTCAGATACTCACTCCAGTGTTCAAGACCTGAGTTTGTTGCGGGAGTCCCAAATTAGCCTGCTGCTAAGTATGGACATATGCAAAGCTCCCCTTTATGTAACTAAGCATTAACGCCTACTTTATCTCCTACCTCATCATCTGTCACAGTCAAAACCTGGCAGCACGAATTCAAATTTCAAGGGAATAAAAAAATATATTACACAGGAATTCCCCTTTGAAGCATGACCTTAAGAAAATTTCTTTGCTCTATGTCTTCTGGATTAGGTCAAGCAGGGTGGAGAGAGAAATGATTGAATTTCTGTGAACTTAAAAGCCCAAAAAGGTAATTAGCGGAGGTACTATCCTGTAACTCACGCCTCTTGGAAACGGTTCAAATCCAAAGACCTTGAGAATTTTTCAGATTCAAATTCTGGAAGTTGGAGATTTATATTAGCATTATTCCCATGTAGGAAGAAACAACATATTCTCTGCCAAAATATAAGTAAAATTCCCCCTCTCCCTACTGCTAATTTTCTGCCCAATATGTCCTAGAGAAATGTTACACTATTTTGAAATTTAGAATTTTTTTAAAGTTTAAGAAATAATGTTTATTCAAAACAGCCAGCAGTTTCTATAGCGAGCAAATGTGAACAATGACCTTTAAATCAGAAGATAAAGTAACAAAATCATATTCAAGCTCAGGGAATTTAGCTTTATACATAAGCCAAAATAATTAAAGTAATCCTCCTAATTGATTCATCCAATATTTATTCAACATCTATAATGTGCCACTGTTCTGGAACTTGAGAATGTAGCAATAAACAAAGCAGACAAAATCTCTGCCCATATGGAGCTTACGTTCTAGCAGGAAGAGAAACAAAATTCTGTATAAGTAAAATGTATACTAAGCCAGATGTTGACAAGTGCTGTGTTTGATTGCATTAATGGCCCCAATTTTTTATCCTTCCTCTATTCATTCCCTTTGTCATGTGGTCTATGGTAAGCTGGGCTTCTTCCCTTCTCCTTGACTTTGAGCCTGAACATGTGACCTACTTTGGCCAATAGAATAAGGTAGAAGCAACAGTATGGCAGCTCCTGGATCTAGAAAAAAGTAGACCTTGAGAGGCCTTCATGATTCCAATGCTCTTCTTGTTCCTCTGTCATTGCCATGAGAATATGCCCAAGCTAGTCTGCTGGTCGCAGGAGAAAGGTAAAGGATGAGGAGCGGAGCTACTCCAGCAAAGCTTCTCCAGCCAAACTGAGTCTAAAGCGGAGCCCCTAGAGACCTTGGATGCATGTATAAGCTGAACCAACATCAGCAGCACCACCCAACGTGACCAGCAGGTGACCTGCTGACACACAGATGCATAAGCTAGAATCATAAATGATGTTACTTTGGTGCTGAGTTTTGAGATTGTTTGTTATACCTCAATAGCTAACCAGTGCAAGTGCTAAAAAGTAGTCCAAATAAAGCAGTTAAGAACAAGAGACTATGTGTGTGGTTGTGGTGGGGGAGTCAATTTCAAATAATTTCCTCATATACAGTTATTTTTTTAAATATAACACATTATTAGTGATTCTAAAAACAAGAATCGAGAGGTTCTTAGATTCATTACCTAACATCCTCATCCTATATTTAGCACTCTCATCCTAGCACTACATGAGCCCGAGCAAATGGGAGGCAGAAAAAACTCGCTAACTTGTTCTGGTGTAAGAAGTAGAACAGAGGATCACCTGGGTGGTTCAGTCCCGTAAGTGTCTGCCTTAGGCTCAGCTCATGATCCCAGGGTCCTAGGATAGAGTCCTGCATTGCATGGGGCTCCCTGCTCAGTGGGGAGTCTGCTTCTCCCTCTACCCTTTCCCCGTGCTCACCATCTCTCTTTCTCTCAATCTCTTTCTCTCTCAAATAAATAAATAACATCTTTAAAAAAAGAAGCAGCAGAAAAGAAATGAACCTCCACTTCTGGTTCCAATCCATTTATACATTCTTGCTCTTTCTCAGGTTTGAAATGCAGTATGTGAGCTCTTTTTTTTTTTTTTTTTTTGGCATTGGGACCAGGATAACCAAAGCTACACATGCTTTAAAATATGTTTAAAATATGCTTAGAGGGGCGTCTGGGTGGCTCAGTCCTTAAGCGTCTGCCTTCGGCTCAGGTCATGATCCCAGGGTCCTGGGATCGAGCCCCGCATCGGGCTCTCTGCTTGGCCGGGAGCCTGCTTCTCCCTCTCCCACTCTCCCTGCTTGTGTTCCCTCTCTAGCTGTCTCTCTCTCTCTTTGTCAAATAAATAAAATAAAATCTTTAAAAATAAATAAATAAAATAAAATAAAATATGCTTAGAATTAGAACCAAGAGTAAATTGTTATTAAAAATAATAAGTATGAAGCTACCATTTATCTTCCATTTACTATCTGCCAGGGTATGTTCTAACCATTCACAAGCAATGGCTCATTTAATCCTCACAATAATAGCCAGGAACTGTCATGTCCCCAGATGAGGAATCTAAAGCTCAAAGTAGGAATCAGTTGGCAGAACTGGGATTGAAATTCAGATCCAAAAGAAGATGTGATATATACACAATGGAATATTACACAGTCATCAAAAAAAGAAAACTTGCCATTTGCAACGACAGGCATGGAACTAGAGGGTATTATGCTGAGTGAAGTAAGTCAATCAGAGAAAGACAATTATCATATGATCTCACTGATATGTGGAACTTAAGAAACAAGGCAGAGGATCATAGGGGAAGAAAAGAAAAAATGAAAACAAGATGAAACCAGAGAAGGAGACAAACCATAAGAGACTCAATCATAGGAAACAAACCGAGGGGTGCTGGAGGGGAGGGGGGTGAAGAGGTGGGGTAACTGGGCAACGGACATTGGGGAGGGTATATGTTGTAATGAGCACTGGGTGTTATATAAGACTGATGAATCACAGACCTGTACCCCTGAAACAAATAATACATTATATGTTAATTAATTAATTGAATTTAAATTTTTAAAAAATGTAAAAAAAAAATTCAGACCCAGAGCCACTGATTCCAACAATGTTCAGAAATATAGCTCCTCTGTCTAGAGATCTGTCTTCTGGGTTATCAGAAACCTCCAGAGGTGAGGATAGTATTAGGAAGAACTCTAATTTTCATATTGTCTTTTTTTTTTTAAGATTTTATTTATTTATTTGAGAGAAAGCGAGAGAGACAGAGAAACAGCATGAGAGGGGAGAGGGTCAGAGGGAGAAGCAGGCTCCCCGCTGAGCTGGGAGCCCGATGTGGGACTCGATCCCAGGACTCCGGGATCATGACCTGAGCCGAAGGCAGTTGCTTAACCAACTGAGCCACCCAGGCGCCCTTCATATTGTCTTTTAATGTGGCATCCTGTGGTTCACCACAGCTCTACTAAAATCTTCCCCAGAAGCACTCTCCTCATTTATCACAAATTCACGTAGGGTTTAAAGGCGGAAGTAGTGAATAGCAGTCTATTTGTTAAATTTAGCCAATAGAATTCTTCCAACACTGTCCTGAAGTAAGGGGAGGGTTCAAGGATTCTTTTCAATTGTTAAAAGGTAGCTAGTGTTGTTGTTTGGAGCTCAAAGCCTTTCCAAACTAGCCACCCCATCTTCTAGCAAGGCGAATGCAGGTTCCATTACAGTCATTTTGTCCACCCACTTGAACACCAGACTAGACTGAGACTGAGCCGGAGGGTTCCAGGGCAGCTTTGATTTCCCATTTCATTCAAATCCTAACCATGCAATTTTCATCTTGTCACAAAATGGTTACACTGACTGAAACGAAGTCACCAGTTCTAGTTCAGAGTTCTGGAAGATTCTAGTGGCTAGAATTGGCTCCAGTACAAATAGGCGCTCACGTTGAATGTATAAAGGCTGAGGGAAAAAATGCCTCTCAGTCCCTTGTCTTCTAGGGAGTTACCTGTTGGTGGCTCCAGCGGACTGGTGGAAAGGTTTGAGAGCGTCTTAATTAAGGTATTTTCAGGGGCTCGGAATCTCCTGTCATAAATCTTCCCTTGCCTTCATCTTTTATGGATTCGAACCATTGAGATCATATTCCAGAGTTGTAGGACCTTGGGAAAATCACTTACCCTCCCTGAGATTCTAATTCCTCACTAGTAAAATAAGAATTGAAGTACCTCCCTGCCCTAACAAGTACACACGTTTAAGCTACTGATTACAAATTAACGATAATTTGCAGCCTGCTACAGGCTATCGCCCTAGACACAAGCTAGCAGAGTTAAAGTAGTTTAATAAAATGGATTAGATCTTTCATCAATTTGTTTTGAATTCCTGTCAGTTCTTATGCCTTTTATGTTCAGCCTACAACTTTTGCAAACACAAAAAGGGTAAATGACAACGATTTAAAAAATCCTCTTCAGGTCCCAACTATTTGGCTTTTCAGATTTCTGGATCAAGTAAGCCATAGCTCTGTAAGAGAGCATCTGAAGTCTTCGGAAGACTTTTCCGTTCCATGATCTTACACAGCGACCAGGCTGATAAAATTTCTCTGTGAATACTGTTTCTCCAAGCCAGACCTAAAAGCTACCGGTTCCCAATCAATTGCTATTCACACTCACACATCTGCACACATAAAGCCACTTTAAACATCAAGCTGTGGGGTCCTGACATGATGACAGAGCCACCAGCTGTCCGGGCACTGCACTGAATTGGGGACACAAACCCCATTTTCCTATGTAAATTGGCCTGGACGCTGCTTCGGCCCCCAACAAAAGGGGACAGTCCTGTTAAATGGGGCCATCTGGCCGTCCCCCAGCCCCACTGACACCTCCAGCCTGGGGGTGGGGATGGGAGAGCGGGAGCGATCTTCGGGGGACCGGGAAGGTAGCTCAGTGGCGCACAGCTGTCACTCCGACCCCAGGGTCCGGTCTACAGAGGTTGGAGCAGAGCAGATTCGCGGTGGTCTTAAGCCTCCGGGCCTGGGGCGTCTGAAGGTCTCAGTGCACTCGTGAGATGGGGGAGGGCGCTCTTTGTTCCTGGGCCCCGGGGGGGCGAGGCGCCAGAGCCCCGGGCAGAGTCTCTGCTCGGTCCCCGGGGCCCCAGGGCAGCTCCCGCCCCGCGGCGCGCAGTCGCTGGCGCCTCCATAGCAACCGCGTGGGAGCTCCGCAGCCCGGGAAGGGGAGCAGGGGTGGAAGGAAGGAGGGGAGCTGGAGAAAGGGGCAAGGGAGAGAAAGGAGGAGGGATTCGGGGGAGGCACGGAAGGGGAAGCAGGGAGGAAAGCACGAGAGGTGGTGGGAGCCGGGTGAAGGGGCGCAAGGGAGGCACAGAGGAGGAAGACAAGAGGCTGGCAGGAGAGAGGGGTGGGGAAGAGGAGCGGGGATGGAGGAAAGGAAGGGAACAGGATCAGGGAGGAAGGTAGGGAGAAGGGAGAGCAAGGAGAAGGGGCACCAGGGGAAGAGAGCAGAGGAGAGGGGAAGCGGGAGGAGCGCAGGGGAGGAGCCGCGGAGGACATAAGGAAAGGGAGCCGGAGTGTGGGTGGGGGGCAGGGAGAAGGAGTGCAGGGGAGGCGGAGTACTAGAGGAGCTGCGAGCTGCCCGGGAGAACAGAAGGGGGAGGAAGAAAGGAGGGCGAGGGAGGGAGGAGGGGAGCAGGAGCCCGGGAGGGGGAAAAGCCGAGCAGCCGCCGGGGAGGAGGGCGCGGCCCTAGGCCGCCCCGCCCAGCCCTCCAGGGCCCTGTGCCCCGGCCGGCTTCTGCGGCCGAATTCCTGCCCCCACCCCTGGGCGGGGGGGAGGGAGCGGGAGCGGGCGGCCGAGCGCTGGCGCGGGCAGGGACGCCAACCGGCGGATGGGAGAGCGCGCTCGGGGCGGAGCCGCGGGAGCGCGGGGCGGCGGGGAGAGGGCAGGTCAGCCGCCGCTCGGCCTCCGCTCCCTCCCCCCGCCAGCGCGGGTGGGGCGCCCCGGGAGCCGGCCGTAGCCTCCCTCCTCCTCCTTCCCCTCGACGGGCGGACCTCTCTCCAGCTCTGCCGACCCTCGGGTCCCCCAGAGCGGGCTCCCCAGATCCGGAGCAGCCCGCAGTCCTCCCGGGACGTGCAGACCTCCCCAGGGCTTGCAAGCCGGGCTCCGGAGAGGACGCGCTCCGGCCGCGGAGAGTTCTTAGCTACGATTCGCTCTCTCCCAAGTGTTTTCAGCAGAGAACATTTTCTGTTACAAAACTGTTAGAAAGGTGATATGAGGTTCTGTTTGGAGTCCACTCCCTTCCACCCCGCCCCCCCAACCATGAGGGGCCTCGTGGAGAGAACTTATTACCAATCCTGAGCTCGGGATATGAAACAATATTTTCTGATATCCAGCTGAAAATTTTTGGGAAAAGCCAAGTCACAAACACATCATTCTTAAGTACTATTTGTTGAGCACCAGCGTGCACGTTTCACAAAGTTGCTCTCCAAGAGTTTACCACAAAAATGGATTACTATTACTCTCTGAAAAGCATTTTAGAATAACTCTTTATTACCTGAAGTTAAATGTGTGAGAAAAAAAAAAAATTCACAGCATTTCAAAAGAAACCAATAGATATAAGTGCTGTATAATTTATTTTAAAACCTTTATAAAAAGGAAAGGAAAGAAAAATAAACTTTGGACGTTCTCAGCTAACATGGCCTATGGGAAAATGAAAATAAACTTAATTGAAAAAACAGTGCTCACCATAAATAGGTCTAGCTTTCAGGCAGGGAACATGGTTTAAAAAAAAAAACTCGGAGAAAATTCACCAATCAAATGTAAGATTGTTCATGTTTCATAAAGCAAAGGTCAAAAAAAAATCCTCTCAAGCCTTAAAGAACACTGTTTCTGTGTATATAGTCAGGGCTTTTGTTTTGTTGGTTGTTCTGAAAGTCTTAATCTGTTAACTCCTGTTTTCAGATATTACTCCAAGGAATATTTTTTGTTTTCTTCTACCCACATAATCCCAAATTAGGTACCAATCTAGAAGAAACAGGAAAATTTGTACATTTGTAATTATGTGTTATCCCATCTGGGTTCAACTCTAACTTTGACCAAAAAGAAAAGATGGAAAATGTAGGCAAACATCCAACTATATTTATAAAGCTCTAAATATTCACTTATTTTGACATACAACGAATGACTTCTAGTCTTTGCTTCCCATCCAGTTGATACGTAGCATTTTTGAAGGCTCACTGCATTCCAGGCATTATTCTCAGCAATTTCTAGATACTAGCATTTAATTTAATCTTCTTAAACTGAGAAGGCAGTACTAACACTCTATCATTTTATAGATAAAGAAACTGAGGTTTGAGGCACCTGGCTGGCTCAGTAGGTCGAACTTAGGACTCTCGATCTCAGGGTGGTGAGTTTCAGTCCCATGTTGGATGTAGAGATTACTTAAAAATAACATCTTAAAAAGAAAAAGGAAAGAAACTGAGCCTTAGAGAGGTCATAAAAGCTACCCAGATTCACACAGTAGTGATCGGCAGGACTGGGGTGAAGACCCCAAACTAGTCATCACTGAGCAATTTGCTCCCTGACCACACTCCACAAGATAGGACTTTCCTTGCATCTTACCTAGAATTTTACCAAATATAACCTTGGGTCAAATATATTTATGGATCAACTGAATTTTTCAGTTTTATCCACTTTTGCTGGTGTTAGGTAGACATGTAAATTCATGAGTCGTTGTTGTTGTTGTTGTTGTTTTTAAAGTAAGTTCCATGGCTTCTTGGCCTTTTGGCTAAGATCAAGTGTAAAGTAAGTTCCACGCCCAAAGTAGGGCTTGAACAGACAACTTCAAGATCAAGAGTCACATGCTCTACTGAGTGAGCCAGGCAGGCGCCCCTGTTTTCTTATTTTTTAAAGTGTTCCTCTAATAAATTTGTGTATGTTATTATAACTTCAGAAATATAGAAAGTAACAAACGTCCAGGGCTAAATCTACTAAACACAAATTGTTAATGTAGCTTCGCATGAGTATTAAGGATTGTGGCAATATTTAAAAATACATTTTCTGAATTCAACAATAAACCATATTATGTTTTTTAACTTGCTTATATCCTGTTCCTTATACCTTTTGTTTAAGTAAAAAATTTTATGTGCTTTATTCAAGGGAAAACAATCCATGGATTGGGGGAGTACGGTAGCTCCCAAGCAGTGGCACGCTGCTCCTAAGAGATTTGGGACAAAGTGAGTTTTAAAGATTTTATTTATTTGATAGAGAGAGTGAAAGAGAGGGTGCGAGAGAGAGTGCACGCAAGAGACAGCGGGGGAGAGGGGCAAAGGGCGAGGGGCAGAGGGAGAAGCAGACTCCCCACTGAGCAGGGAGCCTGATGCAGGGCTTGATCCCAGGACCCTGAGATCATAACCTGAGAAGAAGGTAGTGGCTTAACTGACTGAGCCACCCAGGTGGCCCCAAAAGCAAGTTTTATAGAGCTTTAGAAGAAGCAAATCAGAAACAGGGCAAGATTGACTAGGAGACTGAGGATTTCCTTATAAGGCCAGCAGGTGCTATTTTCTAGGATAAAGTTAGGGTTAGGGTTAGGATTGTGATTAGTGCATGTTAGGTTTCCTTGACAGGTGTTTCTCATAAGTGCAAGCTGACTTGGGTTTAGATTTGTGAGGTGGGTCAGGCCCTGGGGCAGCCTCCATTTTGTGGGTCCCAATACACTAATTAACTTTATCGATTCCCTCTTTTGATCAATTCTCTGGATTTTTTTCCTCTTACAATGTTTTTATTGTAAATATGTTCTTTTGGAATAAACAAATATTGCATGCAAGACTATTTATCTGCAAATTTGTTCTAAATCAAGAAGGAAAAAACGGAGCCGGGAACCACTTTGAAATAGAGATAGATAGCAAAGACACCTGCATGCCATGCTGAGTAAGCCCCTTTCCCCGAGAAGTAACAATGTTAACAGGGATTATTATATATCTCATTAGCCTATTCAGTTAAAATTGGTTTTGAGTTTGGTAATTTGCTCTTGTTCTGTAAACTAAACTGTTCCTTTCTTCAGTCCTAAGAAGTAGAATGGGAAGCCAGTCTTCAGAGCCCAGCATCAACAAGAAAGATCTTGGCTTTGTATTTAACTCTTTGCTCATGAACAAAATTGTTCACTATTTGCCAGGAGCAATGTCACAGGAGTCCTTCAGTGCTCCAGCCAGTGGTACTGAGACTGTTGATCAAGAAGTAAGGTGTTAGCACCACTCTGGGCCAGTGCTTCCTGATGGTGTTGGAGTCAGGTTGGATCTCAGAGTGGAATACATGGGTTAGGATATTGAGGCATTGTTCCCATAATTGGCTGTTTCATCATCCTCTCTTGGGTGTTCTAGACAAAGGGAGATCATTTGTCTGGTCACCAGTGGTTGCACACATGCATCTAAAGCTTTCAAGGGAACACAGTGAAGAATGGAGACTATTAAGATGACTATAAGCAGAATAATATCCAATGTTTGGAGGAGACTCTGAAGCCACAGTCCCCATTACCCAGACCAACTTAGATCAAATAGATCAAAGACCCCACTGAAGGAGTCACTTTCTGAAGCCAGGTGGCTCGTTCAGTGATGTTATGTAGGCCAGTGTCAACTTCCCCAGAGGTGTTAATCCAAGTGCAACAAGTTTTGCTGGCCAGGGCACAAACCCCTCCTCGCTCAGCTAGAGGATAATCGAAGGTTAGCCTATCATCAAAAACAACTTTGGCTAGAGTCTTGGGCAGCTATTGCGTTAGCAGCAAGTTCTGCAATATCTTCAAGAGTTAAGGCCTCATTTACGCTTACTCCTACTGAGGGGAGTAGGGATCTGCCAAAGGAAGTTAATTTGGAATCCTGAATACCTCCTGGTAATTTCCATTTGAGTCTGTGGTTCAGGACTGGAAAGGTGACAGTCATGGAAGCCAATAAAATTTAAGGGTCTGTGGACCACACACGTGGTTTTATTTTAGTTACCCTTGCCTTGGGTCCTTTCCTTTGTACACAGACTGGATGCAAGTTTCCCCAGGTTTGGGATTGTCCTGTTGCTTATACTTTGACTTCTTTATTCTCTCTCTAATATCTGGCCACAGTCTTAAATTCTTAGGCACCTGTGAATTGGGAGGAATACACTAAGCATTACTTGATGTTTGTACATTCAAAGTCAAGTGGAGCTTGAGCGTTTTCTGCCAAATTCAGCCTCTATAAATGGGTAACAAGAATATACCCACTACCGGGGCGCCTGGGTGGCTCAGTTGGTTAAGTGACTGCCTTCGGCTCAGGTCATGATCCCAGGGTCCTGGGATCGAGTCCCGCATCGGGCTCCCTGCTCAGCAGGGAGTCTGTTTCTCCCTCTGACCCTCCCCCCTCTCGTGCTCTCTCTTTCTCATTCTCTCTCTCAAATAAGTAAATAAAATCTTAAAAAAAAAAAAATATACCCACTACTAAAATCTTTTGCCTTTGCATCTTTTGTCTTCTGTCTGAGTCAGTCCTACAGTCCTTCACTTGACTTAGCTAGGGAAAGAACGCAGCTGTGGGCGGTGGAGGAAAGGAGTGAAAAAGAAACAAAAGTGGAACATTTGGGACAAAAGCAAGCAAAGAACTAACTTTTCCCTGTGCAGGGTCAGCAGTGCTGGGAGCTAAAACTGGGCAGGGCTCAGGATGGGGGAGAAAGGGGGAGATGGGGTGAGGACCAGTAAGGTTGTTGAGGCCCATTTTTTAGGCTGAGAACTAGAGGGAGAAGTGCTTCTTGGCAGGCTTGTCTTAGGGGTCAAGTTTGACCTTTCAGCTGACTCACTGGAGATGGGATGAGACCCCAGCCTAAGAGACCAGGCCTCCAGGAAGTTTCAGAGTATGGATTTGCTCTTTCCTCTTCCTCCCACTGAAAAGCTGAAGGGGGGGAAGAGGGTGTTTCTCATGGCCAGAGTCATTTTCCCTGATGGCCTCGTGTGCCTGTCCAAAGGCCTGGAGAGCAAGGGAAGAAAGTGGGGCCCATTGTGCTCTGCCTAAGCAGATGCCACTGGCCAACCCTGTCCTTCTGCCTTGACTGATTGCAATTTCAAATCGTTTTGTTTCTTTTAATTTTATAAAAAGATTTTTCCCCTAGGAAAATAATCCCTCATTAACTTTAGTCCAAAGGTGATTTTTTTTTTTCCTTTTACAGAATTTAGAAGGGGGGGAAATACCCTGTGGCTATTTTTAACACTTGTGAGAGAGAAGGGATTATTTTTTCTTGCTTAGATATTCTGATATTCCCACCACTGGTAACTGACATTTCCCAAAACTAAAAGTGAAATTTCCCAGTAGGGTCTCAAGTCTGAAGAAGATTTATTAGAAAATAAGAATGAAGAAAACAGAGAGGGAGAGAGAGAAAGAGAGACTGTAAGATTTTTTCACAGGATTCTAATTTTTGTCTCCATAAAAAAAATGGGATTTCTTTAAATTCAATTAAATTTTAATGGAATTCATAAGCAGGATCTTGCCATAATATTATTGCATGCCTCGTTTCTCCTTTTTATATCCACAGACTGATTTTTAGGTTTAAAATTTAAAAGAATACAAGAATGTGATTTTTTCCCCCTCACTAAGGAGATCAAACAAAAAGAAGACAATTTAATCAATATCGAGTTTGGGTTAACCAATTCAAAGTGACTAGATGAAAGTCTCCAATGAAAGCATTAAACATCCACTGAACAGAATACCTAATTAGTATTGATCACCATATAATTCTAAGCATCTGTGCTATTCACATAGAAAGGAAGCAATATATATTCTTGGAAAAATAAAAGCAACAACACTATATCTGGACCTCATTAATATGAGGAAAAGAAAAAAAGGCCCGATACAATGCAACTCATGGCCCTGCCACCTTAGAAAACAATTCATTGGGTAGGACCGTTCATTCAGAGAAGCTATAATATTGTCCAGGGATAGAAGGTAAGACGTGGGATGAGAGCTGGGCTACAGAGAAGTCTGAATGAGGACAATAGTGACAGCCTCAAGGACCCACCTGGGCTTTCTGCCTAGATAAAAAGGACTTCTGACATTTTTTCGTGTGCATGATGTTGGGCAGTAAAGTTACACACATTGTCTGCAATCCTCCTATCGACCCTAGGAGGCCCAGCTACCCACTGTATTAATATGTGCTGATTGTACGGGTAAGAAGATTGAGGATTGGGGAGGCCAAGTAACTGACCCAAGGTCACCCACATCTTAAATGGCAACGGTGGAATTCCATCTGGATTCTCTCCTCATCCTTCCATCATAGTGATTAGTGAGTAGGGGGTGGTGGGGAACCCCTCCCTCCCAGACTCCCAAGGAAAAGTACACACGGACAAGGACATTTCAGCTTGCCATCTTCTACTTTCTATTACTCATGTCACTGGAAGAAGTCTCAGAACAGGGGGGTGTTGCTGGCTTTCCTTGTGGTCGGGAGCTTTAGATAATGCCAGCTCTTTGACCTAGAATCGGATGACAACCAGAGGCTATCTCTTGGCATCCACGTGTGCTTAGAAATTTCCAGAGGACTGACTACAGTTTTCAGTTTTGAACTAAAAGTTTTGGCCTAATAGAAAGGAGGGGATGATCATTGCTGAGGAGGTGAACTGGAAGAGAATGGTAGAGAAATTTCTTAGTTAATTCATTAGCTGAAACTTGAAATAAAGATGGAAGACAATGTTGATACTTTCACTATTAAATCCCATTGAAGAATCCTCCTTCTGTGGAATTCGCTAATTTGGAAATCATTAGCCTATTTCTTTATGGCCTGAGGGAAAAATCAGGAATAAGAGACAGGGATTGGGGAGGAAAGACTTCCCTGAGGTGGTGACTTTTCAGCAGCTTAATAGTTAAGAAGGACCCAACCTTGGGGAGCATTGAGGAGGAGGAGAGATTGGGGTGTGGGGATGCAGGGTGGCTATGCAAAGACGCTGTGAAGCTGACAGATTCAATTTTGCTGGGATTCACCCTTCCATCTTTTGTCTAAGAACCAAACTTCCAGACCAAGGACATGTTTTATCTGTACTGATTTTCCCCATTAGCCTCAACTAGACAAGAATGTTTCTGCCCCTTTTTATATATTGCCTTAGCAATGTTTACCCTTAGAAGTTTGTTGTAGGGTTTCAGGGACATAGGCGTATTTCATGGTCCAAGGGCAAGTGCACCCAGGGTCCCAGCAGAGACTTGGTACCAAACCTGAAAGTCATCGGGAGTGAGGCAGAACACCCTCACCATTGCTGCCCTTTGTCTCTATTTCTCTTCATTAAACCTCTTAACTTTTCACCTCTGCAGACCTGTTTTACTGCTCCTATGAACGTGTGTTGGATGAGGTCACAGAAAAGCTCAGTTTCTATCATCTTAGTTCCAGGAACACTACTCACTGAATCTCATTTCCAAACATGAGGGCAGAAATGTAACTGATCCAATTCTTGTCAAGTGTTCGCCTTAGAGCCCATCATCTGTCGTTGAGAATGTTGATTTTAAATAGGGAGAAAGTTCCCTCTTGGGAGAAAGGGGTCTGATATAAGCTAGGCAGGCAGTCTCCTACAGATGCCCTGTGGCTTTCCACATCATGCTTTAACTCCTCATATCATGACTTCTAGATCCTCTAAAATATACTTGTTTCCTTTATTTCATGTTAGCTGCTACTTACTCTCATTACTTTAAAAATAATAATGTGTCCTCTCCTTTCCCTAGCCCCAAGTTCACAACTCAAAGAGACCCAGCACAAAGAGAACATTGCTCTTCCATGAATCCCCACTCTAGTCTTCTTGTCTCCAGGTTAAGGGGCAGGAAGGAAGGCTGAATTGTTGCAATGCAATCAAGTACAGTATATTCTTTTAAAAAGAGAAGTGATAAAAATTAGTCTCCTTTTTTAGGATTAAACATCTTTCCTTCCTTCCTTCCTTCCTTCCTTCCTTCCTTCCTTCCTTCCTTCCTTCCTTCCTTCCTTCCTTCCTTCCTTCCTTCCTT
>NC_058406.1:135103337-135135395 GCF_002201575.2 Neomonachus schauinslandi | reverse complement strand
CTTCCTTCCTTCCTTCCTTCCTTCCTTCCTTCCTTCCTTCCTTCCTTTTATTTTAGAGATCATCTAATCCCATCCATTAAGAACTAAAGATGTTAAGTGCCTTGCCTGGGGTGAACATTTGTGGCTGAACTCTCTGTACAGGGCTTTTCCAGTTGTAACATGCTGCCTCCCACCCAACTGTATCAGGGACCAAGGCACAGAATAAGAAGAGGAACAGCAGGAATCTCACCAGCCTATGTCTTAGCTCAGAGTGGGCAACCTTTACTGATGGGCTCCTGCTGGCACATGCCTGCCATCATACAGATGTCTTGAGGGGCAGAATTTTGGATGACCAGGTCTTAGTCTAAGTCTTTCTGTATTCTGGAGACGCTTTGCTCACAAGAAAGACCAGGAATGCTGTTTGGGATGCTGCCCACCTTTAGGGCACAATGAACCCTCCTCTGCTGAAAGAGCTCCTACATCAGAGAAATGGGATCTTCTATAGAAATCACATGCAAAAATAACTCTCTCTGGGCCACCATTACCAAATTAAATGTTTGGATAAGAACTAAGTGACTTCCATGACTACTTGAAGCTCTATACTCTCACAATTCCATGGTGAATATATAGAAAGAACAGGAGAAATTTGTCATACAAGATAATACAAAAGGGATAGATAGGAATTCCTGATTAAATACAATTTTTTAAAAATCTAGACATTTAAATTTTTTTAAATTATTTTTTAAAGATTTTATTTGTCTATTTGTCAGAGAGAGAGAGCACAAACAGGGGGAGTGGCAGGCAGAGGCAGAAGCAGGCTACAGCCGAGCAGGGAGCCTGATGCGGGACTCGATCCCAGGACCCTGGGATCATGACTGAGCCAAAGGCAGACGCTTAATGACTGAGCCACCCAGGCGTCCCAAAATCTAGGCATTTTTCAAAAACAACCCAAATAATTAACTGCTTAAGAATTTTTAGTAACTGCTCTTGTAACCACTGTGTAAGGGAAGAAACAGTCTTGATAAAAAATTATTTTTGGGGGGGTGCCTGGGTGGCTCAGTCGTTAAGCGTCTGCCTTCGGCTCAGGTCATGATCCCAGGGTCCTGGGAATCGAGGCCCTGCATCAGGCTCCCTGCTCCGCGGGAAGCCTGCTCCTCCCTCTCCCACTCCCCCTGCTTGTGTTCCCTCTCTCACTGTATCTCTCTCTGTCAAATAAATAAATAAAATCTTTTTAAAAAAATTGTTTTTAAAATTATAAAATAAAATTCTACATATTAAATCTTTAAGACACAGGCAACCTATTCTCTTCTGTAGCTTATAAAGCTCTTAAGCATGGATTACCTCATGGCAATGATCCTACTCTGGAACAGGTAAATACCCATTTGATAAAGGAAGACACTGGGATTCAAAGAAATGGGTCTCAGGCAAAATAATATGCTCATGAGATCATAACCCAAGTTTTCAGTAGGTTGATAGAAATAAAATTTTCTGAAATCAAATGAAGATTTATTTTATCCTCATTTTTATTCTTTTTAAAAAAGCTAATGATGAAATCTCAACTTAATAAATGTTAAAACAATTTTGCAAATCAAAAATGATATGCAATTTTTAATTATGCAGTTTTATGTTTATATATTTGAAAATATGAATAAATTTATTTCCCCCCAAGATGCCAAAATTGATATCAAATAGACTCACCTAATCTTAAAAGTTGAAAATTTTTCTTCATAATTGCCAATTAAAAAAAAAGTCATCCTATTTAAGAAGGTATGCTTGTGTGTGTGTTGTGTTTCTCCGTGTCTGTCTAATTGTGTTGATGGGGCTAAATGTGACTGCCACATAAAGTGATAAAGATTTATGTAAGAAAACGTGTCAATTTTTTAAAAATTGAAAAATACCTATGTACTTATTTTCTCCTGAAGGACTTCTTTAGAAGGAACCATAAGGCATAAAAAGGGTGCTATTTCAGGCAGCATTTCCAAAAGTATAGTAGGGTAGATAATTTCATGTGGCGTATGAATAAACATTTTTATTTGAATAATTATTTTATTTTACACACTCACACACACACACCCTGCCCAACACTCTGCCTTGGAATCATAGGTTTCATTCACAGAATTTATTTGATTCCTCATGTCTGCCTCCAACATCCCAGGCTCAGAAGGTCATCCCTTACCCCCTTCTCCCCACTCAACTCTCTGCATTGTCTTTTCTTTTTCTTTTTAAAGATTTTATTTATTATATTTTTAAGTAATCTCTGTACCCAATGTGGGGCTCGAACTTCCACCCCAAGATCAAGAGTCACATGCTCACTCTACCGACTGAGCCAGCAAGGCGTCGTCCCTGCATTGTCTTTTCTGACCCCATCTCCCCATCCTCCCTAACTACAGGAACCTTGCCGGAGCCCTCTGCGACTCACAGTAAATCATCAAAACCCAATCTAGAGAAGCATGTCTGCTGTCCGTCCTATAAAACAAAGCCATTCCCTGTTAACCAAGAGTTAAATGGCTTGCTTTCTATTTCGATTATTTTTTGCTACGGAACAATTACCCTAAACTTAGTGGCTTAAAATGACAATGACTTTGTTTGCTTTCTAGCTTCTGTGGGTTGACAGCTCAACAACAGTTCGGCTGGTCTCCCTTGGTGTTTTCCAAAGGATGGCTGCAGCTGGAGGCTTCCGCCCCCCAGCCCCCACCCCAGGCCAGCAGGCTGAGCATCCTCCCTCTCCGTGCAGGGCTCCTGTGTGCTGGATTGGGGCTCCCAAAAGAGACAGGAAATGGAAACCTTCAGGCCTTCTTAAGGCTTAAGCCTACAGCTCGCATACCATCCCTGTGCCATCTTCTATTAATTAAATAGTCCCAGAGCCAATAATCAAAGGGAGGGGAAAACAAATTCCACCTCTGAGGTAGGGGAGGTGGTGATAAAGATTTTGCAGACCTCTTTAATTCACCACAATTTCGCAAACAAGAGAGTTCCTTTTAGTTTCTATGAAGAACAAGGACTTTGAGGTTTCAAAACCTATCCATGGTTTTGAAACCTGTATCATGCTTTTTATATAAGGAAACTTAAGTGTATTCACTATCCTTTGGAATACACTTTAGTTTCCTTATATAAAAAGCATGATAGTTTCCCAAAGCAGTGCAACACTAAGGTTAAGAGCTGGTTCAGACAGATGGTAAGTGATTATAAGGTGATATACACATGTAAAGACTCCTGGCCTTTCAAACAACACTCTGAAATCCAAGTTTTACAACCATGAACCTCACTTTGTAGACGCTCTCACAGTCTCTGCTTTCCTAGATACTAAAATTCATTTTCTGATCAGTAAAGACATTTCTGTCCACACTTCTAAAAGTTAAAAAAACAGATTACACTTCAGAAGAAGTATCAATAAATTGGTTACAAATAAATGGGATTTTTTTTTCCCCATCTCAAATATAGCTAAGCAAATAAAGAACACAGTTTAACCTAGCATGGGAACCTTTCCTGCTTTAATTTAATTGCCTCTCCCTCTGAAAAATTTCCCAGAGTATTAAGACACTTTCAGAATAGGTGCCTCTGTTTCTGTTCATTTCACAACTACCTCTTCTTTGCTCCTTTTTATTTAATCAAAATGTACACATTTGTTTAAGGTAATTAAAGAGAATCTACAGGAGAGAAGCAGTTGTGTGAACAACTTAAAAATCACTCACATTCAATTCGGTAACTAGACTGTACTTATATTTTGAATGCAGGTGTGAAGATGTTTTTTGAGTCAAGTCTTTTAGCTGTGTGGGGAAAACTGCCAATTTTGCTTAACTGCTCCTGAGTGGGTTACTCCCTGCAATTCTACTTATGCTAGAAGTAGATGCTGAGAGATTTGCTTCCCTTTGGCCTCTTCTGTCTCGGACTGGGGTTGATGAATGTTTGGGTTCAAAGGGCTTTTCTCTTTGCAAAGTAAATAGAAGGAATGGCAATGTGAAGAGTGCAAGTAATTAAGTAGGAATGTATTGTCAATTTACAATATTGTTTCTACCCATGTCATCATTTATTGACTTTGTTATTGCATGTACAAAATGTAGCCCTGGAGTAAACAGACTGAAAACAGCCTACTGGTTACTTACAGTGATGTGGGAGTTAGGCCAGCCCAGATATTTATCTTTAACAATAGGGTAGGAGTTCTTTACATCAGAGCTTCATAGAGATAACAAAAGGAGTAACTGATGTGGTAATGATTGCACCAACCCTGCAGAATAAGAACTACAAGCATTCTACAATACCTGGTTTATATATGACTACAAATATATCAATTTTGTTTTTTTTTAAGATTATTTATTTATTTGTCAGAATGAGAGGGAGAGAGAGATAGCACAAGCACGGGGAGCAGCAGAGGGAGAGGGAAAAGCAGGCTCCCTGCTGAGCAGAGAGCCAGATGTGTGGCTCAATCCCAGGAGCCTGGGATCATGACCTGAGCTGAAGGCGGACTACAGACTGAGCCACCCACGTGTCCCCAAATATATCAATTTTCAATCCCTCTTCACTCTCACAAAAATCTTACCCAGGTCTATAGCAGAATAATCCCCATCACTGAATGGATTCTTCTTCCCATATTATCCAAATTCTCCTGTCCCCTACAGGGGAGCGGGCTCCAGGGTAATTCCTGGGAGGCAGCTTTCTCAATTCAATTTAGGGCAGCTTACATCGGGGAGGGAAATCTCCCAGATTTTGATACTCCTGAGAAAGATATGTGAATTCCTGCCCCTGATTTCTAGCTCCAGGGGAATGGCTTCCTGTTTGCACCAGGCTCTGATCAGCCTTCTGCCCTTATTCGTTCTGAAACTGTCCAGCTGCGCAGATGGAAGTTTTATTTTCTCCTTTAGCAGAATTGGGGGCCGGGCTGAAAAGACTCTCCCCATGAGCAGAACGTGGATGCCCGATATTTGTGTGAAACCCACACTTTCTCCATCCATGACCCACCCACAGTCGGGAGGCCTGGAGGTAAGGATTTAACCATCTGACGGGCAAGAGCAGAGGGGCCGTGACGTCATCAACATCCGCCCAGCGCGCGCCCGAGGTCGACAAGGTCATGGAGGGCAGAGCTTAAGTGTTTAACTTGCTACAGCCCTCGCGCAGCACGTCTCCTTCGACGACAGGGCTTCTCAGGTAAGCGAAACATAGCCTAGGAGAAAAAAATGAGCACACACACAGGCCAAAAAGAGAAAACAGTTAAACACAAAATCTGTAAATGGCCTCCTTAGGGGGAAGTAGCCTGGAAGTTTCCAAGTATCACGAAACAAAAAAAATCTTAAAATACTGAGCAAACATCCAGCATGATTTCAGGTAACAAAAGAATAAAATACTAGTAAATTTTCCTAAATTAGCTGCTGAATTACAAACATCCATTTGCGAAAAAGATTTGAGATTTCAGTGAGGATGAACGCTCAAGTTACTTAAAAAGTAAAGTGAGAATAAAAATGGACGAGGGCCATTAAGGCTCAAAACTAGATGGAACACAAACACTGACAAGGAGAGGGAGGAGGTGCTTGGTGTTCTGAATGCTGCCCTAAATATGGCTAAAATTTTACAAGGAAAGGGATTTTCTATAAATGTTTGGAAGAATAGAATACCCAACAGAAACATACTATTGTCTATTTGGAAACTTCTGTATACAGTCACTTCTTCTGTATTAAGCAAGGTAATGCCATTTTAAATATTCAGAAACAGCATTATGCTCTTAATAAGAACCACTAAATCACTAGCAGGAGGAGGCCTGATTAGAAAGTCTCCATGTTAGTTTAAGGTCGTTGATTGCACTTCTTTCAGCATGCATTGGTAGAACCACCTATGTGTTTGGCTTATACTGTCATTTTCTGAGGATTCCAGAACCTCAGGCGTTCACTGGGGTCATCTTCCTGTCAGTGGGTCCACAACATTCACCAGGCTCTTTGAGCAAAGCACTGACAAAGGTCTCTTGGTCTGCTTTTCTAGATTTATGATGACACATTCTCCCCCATCAAAATGTTTGTACATTTTTTTCTCCTATCATTGAACTTTATCTGTATTTTTCTTGTTCTGCAGATAAATACAAAGTGATTAAAAGATACTAATTTTAATTTCCCTTTTTATTTTTGTACTAAGGTTTTTTGTTGTAGTAATTCAATGCTAAAGTGATAGTATTGTCATTTTAAGAAGGTTACTTAAGCAATTATTTAACATTTTTTTTAAAAAAAGATTTTATATATTTATTTGAGAGAGAGGGAGAGCATGAGCAGGGGGAGGGGCAGAGGGAGGAGGAGGAACAGACTCCCTGCTGAGCAGGGAGCCTGACGCGGACTGGATCCCAGGACCCTGGGATCATGATCTGAGCTGAAGGCTGATGCTTAACCTACTGAGCCACCCAGGAGCCCCAGTTATTCAACATTTTACATTATATTTGGTTAAGTAAGAACATTAAGACAAAATCTACTGGTTTCATAAAGGAAAAAATACCTCTAACGTGTATATATGCATATGTGTATATATGTATGTATGTATATGCTAAGGTGTATACAAATCAGTCTTCTTTACTTTAACACCTTAATAATGATGTTTACTCCTGTGAGATGTCATGATCAAGCAAGATGCATTGCCCTGAAAATTTAAGCACACGGTTGCAAAATTCTCATACTTCCAAACTTTCATCCATTATGCCTATAAGAAAACTCCCCTTTATTATGTGCAAAATATGGACCTAATTCAGTAACAAGTGTTTTCTAAACCTTTCCATACATTTCTGCATAATGAGATGTCTTACTGTACTTACTGTAAGCATATTACTAGAAATTATGTCTTTGGTTGTGCAGCTTTAAACCAACCCTCAGCCTCTAAAAACAAGCAGTAACATCCCAAGTCAAAGTTAGAGCCCTGAGCACCTTAGAGAAGCATTTCCTGAAGTCTGTTCTGTGGACAGCAGTGAGAACCTGTGTTAAAGCCCGTGTTTAAAAGAGCGGGGGGAGGAGGTAGGATCCTTGTTAAAAACATTTTGGGAAGCATTTTATATCCTCCCTGTTGGAGATTCACAACATACATTAACATATTAAAGACTCTTACATTTATGCTCAATTGATTTTCAACAAAGGTGCCAAGGCAGTTCAATAGGGAAAGGATAGTCTTTTCAACAAATGGTGCTGGGACAATTGGATATCCACATGCAAAAAGATATTTTTAAACTCTTACCTCCCATCACACTCAAAATTTTAACTCCAAATGAATCATTCATCTAATTGTGAGAGCTAAAATGATAAAACTCGGGCGCCTGGGTGGCTCCATCATTAAGCGTCTGCCTTCGGCTCAGGTCATGATCCCAGGGTCCTGGGATCGAGTCCCACATCGGGCTCCCTGCTTGGCGGGAAGCCTGCTTCTCCCTCTCCCACTCCCCCTGCTTGTGTTCCTGCTCTCGCTATCTCTCTCTCTCTGTCAAATAAATAAATAAAATCTTTTAAAAATAAAATAAAATAAAATGATAAAACTCTTAGAAGAAACATAGAATATCTTCATGACTTTCATAAATATTACCCAAAAAAGCACAAGCCAGAAAAGAAAAAATTTAATAAGTTGAACTTTATCAAAATTAAAAATATTTGTGCTTAAAAAGACACCATTAAGAAAGTGAAAAGATACGCCACAGAGAAGATATTTGCAGATCATATTTGATTCAGGTCTTGTATCCAGAATACAAGGAACTCTTTCAACACAATAATAAGGAAGTAACCCATTTTAAAAATGGACAAAACATTTCAATAGATATTTAAGCAAAGAAGATATATGAATGGCCAATAAATACATGAAAAGCTCCTCAGTATTATTTGCTATCAGGAAATCAAATCAAAACCACAACTGAGATGCCACCAGGCACCACTATGAAGACTAATTGCTGAAGATGTGCGGAAATTGGAACTCATGCACTGCAGGTGGGAATGCAAAATAGTGCAGCCACTTTGGAAAACAATTTGGGGGGTTTCTTGAAAAGTTAAGCATAAACTTACCATATCATTCACAACTTTAATTCTAAGTATACACCCAAGGGAAATAAAGACGTATGTCCACACAAAGACATGAATGTTCAGTAGCACTATTCACAATAGCCAAAGTTCACAGTGGAAACTCCAAATCCCTGTAAACTCGTGAATGGATAAAAAAGAGGTATATCCATATAGTATATTATTTGTCAATAAAATAAATGAAGTACTGATACATACTATAAAATGGATGAACCTCAAAAACATTATGCTTAGTGAAAGAAGCTAGACACAAAAACCAAATATTGTATGAGTCCGTTTATATAAAATTTCCAGAAGAGGCACATCCATAAAGACAGAAAATAGATTAGTGTTTGCCTGGGACTGGAGGTGGGAATTCAAAGTAATGGCAAATGAGAACAAGGGATGCTTTTGAGGTGATAAAAATATTCTAGAGGGTTCTAGAGGGGAGGGGGGTGGGAGGATGGGTTAGCCTGGTGATGGGTATTAAAGAGGGCATGTTGGGCATGGAGCACTGGGTGTTATGCACAAACAATCATGGAACACTACATCTAAAACTAATGATGTAATGTAGTGACTAACATAACAATAAAAAATTTAAAAAAATATTCTAAACTTGGATTGTTAGTAGTGGTTGTACAACTGTAAATTCACTAAAAATCATTTAATTGTATCTTTAAAACAAGTGAATTTTTCATGGCATGTAAATTATACCTCCATGAAGCTGTTGTTGCTGTTTAAAGGAGAGGGTGTTCTCTGTTCAAAACAAATTTGGGAAACATTTTATATCCGATCTCGTGGAGATCCACAATGTATATTAACATATTAAAGACCAGCGCTTGGGTGGCTCAGTTGGTTAAGCGTCTGCCTTCAGCTCAGGTCATGATCCCAGAGTCCTGGGATGGAGTCCCACATTGGGCTCCCTGCTCAGCGGGAAGCCTGCTTCTCCCTCTCCCACTCCCCCTGCTTGTGTTCCTGCTCTCACTGTGTCTCTCTCTGTCAAATAAATAAATAAAATCTTAAAAAAAAAACATTAAAGACCAAGAAACTCTATGGTAAAGAAACCTATTTAATTATTTAATCCAACATAAACCAAATTTATATGACCACAGGAACTTTAAAAAAAATTACACCAATTAAACTTTCAAAATGAGTGTTAAGGGAAACATAATTAGGAATTGCTGAAGGGAGTTCCCTCCACTCTCTATCCCTTAACTTCTCCAAACCCTCAAGTCTAAGGAAATGGCATACACTTAACTAATCCTGAGACTTTTTAGCAAAAATAAATACAATTTATATATTTAGTGAGTCTGTATGAATCAGCAAACTGGAAAGGCCTCTCTGCCCACCCGTGACTGCCATTTTGTGTACCAGATCTCTGCTGGGGCCTCAGGCTGAGAGGCTGAGATTAAACAGTAATTATAAATGAAGCTGAAGGTAATTAATTACATAATTTTGAGTTGTTCCAGGGTAATACCACTACTAAAATTATAAAATTAGAGCATTAAGAAGGATTACTGTTAAAAGAAAAATAGGTGTGAATAAAGCACCTGATCCATGTGTGAATCATGTCCAAAGGACTTGGCTCATATTTGAATCATGTATAACAGTTGAATGACAAACATGTGCTTGCTAGATTCCTCATAGTCACTAGTTAAATAATTGATGTAGATCACATCTAGAGTCCTGATCATGGGAACTACCACTGGAAAAAACTGGAAGCCCCCAATTCATGGGTCTTTTGTTCTTTATGGGGGGTAGGGTGACTGTTGAATCTAAGGTATGAGGAAAATTTGATTAGAATTATTTACATAAGGAAGGAGAAGAGGAATTTTTAAAAGAAGCATTAACAAGATATATTTTGCAAACAAGTGTTTTATACTTTTCTGTCAGAGACATGAGGGGCGCTTGGGTGGCTCAGTCGGTTAAGTGTCTGCCTTCAGTTTGGGTCGTGGTTTCGGGGTCCTGGGATCAAGCCCTGTGTCTGGGTCCCTGCTCAGTGGAGAGTCTGTTTCTCCCTCTCCCTCTGCCCCTCACCCCCTGCTTGTGCTCTCTCTCTCTCAAATAAATAAATAAAATCTAAAAAAAAAAAAGATTCTCTTCCTCTGCCCCTTCCCCACTCACATGCTCTTTCTCAATCAATCAATAAAGAGAGAAATGATTGTGGGAATGAGAAATGGATAAAGGATTTATTATACCCAATTGGTTACTTTGTAAAGAATTCCTTATAACCGTATTAACAAAGAATGGGGCACCTGGGCGGCTCAGTCTGTTAAGCGTCCAACTCTTGATTTCAGCTCAGGTCGTGATCTCAGGGTGGTGAGATTGAGCCCTGCATCAGGCTTTGCGGTCATTGGGGAGTCTGCTGGAGCTCGTGTACTTTCTCTTTCTCTCTGTCTAAAATAAATGCATAAATCGTAAAAAAAAAAAAAAAAAAAAACTACTACAAACATATCTATATGGAATACTGTTGGACTATGAAATGGATTTGCTAAGAGAATAATTTTTAATGATACTCTTCAGAAAAAATTTGGCTTCAATCAAGCAAGGCACAAATAACATTTGGAAATTTGTCCTTTGTCTTTATTCCAAATATATGCAAATAATATTGATGAGCCCAAAAGATACCAGCCAGAATTTCAGAAATGTTGGTTTTCACATTTGGGAAGTGAATAGAAACTTTTTTTTTTTAATTTTATTTATTTATTCATGAGAGATAGACAGAGGCAGAGGGAGAAGCAGGCTCCCCGCGGAGCAGGGAGCCCGATGCAGGACTCGATCCCAGGACCCTGGGATCATGACCTGAGCTGAAGGCAGACGCTTAACCGACTGAGCCACCCAGGCGTCCCAAGAAGTGAATAGAAACCTTTGATGGAATTATTTTAGGGGCATGCAGGGTAAAAGGCCAAAAGAACATTTTTGAACACTATTTTATATACATTTTGCATTAATCTATTCATAGTTACTTGTAACTAGAATACTCTTAAACAAGTTTGTATTGAATAGGAAAAGAAGAATCATCCAAGAGTAAACTTGTTTAAGCAAGAGAAGAAAACTCCCCTTGTTCAAATAAGGGGAGAAAGCAAGAACTTTTTGATAATCTCTAAAGTCTGAATTTGTGTTCTAAGTACACATGTAAACTGCAGCTTAATAACATGCTTATGACAGAAGAACAAGTCAGAAAGGCTGCAGGTATACAACCCCAGTGCACTTTGGAAACCCAAAATGCCCCCCTTTCTCCCAGCCACCCCCATCTAAATTAATCTGATTTTTGTCTGTAATCTAACTTTTGTTTATACCAACATTTGTCTATAAAGTTTGGATTTCAAACATACCTATTTTGCAAATTCCACTTCCACTTACTGGCTTTCTTATGCTAGTTTTAAAGTTTTTCCCTCAAAATCAGGCTTGCCTCTGACAGTATCACAGCTTCATATATTCTTCGTGTTGGTGGAATCTTGCTTTCTCAAAAACAGCTTCGCAATTTCTGGTGTGCCTTTGCTGTTTTCTAAATTAAAAAGTAAAACATTTTTTACTCCTACTTATAAACAGAATGCCTTATGTTTACTCCAGGTTGTACGAAGGGTTGAGGATGTGAAGAGTGAGATGGAGAAGTCAAAGACTTTTTTTAAGGATAGGAGTAGAGTTTATTTGTAAAGGGACTGTGTCCACTGATAGAAGTCACCTCTATGTGCCTCTTGAATCTGGGTAAAATGACAAAAGAAGGACCCCATCAAGACTTTCTCCATATTTATGTGTCGCTTCATTTTAGCCTATAGCTTAAAATGATCTCTGTTCTCTCCAGCTGGATTCAAGCATTGTTAAGTACTTAACGATTGTTTTAAATAATTTTATTTATTTTTTTTTTAAAGATTTTTAATTTATTTTTTGACAGAGACACAGCGAGAGAGGGAACACAAGCAGGGGGAGTAGGAGAGGGAGAAGCAGGCTCCCCGCAGAGCAGGGAGCCCAGTGAGGGGCTCTATCCCAGGACTCTGGGATCATGACCTGAGCTGAAGGCAGACGCTTAATGACCGAGCCACCCAGGCGCCCCTGTTTTAAATAATTTTAATAACAATTATGTAATCACCTTCACAGAATGTAGAGAAAAATGAGAGAAGAAAAAATAATCACCCTTTGTTCTACTCCCCTAATGCAACCTTTGTTAGCATTTTAATATGTTTCCTTCCGTTTTCTATCAGCTCTTTTTTTGCATAGTTGTGATCACAATCTACTTACAGTTTGGGGTTATGTTCTGTAGAATAAGATCTCCCTCGTTACTAAACGTTCTTTATAATCGTAATGTGGAAGCTCTGCATAATACAACATATTGACAATCTTTCATTTTTTGACATTTAAAAAATCATAAACAGTACTGTGATGAGCATTTTTCTGCATATGCTATATCAATATTTTGGGTTTAATAATTATCTGTAACGAATCTTAGCCCTCCAAGACTGGCAATACAGCAGGGTGGCGCTCCGGGAGGGAGTCCACAATGCCAGTGGATGCCAGCCTTCTCCTAAAACTTTACACTGGTTTAAAAAATGTATTAAGAATCAGATTTGTAGCTTGTTTAAGTCAGCAGCCACTCAGAATTATAAGCAAAAGAGAAAAGATGAAAAAACGTTAGGAGGAACAGAGGGTCTTGAAGTTCATTTCTTCCAACTGTATCAGGGAGGATATCCTACTGTTGGAGAGCAACTAAAATGCTTGCATTTGTTTGATTGGATATCCAAAGGAATGCACTCTTGTTAATGTCAGACTCCTGTGCCATTTTCAAGGTCAAAAATAGGTTGTTTGACTTAAATGGGAATTAAAGGAGAATTAGAATCTTTTTAAAAATTATTTGTTTAAATAATCTCTACACCCAATGTAGGGCTCAAACTCACAACCCCAAGATCAAGAGTCACATGCTCTTCCAACTGAGCTAGACAGGTGCCCTGAAAATTAGAATCTAATAGCCTTTTGTTCTTAGTAAAAAATAGTTTATAGGGGGCACCTGGCTGGCTCATTCAGTAGAGCGTGCGACTTTTGATCTCAAGGTCATGAGTTTGAGCTCCATGTTGGGTGTAGAGATTACTTAAAAAATAAATAAATAAATAAAACCAAAAAAATAGTTAAAATTTGTTTTCATTAAAGAACCCTGGCTGGCTGGCTCAGTGGGTAGAGCATGTAACACTTGATCTCGGGGTTGTAAGTTCGAGCCCCATGTTAGGTGTAGAGATTACTTAAAAATAAAATCTTTAAAAAAATTAAAGAACCAAGGCAGTGCTACTCAAGGTTATATGCTGCAGTATTTTCATAGATTGAAATGGTTGATAAGCCCCAAATTGGTTTCTTCAATCTCATTCTTCATTGCTTCCTCCCAAATAATGTATTTCATTGTTAATATAAAAGTGCACTGTTGTACTCTCAAAAGAACTTGGCAGTTCATAAATAAAGAATGGGGAAAAAGTATGCAAATCTTTGCCAACCTCCAAGTCCCTTCAGGTTAATTTAGCTGTCACACGTAATTTCCCAGGAAAGAAAGCAGCCCATGTCTATAAACCAGCCAGTTAACTCATCTACACTTGCATCAAGCACTTCACTCCTGTGTCATTTTTTCATCACAGTATGATTACTGTGACAAAAGCGTTGATGAGGTCAGTAACCACATTTTGCTCAAACTGATTATTCAGTAACTGTAGGCAAATCTTGAAGCATCCTGCAGCAAGTAACAGGTCCTTCGTCACAACGTCACAAAACACCAGCATTAGATAATTAAATTTCCATTACCTATAACATGATTCTTAACACATCAGTAAGATAATAATAGAGTTGTTGTTTATAATTGCTTAAAATATTCTTTTCTGCCTCCTCAAAAAAACAAAAGTCCAGACATCACAAATGCATTTTTAGTGTATCTGTTTGAACTATAATGAGCTCTAATTAATTTCCTAGGGACTGTTTGTCCTAGTTTGGGTCTTCCTGTTCTTTTTTTTTTTTTAAGATTTATTTTATTAGAGAGAGAAAGACAGTGGGGTGGAGGGGGAGAGAGAGAATCCCAAGCAGGCTCCCCACTGAGCGTGGAGCCCATGCGGGGCTCAATGCCATGACCCAGAGATCATGACCTGAGCTGTATTCAAGAGTTGGACACTTAACCAACTGAGCCACCCAGGCGCCCCCATCCTGTTGGTTCTAATCCTACTTGCATTTGACCATGTTGCTTCTCACTGCACCTGGATTAAGAACAGAAATAGAAGAGAGGGCTCTGGGGCCCCAGCCCTTCCCTCTGTTTCCACTGGCATGTGAACTGGTGGTAGCTGTTCTATTTAACTATTGCTGCATAGCAAGCTACCTGTAGTTAGTGGCTTAAAACAACAACCATCGTTTATTTTGCTCATGAAGCTACAACCTGGGACAGGGTTCAACAGGGACAGCCTTTTTCTTCCCACAGCATCAGCTGGTGACAACAGCTATGAGCTGGAACCATCACCCAAAGACCCACTCACACGTCTAGCAATTGATGCTGACTGGAAAGTGGGACTTTAGCTGGGGCTGTTGGATGGAACACCAGTATGTGGCCTTTCCATGAGCCTGCTTGGCTTCTTCACATAGCAGCTGGGTTCTAAGAGCACATGTCCTAAGAGGACAGAGCAAAAGTCCATGGCATTTTTATGACCTCCCTTTGGAAGTCATATGGCATCACTTGCAACTGTGTTATATTGATCGAGGCAGTCAAAGAGGTCCACCCAGGTTCAAGAGGAGGAGACCTAAGCCACACTACTTGATCAGAGGAGTGTTGGGTCTCATTGTACAAGGAGCATGTGGGATAGGGTATATTGTGATGGCCGTCTTTGGAAAATAAAATCTTCCACAGTTGCTAAATAAATCATTCAGATGGAAATACTAATTTTTTAAGAAGTCTGTTTTTAAAAATATTTAGGTACTACCATTGATCTCTAAGTACAATTATCTCATTCTATCTTAGTGAAACATAGAGGCCTTCACAGGGGAGGACCCTTTATGCTGGCTCTTAAGAAATGTGGTAATAAAAAAGGAGGGGCAGAGGAATTATTTATAGTGGTGGGAACAAGATACCTCATCAGTTATATTTCTAATGACGATACCAACTTTCAGACTGTTGGAAATAAATGATCTTGTACTCAGATTATTCTGGTTGCATCTTAAGTTTAATTTTTCATGTAATGTATCTGAATAGGTCATAATTGACTTAGTGACACTTTAGTATTTCACTAAGAGAATGACACACTAAAAACCAGGAATTAGTACATAATAGGAAATGTTATAAATGTGTTATAAATCTAAATACCTTATGTTTCCACAAGACACTAGAGTATTGGTTTCCAAACCATTATTTACCAATAAATGTGCATTGAATCAATGAATAAATAGCCATTTATCATTGTTCTCAAACAGAACTATTTCTCAAGTATAACGTGTTCCTTAATTACTCCTAAAACAAACTTAAGTCATGTCTATGTGAGATCAAAGGAGATGTTTTTGGATAAAAAATAAACATCCAAATCCTTTTGCATCTGCATTTTTAGCATTTATGCACATAATTCTGAGACGTTTTCATTTTAAATTGATGGTGGCTATTTCCTATGTCAGTTCGTATAGTTCTACTTCATTCTTTTTAACATGTACCTAATAGGGTATCTTAGGTATTAGGTACATACCATAATCTAACCATTCCCTACTTATGGGCATTAAAATGTTTCTAGTGTTTCACTATTACAAACAATGGCATCTCTGGATGATTGTGAATTGCTTTGACTTTACTGTATTTTCTAAAATTTCATTTGTAAGTAATATGAAAAACATAATTTGGCTTCTAAAAAGATATCAATGCATCAGATGCATAAGATAGCCAGAGATAGGTTATTTATTATTTAAGTAGGTGTTCACATTTGGTTTTAATTCTCCCCATTTCATTTCAAAATGTTTGTTTCTAAGGGGAGTCTTCCAGAAAAAAAAGCCTTCTGATTGGCCTTTTATTCACCCTACTTTTACTCCAGCTAGGCAAACAGTATAGGAGTAAGGGAAACATTTTGTTTTTTTGTTTTTTTGGGTTTTTTTAAAAGATTTTATTTATTTATTAGAGAGAGAATGAGAGACAGAGAGCATGAGAGGGAGGAGGGTCAGAGGGAGAAGCAGACTCCCTGCTGAGCAGGGAGCCCGATGCGGGACTCGATCCCAGGACTCCAGGATCATGACCTGAGCCGAAGGCAGTCGCTTAACCAACTGAGCCACCCAGGCGCCCGTAAGGGAAACATTTTGGGTAAACAGTTGAGAACAGGTTGGAAATGGAATCCTTATTTGGACAACTTTTAAAGAAATACCTTCTTTCATGTGGATTTATCTATTGGAGAGCTTGGATTATTTTCTTGCTCAAAGTGTACTCCTTGTTAGAAGTCAGGATAGTGATTACCCTTGGATGGAGAGAGAATAACTGTTAAGGATCCCTGGGAACGACAGACTTCCAGGGTGCCGGTAATGTTGTTTCTTAAAAGGGGTACAAGTTTCACACAGATGTGTTCTGCTCACTTTGTGAAAATTCATCAAGCTCTGTACTTTTGTTGCCTTCACTTTTCTGTATTATGTTATTCTTTAAGTACAAGTTAAGAAAATAAAGGGCTATGGAATGAAAGATGATGTCATTTTGACAAACTGAAAGAAATCAATGAAATAAAGGGATGAGGCAAGAGGACTTGTAATTTGAGTAGTTTCAGGACAATGTGCTATCTATGTATCATTCAAGAAAATGAGAAAAGGCAGCTAATGACAAAATTCCCTCCATATCAAATAATATTTTTGCTCTGATAAAAAATTTAACAATATTGCAGGCCTTGACTATTATTTGTTTGTCTTATCCATAAAGTTGCCACCGTTATTCTTTCCCAGGTGATTCCCTCCACCTCCGTACTTGATCTCTCACCCCCCAAATCCACCAACACCCTACTACATTAATTAGTCATGCCCAGTGTTGGCCTTTGCACTGGTTCCTTTCCCTCAACCTATAAAACAAATATCCAAATCTCTTCGTATCCTGGAAAAGGTCTCCCAACAACCAGGCTCCTTTCCCAGTGTTTGTCCTCCGCTGTTGTCATTTCCTTCCCTGCAGGCAGTCTTCATTTTCTCTGTTTTTAACTGTCTGTTAAATCCGTGCAACTACAAATGGTTATGTTGGTCTCTTGCATTATTACATGGTTATCATAATAATTTATGTGTTGCCCACCCCCACACTATCAAACTATCAGCAGTGAAGAGACTGTCCATACTTATTCATCATCATATTAGCAGAACCAAGTACAGTGTCTTCCTTTCTTTAAACTTCATTCATTGTTGCCACCAAGAAACTCTTAAGTAAATGACTCCCCTAGGGCCATGATATAAGAGCACATTCCACCTCCTTCCTCCCTCCACCACTGCCCCTCCTTTGGGGTCTTGATCTTTTCTGACTCAAGTTCTCTTAGAGTTGGTTAGTCCTGTAAGGTCTGGAATCTATCCTGCCCACCACCATATTCCCAGTAACTGACCAAGTGCCCAACTCATGGCAGAGGCTTCATAGATCTTCCTCTAATAAATGAAATGAAGGAATAAATGAGTGAGTGAAAAAGAAGAGTGGAAAGTGAATCTGAGGTAGATTGGCAAAGTTTTGGGAGCTGATACATATATAAGACATTTCTAGTTTTCATTCTTTGCTGTATCCTAGACCAGAGCAGTGTTTTTCAAGCTACTTGTTAAGATCAATTAGTAAGTTGTGAAATCAACTTTCTGAGTCATAATTGACATTTTGAAAATAAACAGAATACGTTAGAACAAAACAAATAGAGGAACAGATTAAGATGGAATGGAATAAAAAATAATCAGTGCATTGCAGGAGGAAAAGGAAAGAACTATTTCATAACGCTTTCTCAGTTATATGTATACATGTAAATGCTTGTTCTAGATTTCAGTTTAAAATATTTCTTAATATGTGTCAGGCTCAAAAAATTGGAAAGCTACTGCCCTAGTAGCCCGTGCAAGATAGAGTTAACGAAACTTCGAAAGGTAGACAGCCATGAGAGAAATCAGGTTATCATAAAGATCAGCAAAGTTTGAGCTGCTTATTTCTTTATTATTTTTTGTTATCTTTTGGTATTTTTGGCAGCACAAAGTCTTCTAAACAAGTTAATCTTCAACTCAAAGGCACAGTTCACTTCAAAATGTCCAGAAAAATTTCTTGAAATAGGAGATAGATAAATCAACTATCTGTATAGAATATTTTAATGTACCAGTGTCACAAAAAAACATTATACAGGACTCAGTGTGAAGATAGCGTGCACTACTTTTTTTCTTTGTCAAAAAAATAGTTTTCAATATATTTTAGATACATATGTGCCGTTTAATATAGTTTAGGAATATTTTTACTTGATTCTCAGTTCTCTAAAAATGTTCTCAGGTTCAGATCTACCTTTACATTTTCTTAATTCATAGCAATTTCTTAATGAAATCTCATTTTCCTTTCATGTAATATATCTAATTTTCTTGCTATCCTTCCAATCGGATTGAGCTGCTGACCTTCACTTGTGACCAGTCACTTTGACTCTCTCTGACCATGTTACCCTGAGGTTAAAAGTTACACTATAGTACCTGTTATTGGATCTTGCTCTGGACACCCGCGTCTGGCAGGAGGCAATTCTTAGAGCCCTAGACAGAGATAAGGGATCATGCGGTGGTTTCTGTCATCACATGGAATGCGATGTTGGGAAAGTAGGTTGGGATGACATGCTTGCCCATTAAAGCAGAGCTCTGCCTGAATCACATGGACGAAGAATGGGAGGAAGGATGACATCAGAGATCTTGAGAAGACAAAAGACTAAACCAAATAAACAAATGTATCCCCCTAGGAGGTCTCCCAGCTTCCAGGCTCCACTGCACCTCAGGCTGTTCTCTAGACCGCTGACTGTTGAATGCATGCATGAGCTGTACTGATGTGGAAGGCTCAGCTGTCTCATAGTCTGTTCATTAAAAATATTTTCTTTTAAGATCTCCTACATCCAGATTGCATTTAGGAGGAAAGAAAGAAAGCCTGAAGCAGTCAAGACACAGAACCAGACCAGACAGGTGATTCCAAACACTTTTCTTTCAGGTACACAAGAGAGCCATTTTTTGCTGTTTTCTCAAAATCTATTGTAATTGTAAAGAGAAGAAAATGAAGGAACATTGACTTTAGGTGTGGTGAGATTTCTGTCATTGGAACTTTCTGAGTATAAGCCATGTGATTATTGTCTGAGATGTGAGGGAAAGAATGCCAGTGTGGGGGGATGGGAGATGAGCCCACAGCTCTGAGGCCATTTTATCTCTTAGAACCTGTTCTAGAAGTTCTCCCAAATCACACAAACAAGCAAAAGGTGTTCCAACTCCCTGGCACCACTTGAGGGCCTGAGTTATCTGTTAAAGGCATGAAGCCACTCAAGGAGCTCTCTGACAGCCACTGATTTTTACAGATGGAGAAAATGACTCATAGGGAAACAGCAGTTTTTTGCCTTTACTATTTTCTTCTTGTGCTTTTATTTTTTATTTTTTATTATTTTTTTAAAAGATTTTATTTATTTATTTGACAGAGACACAGCGAGAGAGGGAACACAAGCAGGGGGAGTGGGAGAGGGAGAAGCAGGCTTCCTGTGGAGCAGGGCCTAACGCGGGGCTCGATCCCAGGACCCTGGGATCATGACCTGAGCTGAAGGCAGACTCTTAACAGCTGAGCCACCCAGGCGCCCCTCTTCTTGTGCTTTTAGAGACCTATTCAAGAAAAGGATTGAACGCTATAAGCTTTGTATATGAAAGCCCTATAAATATATTTCAGGGAGGAAAGGGAAGTTATTGTTTAATAGGCACAGAGTTTGCAAGATGAGAAAGTTCTGGAGATCTGTTTCACAACACTATGAATATATTTAACACTGCCGAACTGAATACTTAAAAATGATTAAGATGGTAAATTTTAGGTTGTCTTTTTTACCGTAGTAAAACTGTATTTCATCATGCGTGTTTCTTAAAATACTATTTAGGTAGGAACATTAGATAAACTATCTCTTCATTACTCTTCAGTAGTCCCTAGGTTCAACAAGGGATTACAAATCAAGTCAGGTATTTCAAAGTTATGTGCCCTGTGGTTGTTATCCTAAAAATAAGAGTAGTTATAAGAACCTGGGCACTCATGAGCTTTCATGGTCTTATCGAAGCTTTGCCTGGGTGCAAAATACGATTAGTCACCTTACCCTGTAGCCCATGGATGTAGCCCATGGGCTAGGAGGCAGTTTTCATGGTGCCTACTCGATGGTGAACAAGGAAGAGCTATGAACCAGAAAGGGAACTTAGTAAATTTTATAATCTGTAGAGAGATATGGCGTAGTTAGTGATAATTTCACGGTCTCTTTGCCACTCAAAATAAAAGAGATTAATGTAAATTAGAAACTTCTCCCAGTTCTTTAGGTTGAAGTGCACCAGACACTTGGAAAGTTAATTCTTACAACATGTGGCTGGATGATATACGTAGAAGACATCCAGTCCAGAGCCCAGACACATAGCACAAATTTTTATCTCTTCTATTTTGTAATTACCTACAACAGTGTTTGGCATATCATAGATACTCTACATATTTGTTAAATAAGTGAATAATGGGAATGTAAATTAGTGCAGCCACTGGGGAAAACAGTATGGAGGTTCCTCAAAACGTTAAAAATAGAACTACCCTATGATCCAGCTATTCCATTTCTGGATATTTATTCAAAGAAAATGAAAATGCTAATTCAGAAAGATATCTGCACCCCTATATTCATTGCAACATTATTTTCAGTAGCCAAGATACAGAAGCAACCCAAGTGTCCCATCGATAGATGAATGAATAAAGATGTTATAGATACACAGTGGAATACAACTCAGCCTTAAAAAAGGATGAAATCTTACAATTTGCAACAACATGGATGGACTTAGTATTATGCTAAATGAGATAAGTCAGAGAGAGCAAAACAGATACCATATGATTTCACTTACATATGGAATCTAGAAAAAACCCCAAAAACAACAGGACAGAAACAGACTCATAAACGCAGGAAACAAGCTGGTGGTTGCCAGAAGGGAGGAAAAGAGGGGTGGGGATGGGTGAAATAGGAGAAGATTAGGAAGTATAAACTATAAAATAAGTCACAGGGATGAAAAGTAAAGCATAGGGAATATAGTCAGTAATACTATAATAACTTTGTATGGTGACAGATGGTAACTATAGTTTTCATGGTGAGCATTTCGTATTAGATACAGTTGTTGAATCACTATCTTGTACACCTAAAACTAATAGAATATTGTACATCAGGGGCACCTGGGTGGCTCAGTCGGTTAAGCGGCTGCCTTCGGCTCAGGTCATGATCCCAGAGTCCTGGGATCGAGTCCCGCATCGGGCTACCCGCTCTGCGGGGAGCCTGCTTCTCTCTCTCCCTCTGCTTACTTGTGTTCTCTCTCTCTCTCTGTCAAATAAATTTTAAAAAAAAATCTTTAAAAAGAATATTGTACATCAACTATACTTCAATTAAAACATATTTTTAAAGTGACTTTTAGAGAAAAAAAAAGTAAGGGTTCAGTAAATGTTAGCTAACAATGTTTTAGATTTCCAACATAAAGGAAAAAATGCGCTCCACGGACGATGTGACAAAGCTGAGAAAACTGGAATGAATTGCAGTTCAAGATGCTGTGCAGTGGGAGATCGGCTAGAAATTCAGACGAATTAAAAAAGGTGGTGAGACTTAAACGAAGATAATAAAAAAAGAGAGGCAGCTTTTGGAAACCTGAGAACATAGCAATAGGAGGTCATCCACTGTGCTGATAGATCGTATTCTCGCACTAATGCATGTAGCTTTGAGATTTTCCTTTTTCTCTTAGTGACTCAGTTTCTTCAATATTCATTTAACACACATTCAATAAGTGCTAAGTGCTCCTCTGAAGTTAGGAACGTGTAAAACCTGGGCCCTGTCATTTAAAGAGTTCACAGTGAGGGGGGAGTGCAGACACACAACTCAAAATCATAATGTAATAACACGGGGTGCCTGGGTGGCTCAGTCGTTAAGCATCTGCCTTCGGCTCAGGTCATGATCCCAGGGTCCTGGGATCGAGTCCCGCGCCGGGCTCCCTGCTCCGCGGGAAGCCTGCTTCTCCCTCTCCCACTTTCCCTGCTTGTTTTCCCTCTCTCACTGTGTCTCTCACAACATAACATAATGTAATACAAGTGTCCACATGGAAGAAGGGTATGAGCAATGTTATCTAGTTAGTGGGAGGGATGGAAGGGGTATAAAAGGGTTCCCAGAGAAAGCAGTCATATTGCTAATGGGCCTTTGGAGTGGGAGTTTGCCAGGCAGATAACTAAATGGCAAAAAAAAAGAAGAAAGAAAAGAATAATAAATCAGTAATAATAATAAAGGCCTATCATGCACAAGGCATTGTAGCAGACATTTGAAATGCATTGTGTATTACATTATGTCATATTTCATTGACCTGTGTGTGCACACATACATCTTTGGGAACACCAAGGTAAACAGGAAGAGGGCCTGGTCGAAAAGCGAGGAGAAGCAAGCTGGGAAGATTGTACCCAGGCCCTATTCCCATCCCTTTGCTTGGAGCCTCACCACCTCCCTTCCTCTGGGACCAGATTCCCTCTACCTACTTCCCTTTCTTTCTCCAGAGCCTTAGGTTTTATTCAGAGCCAGAGAACCCCTCCTTACTTATTGCACCTAGAGAGATTCAGGTCTAAAAAACAGAGGCATCTCTGTCCAGGAAGAGCTGTATTGGGGGACAAAGTATAGAAGACAATGACAGTGATTCTCACTTTCTTCAGTCACGTGGAAAACAATATCAGGATTCCATCCTTCACGGTTTGGCTCCGGTATCGCAAGCACTCTCTCCACAAATACACATACTCTGCAGAAATACAGTAAGTGTACATTGACAAGTGATCAAAGAGTCTGCAGACATCAACTACTTGTCTACACCATGACAAGCTGAGGAAGAAGTGGTGCATAAACAAGAAACTTCTCCAACTTTGTAGAATGGATCCCAGCAAGCATGGGACTGGGGCAGAGGATTCTCCAGTCCTGTTTAGCCACAGAATTTCTCTTCCTCTTCCTCCCCATCATTCCCTTGGTAATTAATCAGGAACTGCTGTGTTACAGTACTTGAACTACTAACTAAGTTTCATGCTGTTACTCTTGCCATCACCTAAGAATAAGAAGAATCTCACTTGGCTTCTTGTATGTCCTCCCTCCATCTAGGATTCTGCATGACTCTTGGTTGGGGCTCAGTAAAATAGAACTTAAAAAAGAAACTTTCTCAATAGGTTGATTTATGATACAGATACTATGTGAGCAGCCATATGAAAGAATGGGGACTATAGGCTTCGTGCAGCGGTTCTGACTTGAACTCATCAGAATCCATTGGAGGGCCTGTTATTTGGGGCCCCACCCTCCTGCACCTTCCCACACCGTCCCTTCCCCCGCCCAGAGGACCCAGAGGATTCTGGGTGGGGCCCCCAAATTAACATATCTAGCAAGCTTCGGGTGATGATGCATTCTTTGAAAATCACTAGCTTAGGGTCGTGAAGTTTAGTTGGCATTTGAACCAGGGTGTGAGAAATGTATGGCTTGTTCAGCTGAGCCTCTGATTCAGATTGTCAAGGCACCCAGATATCCACTTCAGAGATCACAGTTCTGCCTGTGTTTTATCTGCTGTGAGAGCAACATCACAACCACTGTCCTTCCATGTCAATGTTTGGCAAAGGAACTACAATAGAGGCTTTTATTTTTTTTTAAGATTTTATTTATGTATTAGAGCACAAGCAGGGGGAGCGGCAGGCAGAGGGAGAAGGAGAGAGAGAAGCAGACTCCCCGTTGAGCAGGGAGCCCAATGCAGGGCTTGATCCCAGGACCCCGGGAGCCGAAGGTAGCCGCTTAACCGACTGAGCCACCCAGGCGCCCCCAGTAGAGGCTTTTAGAAGTACCACCTCTTTAGTGAGAAAATAGTGTTTATTTGTTAATAAAACAGAAAAGACGGTCGGGTAGGGGGCATTGGTTCCTGGAGATGGTGATAATCCGCATCTAAGTGCAGTTGGTGTTTGTGAGATAGGCCATTGTGATGATGCAGTGTTGGGTTAAGGTTTTTTTTGTGCCAGTCTGCCAGCCCTTGACTCGGCTCCTGAATGGTCCAAAGAGGCAGAGACTGCCTCTTTGGCTCACGGTGGCACAGTGTAGGACTAAATCCAGCTGGATGGAGGGTGTCAAAGGTTTTGTGTAGTAGTGTTACTTCCCCCCAGGCCCCAGAATCTTACTTGGACCCAGGGTACTGAAGCTGGGCCACAGGAGGGGTTTAAAACCACTATCTAATACTAAGCTCAGAAACAACAAAAACAAAAACCAGAAACAAACTCGTAATTCCAGAATCTGAGAGACACCTCAAGAAATTTCCAGGAAAACCACCAGCTTTATAAAAGGGGCTTAAGGAGGGACGCTGGAGGCACACAGACCTGGGTTTAAGTTCAGCCTTGCATTTTAGTTGCTGATTTGAAAGATTTCTTAAATACTTAGTCTCAGTTTTCCTTATTTGTGAATGTTGGACATTGAGGTGGTTTTTATTTTTTATTTTTCACAGTTGTGTACAATACTGTGATCAATATCTATACATACATCCTTGAATTAATCTATTATTATTTAGAAGAGATTCCTACAAGCTGCATCCCTTGGTCAAAAGTAGGAATTTGAGGCATGTGATCAAATTGCCTTCCTGACAGTTTCCAGCATTTTGCATACATTTTTTTTTTTTTAAAGATTTTATTTAGAGGCGCCTGGGTGGCCAAGTCGTTAAGCGTCTGCCTTCGGCTCAGGTCATGATCCCAGTGTCCTGGGATTGAGCCCCGCGTCGGGCTCCCTGCTCCGTGGGAGGCCTGCTTTTCCCTCTACCAGTCCCTCTGCTTGTGTTCCCTCTCTTGCTGTGTCTCTCTCTGTCAAATAAATAAAAATCTTAAAAAAAAAAAAAGATTTTATTTATTTGTCAGAGAGAGAGAGAGCACAAGCAGGGGGAGCAGCAGAGGGAGAGGGAGAAGCAGACTCCTTGCCGAGCAAGGAGCCCGATGTGGGACTCGATCCCAGGACCCTGGGATCATGACCTGAGCCGAAGGCAGATGCTTAACCAGCTGAGCCACCCAGGCATCCCCCGTTTTACATACATTGACAGCAAATGAGAGTGCTTATTTCCCAGCATCCTAGATATCAGAGGATAGTTAATTCAAAACTCTTGATTTTTGTAGATTTTACATAACCATATGCATCCCAGTGTTGTGTTCTGTGGCAGTGCTGTAGTTACTAATGAAGTGCAGTATTTTTACACATTCATTGGCCATTTCTGTTTCTTCTTTAGTGAATTGCCAGTTTATGACCCATACCTATTTTTCAGTTTGTGTATTTTCCTGTTTTCTAAAAATTCATTATACCCACAGAACAGTAATTTTTTAAAAGATTTTATTTTTTTTTTAAAGATTTTATTTATTTATTCATGAGAGATAGAGAGAGAGGCAGAGGCAGAGGGAGAAGCAGGCTCCCCGCAGAACAGGGAGCCCGATGCGGGACTCGATCCCAGGACCCTGGGATCATGACCTGAGCCGAAGGTAGACGCCCAACTGACTGAGGCGTCCCTAAAGATTTTATTTTTAAGTAATCTCTACACCCAACATGGGGCTCAAGCTCACAGCCCCGAGATCAAGAGTTGCATGCTCTACCGACTGAGCCAGCCAGGCGCCCCAGTAAATTTGTCTGCCATAAGTTTGCAAATTTTTTGTCTTTTTATTTTTTTATTATGATGGCTTTTCATATTTAGAAGTTTAAGGTTTATGTGCATGAATAATTTCTGATGCTCTTTGAAATTATTTATGGCATGCATTCCTAATGATTTTGGGGAAAATTCATTTATATGTACACAGAATTACTTTGGACCCCATCCATGGAGGGTTAGATGTGCAGATACTAGAAAGATATACAAAGTACAGTAAAGCCAGAAATGAAAGAAGTCACTCTTATACATTTAGTTATAGAACTAAATGTTTAATGTTTAGAGACATATATATGAATCAATACAATTCTTTTTTAATAATTTCATATTTTTAATATACTTTTACATATTTGTATCAGGATCTTGGCGTTTAAATATTTAAATAAAACATTAATAGAGATGATGGAATGTATTTTTCTTGGGAAGTAGCAAATGCACAATACACCAACAAAATATCCCACACTTGTGTTTACTCAAGCTATCACAACAAGGTAAATATGAATGAAGACTAAATATTGTTCTTTTTTATTTGTATAGGTCTTAAGACTCATTTTCTCACATGATTCCATAACGGAGGAGAGAAACATTTCCTTACCCTCAGGTTAAAGAAAGGACACTGATTGGCCCCATCCTGAGTTGGAGGGATAAAAAGAAATGTCCTGGGGAGCCAAACATCAGAGTTACCTCGGTGCATTGCAAAAAGAAACTGTGGTGAATTTTTTTTTTTTTTTCAAACAAAGTGTTTTTTAATTGAAGTGTAATGCATACAGAAAAGTACACACATTCTAAGTATAGAGTTTGGTGAATGTTTACAAAATGAAAACAGCCCTGTAACTATTACCAAGATCAAGAAATGAAACATAACATCTGAATTTTTAAAAAGTTCTCTCTCTTGCTGTGTCTCTGTGAAATAAATAAATAAAATCTTTTAAAAAAATAAATAAAAATTCTCTTAGGTTTTGACTGGCTTCCTTTGAGACCCTTTTGGGGCAGTTTTCTGTATATGTTATCTCAATAAATAAATTTTCTCAAAATGGTAAAATTACAATCACCAGTGCTAGTAATCAAAGAGTTAATTCAGTCTTCTAAATAATAAATACAGAAATCTTTTGGTTTTCAAGAATTTTTTCTCATTCTAATAAATGTTCCTTTAAAAAAAAAAAAATAGAAGAGGGGTGCCTGAATGGCTCAGTCGTTAAGCTTCTGCCTTCGGCTCAGGTCATGATCCCAGAGTCCTGGGATCGAGCCCCGCATCGGGCTCCGTGCTCCTCGGGAGGCCTGCTTCTCCCTCTCTCACTCTCCTTGCTTGTGTTCCTGCTGTCGCTCTCTGTCTGTCAAATAAATTTTAAAAATAAATAAATTTAAAAATAAAAAAAATAGAAGAAAAACAGATGTGAAACAATTTCCAGAACCTAAATGTCTGCCCACCATTTGTCAATCAGTCATCTGCACCCTGTCCCCATGTTCTGGGTTTTCTTCGTCAACTTATTCTCTACAGTGCTATAGAATAAGCAAGGTCTTGGTAATTATTTTTTATATTTTGCTATGTTTTTATTTTTGCATTTTTACTTAGAAATAAAGTTATTATAATTGTAACAACATCTATTCCAGTATGTTTTAGCAAAAGGGAATAGGTCTATATTTTTTTCCCAAGCAACTATTTTCTTATTCTTTTTCTTTTTATTTTTTTCACCTCTCTCATATTTTATTGATTAAAAACAAGTCACAGGGCGCCTGGGTGGCTCAGTTGGTTAAGCGACTGCCTTCGGCTCAGGTCATGATCCTGGAGTCCTGGGATCGAGTCCCGCATCGGGCTCCCTGCTCCGCGGGGAGCCTGCTTCTCCCTCTCCCACTCCCCCTGCTTGTGTTCCCTCTCTCGCCGTGCCTCTCTCTGTCAAATAAATAAATAAAATCTTAAAAAAAAAAAAAAAACAAGTCACAGATTCTACCCTCACTTAAGGGGAGACCCAAGTAAGTATTTTCTAATGTAAAAGTAATACATGTTCATGTTAAAATTTTGGAAATGACAAAAGAAATTATAAAGAAAATGAAATTGTCCATAATCCTTTCACTCAGGAATAACCACTGCAAATGCTAAGATCTTTCCAGGATTTTATTTTTCTGTAAATATATAGTTTTTTTCTTTTGCACAAAATTTGGACCCTCTGCCAGTTCTGTATACCGCTTTTTCTCACTTACGTTTACAATCTTATGGCTTTGTGTTTCTCATCAGAAAAACACATACCAAGAAAGTAAGTGAAATTAAATTCACATGCTACTCAGTAGTATTTCACCTTGAGCAGAAGAGGAAGTCTCTAGAACTAGAACATCTCTGTGGAACTAGGAAGAAACAAAACAAAACAAAAAGTTATCATGGAGAATTTAGTGGAGCTTTAGGGAGATTGACATTTTAGTTTCTCTCCAGAGTGTCACAAGTACACACACAAGCTATACAACAAGCACTTTCTGAATTAATTTTATCTGTCATGGGAAATTAATAAGAGACCATCCAAGAGATCATTTAAGATGGGAGATAACTATTTAGAGAGTAATCTGAGATTAATCTGTAGGAACTGTCTTTTCCACAGTTCATGGGTTTCTCTGCAATTCATAAACATGAGGCACAGTTTCAAAGGTAACTGAATCTGTTAAAAAGCAAAGTTAGATTTGAACATGATAAATTCAGATATCAAAACTGGTAATGGAGAAGAGGATATGATAGTAAAATTGTTATCTACCTGGCTGAGACTGAAACCAAGGTGAAAGCGTATTAAACTCAGATCCTCTGACGTGGATTTCTTCTAAATAAATCGCCAAGCAATCTTACTAACAGTTTGGAGATTTGCTTACTTTAAGAGAAATATTGAAAGGAAAATCATGGCTATTTTAATAATTTTGAATTGAGGAAGGCCTTTCTATACAAGACATCAAAGGCAGAAACCATAAAGAGAATAAAAATGTCAAAAAACTGGTCTATACATTTACATAAAAAAATCTGTACAGCAAAACAACTTTTTTTAAAGATTTTATTTATGTATTTGAGAGAGAGATTGAGAGAACGAGTGGGGGCAGGGACAGAAGGAGAAGCAGACTCCCTGCAGAGCAGGGAGCCTGATGTGCTACTTGATGCCAGGACCCTGGGATCATGACCTGAGCTGAAGGCAGATGCTTAACTGACCAAGCTACCCAGGCGCCCCAAAACAATGTTTAGAAGGTTTTTTTCTTTTAACTCTGTGTGTTGTATAACAGAAAAACATACCTCTCTCCACTGTGGGTTTTTTAAATGTAATTAATTTGTTGAGCTTAATTCATTCTGTGCCTCTGACCATGCTGGCCAATTTGTAATTTGTTTTGGGTGGGATATGGATCTTGTAGAAACAGGCCTTTGTAATTACATCAAGATAACTTCTAACAAGGTTTTTATTGAATACCAAAAATTATACTTAATTGGGGTGGCAGATAAATTATAAGGAAGCAGGCTAGCACTGTTCAAGAGCACTCACAGCCTTTGAAAGACTCCCAAATCTAGGTTTTAAATTCTGATCCTACACTTGCTAGCTGGCAGTTTATTTACCTTCGTGACCCATAGTTTTTTAATCTGTGAAATGGACCTAATACCTACTATATAAGGTTTATATGATGATTAAACAAGATAATGTATATTAGGACTTTGGGAGAGTACTCGGTAAACAAAACATTTCTGAATACACGGTCACTATTAATGCTCAGTATTCCTTTGTGGCAGTCATTTAAGAAAAAAACAACAGTACTAAACAGTACAAACTAAAAAAGAAGCATGTATAATGAAGCTTGGGAATGTGGCTTCCACAGGACTGCACTAAGGTAAGGTCTTTGTCTTCAATATGGAGTCAGTTTTGTCTCAGTGAAAGTATAAAAGCAATGGGAAAATTTTACAAGTCAAGAAAGAAATGGAATTTATCAAACACACCACTGCCTGCATTCAATGAACATGTTCAGTTTCTGGAAAAGTGAAATCATTGTGATTCTAGACTAGACATGAAGGTGTTCAGCCTACCTCTAAATTTTGTGGTTTTAGGATTTAGATTGGAAATGTGTGACACTCCTTAGGGATTCTCTGTACTATCCAAAGAACATTTTGCAAGAAGGTTAGCATCTAACTGCAGGAAACTTAGGTGTGACACTGATATGCCTCATGGCAGAAAACGAAAGCTTTGAAGGGAAGCATTCAGCTAGAGAAGGTCCGCAAGTCTGGCCCAAATCTGACCGGCCACTTGTTTTTGTATGACTGGCAAGCTAAGAAGAGGGAGAATGGTTTTACATTTTTAAACAGTTGAAAAAATTTTTTCATGGCATGTGACAATTACATGAAATCAAATTTTGGTGTGCATAAGTACAATTATAATGGAACACAGCCACGCTCATTTGCCTAAGTACTGCCTATGGCTATATTCCCAACGCAGCGGCAGAGTTGGCCAGTTTTGATAGAGACCATATGGCCCCCCAAAACCAAAAATATTTACTATCTGACCCCTTACAGAAAAAGTTTGCTGACCACTGGGCTCAAGACAAGCTTAGCTGGAAAGTAATATAGATGGCTGTTTTAATAATCTTGAAGTGGAGAAGGTCTTTCTAAACACACAATCAAATCTAATGCAGTTGTTAAAACGATGAAGTAGACCCACATTGTTTATTAACATAAAAAGATGTTGCTATGTGATTACATGAAAAAAAGTGCATATTATAGAACAGAGCACATAATATAATCACATCGTTTAAAATATAAAAATACCAGCCAATGGATTGATCAACCAACTGATAGATTGCGAAAGGGTGATAATTACCATATTTTGCTACCCGTAGGCATGGACACCAAGCCATGAGAACGGTTGCTAGTTGTAAATAACTGATATGCTTATTTATCACTGTATATCCCTGAAAACCAGCCCTGCAAATAGACATATATGCATCAACATTATTTGGAAGAATAAACAAATGCTAACAATGACTGTTTCTGGGTGGTGAGATTATGGTAATTTTTCATGTCTCTTATTTATTTATACTTTTCTGTATTTTCATGTTTGTTTTTTTTTTTTAAACTAACAGCATCATTACCCTTATCATCAGGAAAAAGAAAAAAAGCTATGTCTGTCTGGAAAATGAAATAAAGCAACCAGCTAATTACTCAAAGAGCACCATTTCCGTAAACTGTGGAATGGAAATGTTTGTTTCCTAAAATAAGAAATGTTTTGATTTATATATGATTTATCATATAATTTTCTGATTAAAATAAATGTTTATTGAAGAAAATTTGGAAAATACAGTAAGGGATAAAAAATAGGGCGCCTGGGTGGCTCAGTCGGTTCAGCGACTGCCTTCGGCTCAGGTCATGATCCCAGGGTCCTGGGATCGAGTCCCACATCAGGCTCCCTGCTCTGCGGGGAGCCTGCTTCTCCCTCTCCCACTCCCCCTGCTTGTGTTCCTTCTCTCGCTGTGTCTCTCTCTGTCAAATAAATAAATAAAATCTTTAATAAAAAAAAATAAAATAAATTATCCTAAAAGTTATCATTTTTTGTGTATTTATTTACAGTTTGTGTCTTTTTATACTAATGTATTAAGATAACACACTAAATTATCAAATATTCTTTAAAAATATTAATGGGTGCCTAATATAATGAGAATCTACCATAATTTATTTATTCCTACATGATTGGAAATATGTTGGTTTTTTTTTAACATTTTATTTTTAAGTAGTCTCTATACCCAACATGGGCTTGAACTCACAACCACAAGATCAAGAGTTGCATGCTCTGCCGACTGAGCCAGCCAGACACCCCTATTTTCTTTCTTACAAATAACACTTTGAAAAACATCCTTGTATAAAAATCATCTCTGCTGTGGGACAGTTTTCTAGAAGTGCATTTGGGGGGCATAAACATTTTTTAATGACTCTTGAACATATTACCAAATTGCTTTCCAGAGAGCCTCTTCTAGGAGTCCCGATAATCTTAATTAACCTCATACTTGCCAATTTAGAGTATTAAAATTTTTAAAAATAACGTCATCCATTTTCTAGAATGTTTTAATTTATATTTGACTAGTTACATTGAATTATCTTTGTATGCTTACTTGCCACGTAAATGGTGTTTTTTTAAAAGATTTTATTTATTTGCGAGAGAGAGAATGAGAGACAGAGAGCACGAGAGGGGGGAGGGTCAGAGGGAGAAGCAGACTCCCTGCCGAGCAGGGAGCC
>NC_058406.1:134886651-135103327 GCF_002201575.2 Neomonachus schauinslandi | reverse complement strand
GGGGGAGGGTCAGAGGGAGAAGCAGACTCCCTGCCGAGCAGGGAGCCCGATGCGGGACTCGATCCCGGGACTGCAGGATCATGACCTGAGCCGAAGGCAGTTGCTTAACCAACTGAGCCACCCAGGCGGCCCTGTAAATGGTATTTTGATGGCAAGTGCTATTATCATAGCACTATCCTGATGATAGTTATACAATAAATAAATTATGGGCCAGAAATTTATGGAAAGGTTTTAAGAAATTTTTTTTCTAACAGTAGGGCTAAGGAAGAACTTTATCTGTAACTCTTATTTCGTTTTTGTTTTTTTTTCAAAAAAATGATGGCCTTCTATTAATCCACCACATGGGACTATTCTGATATTACAGTATTTTAACTTTAGCTGTTAAAGGAACTTTTGGTATTGATATTAGGACTAGATCATAGTCATTCTACTAAATCATTAAGAAAAAAAAAATAACTATATTCAACTTAGAGTAGGGTATTTGCCATTGATACATATATATATATGTTTGTAAGTTAACATCCAAAAGGACTTTTTATTTCTGTGGAATATTTTTCATGCAGTTAGTATGTGGTAGCATCAGATAACTGCAGAGGTATGGTTGTTTACTTAAAACACACACACACACACACACACACACACCCCAAAACTTCAACTTTTAATGTTTAGGCTTAGATGCTTTAATAAAGTGACTTAGAGTTATGAAGGAGAGCAAGCTTTTGAAACACACATAACTAACCCTTTCTCGCCAAACCTTAAGTGCTACCAAACCCCATTTAATATAATCCTGATATCATCTCCAGTCTTAATTTATACTGTTTCTTTCTACATTTCTAAAGTCTTTTTTTTTTTTTAAAGATTTTTATTTATTTATTTGATAGAGAGAGAGATAGCGAGAGCAGGAACACAAGCAGGGGGAGTGGGAGAGGGAGAAACAGGCTTCCCGCTGAGCAGGGAGCCCAATGCGGGGCTTGATCCCAGGACCCTGGGATCATGACCTGAGCCGAAGGCAGACACTTAACGACTGAGCCACCCAGGCGCCCCATTTCTAAAGTCTTATCTTAGAATCACATAGTTCTTTTTAGCTGGCTTTTCTCTACTTCATGTGTGCTACCAATCCTAATAGTCTTTCGTGTGATTGAGTCGCTGGCTTTGGTTGACATTTTCAGCAAGCCCTGATCAGCTTCGCATAGGGCAGCTTACAATCGGCTATTCTATTTTCTCATTTGACAAAAGCAAAAACCAGGAGAAGAGAGGCTTGTGGAGCTCACTATATGCTGCAACCAGAGAACTTTCCAACACCCTCACCAGCAGAAGGTGGTTCTTTCAACTCTCTTCAGAGAAATTCCTAGTTGGTGGCACGAGGTGTCATGTGGACCAGTCACTCTGATTCATTCCCCATAGCACTGCTCAGTGATTTCTACTTTTACAAATAACTGGAAAGAGAATGCATCGGAAATGGCTTTTAGGAAGAAATACTTTATTCATATAGAGAACATTTAAGACATAATACTCAAACAATTTTATGAACAAGAATTTAATGGGTTGCATGATAATGGTCATAGGAAGATCATTCCAATATACTAATGTGTTTGCTGAATGAATGTTAAATAATTTCACAAAAGGAATTTCCATCCATTTAAGAAAATCTGGATTTCAATACCTGTTTACAACAACAAAAAAGTGACTTAAGATTTCTTCGTGTATTGAAAGTTACAAATTACTTGCTACTAACTCTCCATATATACTGTATTGAAAAAAACTGGTTGAGATTGACAGGTAATTTCAGAGAGAAGTTAAATATAGCCTTGGGCCTCTTTGACCCTGTCTTGAGCACAGGAACTACTATGAGTCATTTAAAAAGTATTGCACCTAACGGGAAAAACTTTAATTGAGCCCAGCTTTCCCTGGTACGAATGGGCACAGCTCAGGAACTATTGGTTACCTCCTGGCAAGACCAACTGAAAGATCAGCTGGGGGTTGGGTGTGTATGTGTGTTCCTTTTTTAAGTGTTTGGGCATTCACCCAGTCCTGTGGCTATGACATTCCTGGGCTGGGCACGCTGGTAGTGGAAATAGTGAAGGTTATTCAAACCACTAAATTCTCTACAATATGGAAACTGGCAGACTCACCCCCAAGCATAAGTTCTCCACCCTCTCCCTCCACCTCCATCCCACATTTAAAACATTAGTTCTCAGAATATTAATTACTTTAGGTCTTTATTTCCGTAGGCACTCAAAGAGAAGCTTAAAAAATCCTAACTGTTCTAATTATGAGGATTGTATATAGTGCTTATAATGATCAATTTACACATTTATCCAAGTTATAAATATATAAATACAGAAATAAAAATCCTCTATTAGAAGTTGATAAAAATGAGGATGATATAATTAGGGATTTGTTCATAAATAGGTTGATCATGAAAAATTAACATGTGGATCAAAGATAATTTGGTGTTTTTCAACTACCAATATTCAAGCTGCCATTGGCAACACTTTCAGACTTTGGAGGAGACTTTTTCTAATCACAAGTGTGAGGTCACAGATAGCTCACCTTACAGTGGGTAAATAGGTCTTGAGTGCCAACACCAATGGATCAGGAGTGACTACCCATAGCACCTCATGGGGAATTCTAAGGCTGTGTTGGTGATCCGTGAGAAATATGGTTTTTAGCCACTGTCCCTGTCAGCCTCAAGTATGGGAGAGTGGGCCGGGGGGGAGGGGGGGATGGGGGCACACTGACCTTACATTTACCATTCCTGACTTAAACTAAGACGTTAATCAGCGCACCAAGATTTGAGTCCAAAGTCTGTCACCTGTTAGCCGTGACTCCTTGGGCAAACTAAAATCCTTAAGCCTCAGTTTCCTCATTTGTAAATAGGGATAATAAAATGCTTAATCTTATGGGTTATTTTAAGGATTAATGGATTAATGTTAGATAATAATTAAAGCAGGGTCTGGCATATGATAAGCACTCTATAAATAAAAGCTACTATTACTATTATTATCCATGAATATTTTAAGATTAAGTTGGCAGTTACAAATTTTTTTTTAAAAACACTAGGCCTTGAAAGCATAAGGAATCAGATAAAAGTGAATCTGTTGTAGAGGGTTGGCTGAAGGCCCAGGGCCCCACCTACTCTACACCAGCTAGCCCCACACCCAGAGAGGCATCTTCAAAGAACCCCTACAATCCTAGAGCACAGTTTGAAAATCCCTGAAGAAGGTTATTTAGAAGTGAAAACAATGCTTGTCTTTTGAGGTTTGCTCTGCATTTGTTAGCCAGTTAGGCTTAACTAAGAAAGGTCATAGTCAGGGCAAAATGGTAAAATTTAAGGTAGAGAGAAACACACTAGGCAGTAAATTTACATGGTTACCATTAGAATAAAAAAGTTTTAATTGACACTATTTTTGGCAAATAAAATTAAAATTCACTTCAGGTTCGTTTGAAGATGAAGTAGATCCTTAGCTTTTTATTTATATCTAAAACAGAGCTGGATATAGTTGAAAGAAGTTAGCCAAAGATCGATGAAGTTGTAAACAAGGAGCTAAAGTAGGGAACTCAGAGATGAGGGTAGAGAATGGGGGACTGCCCGTTACGCACAAATGCAGAAAGGGAAAATAAATGTTTAAACAACGCATTCACTTTGAAAATTCACATTATAAATAATTTTACTAGATTATTTATTTACAAAATGAATATTGTTACTAGCAATTATCTATATTTTCTCTTTAAGGATGGATTTTAAAATAGAAATGCCTTGACATATTTGAAGAGTTCATGCTAATTAGTCACTGTATATCTGGTAATTTGGATCACTGTAAAGAAAAAACAAAGGGTCTCTAATAGAGCTAAAGAAATATATCTGATCTGATAATAATGATCTCAAATACCAAATGGACACATTAAACGAAAACATTCTTTAATTACTCACCAAATTTACCTGCTCAAACATGTAAAATTCACATGAAACTCAATCGCTTATTCTGAAAACTGTCTAAATCTCATCTACAAATCATGAAACTTTTGCTTGAGGAATTCTCTTTCCAATACCTCGTGAGGCTTATGTAAGTCCCTTCTCCAATGTCTACGAATGAGAGAGCCACAGAAATGAGTTACAGCTTTACTTCTTAGAAGCCTCGGAAAGCTTCCAACTCTGAAACTAAAATATTAAAGGGCTTAAATATATACCATATTCTCATTTTTCATCCCACAATGAAAATACTTTAAACATACTTCAATTATTACAATGGAATGCAATTATATAGCACATTAATCTTTAGTTTCAATTGCTTAAGGCTCTGCTTTACTGTCACGCTTAAGTTTGGCTTTCTGTTTGTACCTGTGGCTAAAAAATAAAACTGACACTTTTTTAAGATATACAAAATGCAATTGTCTTATTGATCGTCTTCAACAATGAATTATGTTAATAAAGGTGAGACTATAAGAAAAAAGATTCTAGGGGCGCCTGGGTGGCTCAGATGGTTAAGCGTCTGCCTTCGGCTCAGGTCATGATCCCAGGGTCCTGGGATCGAGTCCCGCATCGGGCTTCCTGCTCCTTGGGAGCCTGCTTCTCCCTCTGCCTCTCTCTCTCTCTCTCTCTCTCTCTGTCTCTCATGAATAAATAAATAAAATCTTTAAAAAAAAAAGAAAAAGAAAAAAGATTCTATTAAAAAGCAGGACATTAATGACAGTATGATATATTGGGAAAATGCTCAAATCAGATTTTTCAAGTTACTTCCTTTTGCAGAAAACAGACTTTTACAGTGCAAAACAAGCTAACTCAATTTTATTTTTCACTTGTGGAAAATATTACGCCTGCATCATTTATGCTCAGTTTCCCCAAAATGGCCATTCGGAGGTCCAGATTAGAGTCACAGTAATACTATAAAGTGCTTACATTAAACCTAAAAGTTGTAACAAATTGGTATATCAGTGAGTGATAAATGCTTAGAGTGAAAACATATCCATAAATGGCTGAAAATGGCAATGACATTCATCACCCACACGTAGGCAAAATGTCCTCGGATTCTCAAATCTAGGATTTTTGCTGAGACAAAGATGAAGGATATGATGTAACTTTCAAATAGCATGGGGTAACATGTGATAAACTTCACAAAACGTGTTTTTGGTAATTTTTTATGGAATTTCCTGATTCGTATTTTTAAAGTTGTGCACACATTGAGAAAAAATATTATGCTATGGAGCATTCAGCAATTTTTAGGATTTAATGGCTACCCTAATAAGGACAATAGTCCCATTCTTCCATCTTCGTGACATAAATGCAGTAGGACTGTCCTCATAAATTTTTTCAAAATAAGTATAAAAATTAAAGCAGCCATAATTATAAATCTATCCTGTTGCTTAAGGAGAGGAGTAGTCTGGGCCAGAGGGACCTGAAGTTTTATAAGAATTCAATAAAAATGAAAAATTTCTCACCTCTTTTAGACTATGATCTAAAATGCAATTAAAGGAAAAAGTAACCCTCATCTTCCTTGTAATAGATGTTCTAAAGGGAGTTGAATCATTAAATTTACACATATTAAAATTATACGGCATTTAAAATCAGTTAATTATGAAATTCTTAAAAGCCTAGGATTAAGCAACATTTAAATTTTTATATCAAGCTGCAAACTTAATCTTACCCTGGAGAAGCAAGTTTAATGTTACATTAAATGTTCTATACCAGTGCCAGCAAATTAATATTCTACTTTATAAGAAATATTTTTGGATGCTTTTCTTTAAAATCTCTTTTTGGTTTTTTATATTATTTAATTCTTAGCCTTAAGAGTGAGACATTAAACTGGAAAAGGGTGAGCAGTATGGGTTTCTGATACTATATTTACAGGACTGAAGACATACAATATTGTTTTCTAGGAATGGAAAAAAAATTTTTTAAGATTTTACTTATTTGAGAGAGAGAGAACAGGGGTGGGGAGGGAGGGACAAGCAGACTTGGCACAGAGCCCTACGTGGGGCTCAATCCCACGACCCTCAGATCAGGACCCCAGCAGGAATCAGGAGTTGGGAGGCTCAACCGGGTGAGCCCCTGAGGCGCCCCTAGGAATGGAAAAATTTTAAGTCCCTAAGTACTCCTCAAATATACTATACTCACCCCTCCCCCCTTCCAGTTTCCACTGTTATGTAGACTATTACATGGAAGGATGAGAATCTGTGTGGCATTAAGAGATGAATAATCGGATTTCAACTCGACTCAGTTTAGAGAATAGAGAAGCATCTCAAGCTAATAGGACCTGCAATGTGAGGTAATGAGCTAGAGATGAACATTTATGGAATGAAATCAAGCAGAGGCTGGGTAAACATGTGTAGAGTAGTTGTTTCTAAGGTTACTTCAGTTCAGATTCTATTGATCCCTATAATTAACAGAGATACATACATGTTGATACGATAGCTAGATACCACCTCACCAAATAAAGTGTTAACCTGATTATTTGCATTAAGTATCTCCAGAGAAACCAGATTATAGTTTTAATAAAGGTGACTTTATTAAACCCCATATAGTAGAATGTAAATCTAAATAGACTCTTGAGGTCATCCAAGAGAAATTAAAGAACTGTGACCCAAATTAGGATTTGAGTGAAAGTCCTTTGTGTTTCAAACAACAATGCATGGTGTCATTTAAACAAGTATTTGTAAACTCTGAACAGAGGTCAGTGGTGAGAGTCCCCAAGGCTTGTCGTTGTGATCATTTGGGCTGAATAAGAACACCAAGGGGAAGAACACTGGGTGAGTGCCCGGCATAGAATTAAGGCAATACCAATACTTATGGGGCCAAGTAAGAAGAGAGTTGTATGAAGGAAATTAGTCCTTAACAGAACCAAACACTGCAGAGATGAGGATTTTGCAACTAGTCATTAGTGGCCCTTATGAGGATAGTTTCAAATACTGAAGTTGGGGCGCCTGGGTGGCTCAGTTGGTTAAGCGTCTGCCTTCGGCTCAGATCATGATCCTGGAGTCCCGGGATCGAGTCCCGCATCGGGCTCCCTGCTCGGCGGGGAGTCTGCTTCTCCCTCTGACCCTCCTCCCTCTCATGCTCTCTCTCTCTCATTCTCTCTCTCTCAAATAAATAAATAAAATCTTCAAATACTGAAGTTGCAGTCGAGATTGCAGTGGGTTCAGTGAATGGACTGCCCAGACAGCAACCCTGCTGCATTCTTAAGTGACTATGTTCTTCTCAGAGTTGTATCATATGTCCTTCCCGAATATATCTGATGCTCCTGATGGGATAGTATCTTACTAGAAGAGTGACAAAACTTTCTCTAAATTCCTTAGAATCAGACCTCTGTTGATTAACTTGGGCCTTAATAATAAGAAAAAAATTCTTGAAACTATTTTAAGTCAACGTTGAAACTTTTTTTTAAAGATTTTATTAGAGAGAGAGACTGCGCACAAGCAGGGGGAGGGGCAGAGGGAGAGGGAGAAGCAGATTCCGTGCTGAGCAAGGAGCCAGAACTCAGAGCAGTCCCAGGACCCCCGGACCATGACCTGAGCTGAAGGCAGACGCTTAACTGAGCCACCCAGGTGCCCCTGAAACTTTTAAATAGAAATTTTGACTATGAAGAGTTGTGTTCAATACTTGGTTCATTTGACATGTATTTAGTAAAACCCTACTATTTGCAGGAAACTGAGGAACACAAGACCACAAGGCTATCCTCAATAGGGCTTACAATGGGGAATTAGTGTCTGAAACAATGACAGATTTCCGGTTCAGTTTGGTAGTCTTTAGTCTTGGGAATATTTCCTCAGGCGCTTGATGGAAAGTATTTTTCAGGTCAGATTTTTTGGCTCATTTACTCACAAGCTTAGCATTTTCAAGCTATGTCCAAGATGACTGACAAGTCTAATTTACTGACATCTTTTATGAATGGAGATACTGAAGACTCCCAAATAGTTTACATTCTAAAGGTTATGGAAAGTCAATATTGTAGAACATGATTAAGGTTGAGGCCTGATGTAAAATAATCTTTTAACATGGGATAAAGTGGCAATAAAAGGGTCTAGATTAGAAAAGTATGTATTTTTATCAGCAAGTGGCATTTCCTCTTATTAAACACTGAATGTATTTCTGAATTGGATGTATTCTTTAATTCTCTTATTTAGGAACCAGGGAATGGGGTTGGGGGAGGACACCTCTGTACTGGGATATGGTATTTCACTGAGTTCCTAAACAGGTCTTACTGTCTAATCAGAGCCAAGATGGTAAGGTTTTTATCCTTCTCAGCTAAAATGGTGCCACCAAAGTGTTACATCTTGTTGCTACTCCAGGTCTGTAATTCTGGAAAGAAAATAATTGATATTAAGAAGGCACATCATTCTTTAATGTATATATTGCAAGGACAGAGAGAGTAAGTGAGAGTGAGAGAGAACGAATACATGTGGAGTGGAGTGAGAACTTATAGATCAGGGGTCAGCAAAGTGCAGCCTGGTGCCTAATCTTGGAAGTAAAGCTTTATCAGAACACAGCCACACGGTTCATTTACATACTGTCTATGGCTGCTTTCATGATACAACTGCAAAGGTGACTAGTTGTAATGGAGACCTTATGGCCCACAAAGCCAAAAATATTTACTATCTGGCCCTATAACGAAAAAGCTTGCTGACTCCTACAGTTAGAAGCCTGACCAAAAAGCAAACTGTAAAATACAAGGCAAACATGTGCGAAGTAAGATTGGAATTTTGAACACTTGATTAGATATTTGATGTTGAGACTTAGGTGTAAATATACTATGCTCAAGAAAAAAAGGCGCATCAAAATTGAGTCTGATACTTAGGCTGTTACTTTCCTTACTAATTAACTTGGAGTGGGGGCAGGGGGACTATAGAAGCTTGTGATTTCATCCTTTGAGAAAAGGTGATGTTCTTCCCCTAAGGCCAAAAATAAGTGGACTGAACATTAACCCCAAGGGCTTGCAATTGTACTGAACTGCTTTACTGGATAGGAAAACAACTCTAGGTCCAAGTAACTTCCTTATCCCCCTCCACCCCCAAATAGGAGGTAGACTCTGTTAAGGTGTCAGTTTCCCTGAGTACCTAAATGAATCTTCTGAAGAGCTCGTCTAATCTTACAGACTTGTCCAATATAGTTCTTGTCCTATAGAACTAGGAGGCACCTAGAAAGTATGATATTCCTATCCCAGAAAAAGATAAATAGCGGATATAAACATTTTCGTTTGCTGTATAAGGTCCATGCAAATATTTTCAAAGTAAAAGCATTTTCTCCTTCTATTATGTTGGGGACAATGCAAAGTGCCGTGTATGCATTTTCTTAATCTGTGCCATTTTATATTTTTAGTTATCCTATCCATCCACAATTCCCAATCATTCCTGCTTTTCAAAACCACTGAAATGAAGGGCCTATTTGTTCCCTGCTTGCTTAATTTTGAATCTCTTTCCTTGGCAAATGGCTTGTAATAATTGAGAACAGAATAGAGTGTGAAGTCATTATCCATCACAGGTAACCATTTTCTCACAAACGAGTCTTCGATATTTATCTGTTGAATACATACATAACCAAAGAGAGGAGTCCATAGGCTAAAAGGGGAGCTCACATTTTGAGTACAGAGTAAGTCACCAGTAGGAACAAAGAAGGGCCAGAAAATAGACGGGGTGCCAATTAAGAGTCAGCTGCCTTCAGAAGGCACAAGTAAGAGCCAAAGTTTAGAATGCCTCCCAAAAACTGCCTGAAATCTAATGTAGGATTCTAACAAACATTTTTTAAGTCTATGAAATGACAAAATCCTAAAAGGAGGCAAATTTAAGACTACCAATAAAAGAAAATCCATACCAATGCATAAAAAACTGTTTCAAATCTCCGTTGCCTTGGGTGACGGTAATTCCCTGGACTAGTACTCTTGGTGGACAAGGACTCAGTCCGTAGACTTACCCTTCTTTGGAATGACCTCACTGATTTAATGCTTTAGGTGACAATTACTTGAAAAATTACTGTGGTAAAATGTACTTCGGAGACTTTACCCACGTTGTCTATGTGAATGCCAACATCCCAGTTTAGGGATCCAGGTTTTAGCAAGAACAGGGAAGAAGGTGAGGGTGACGTAAGTACTAAGCTCCATCTTCCACACGAACACACATTTGTCTTTCATATGGTATAAATGCCCACTCAGCATGCCTCTCTAACATATACAAAACTCATTATTAGCGACAAAAGCATCAGATCTAAATGATCTTTACTGATGCATTGTTGTACTCTCCATCAAGGTATAAACTCCAATAGGGTTTTCTCTAGGTTTTCACATCCTCCTTATATACACTGAATATTAGACACTTAAGATTTTAGTGGTGACAAGCCAGCCATTATTTTCAAACAAGTATTTTGCAGCAAATGGCTAATACTTAAGCTTGTCAGTATTCCAAGTTAAGCAGATGGTGTAGGTTAAAAAAACCCTAAGGCTACTTGCATTGAGATCTCTGTAGTCATATTTGTTATAGCTTGGGTTTGGTCATTATGTCTTCAGATATGGGCACCTAGGGGTGTGGGGGGGGGAAAAGTCCCAAGGGATCCCACATAACCCTGTGCTTGGCAACACAAACTGCTTGTAAACCCAATTAGCTTGTTAACTATATGCCATTAGATACTAGTAAGCAAAATCCTAAAAAAGTTGCTGACATATTTTAATCATCACTTAGTAAACAATCTTGAGCTCAGATTTGCGCCAGGAATTGCACCTGACTATACTTTGTAGTCCCTAATTTCAGTTTTCGCAAATCTTAAATCACTTATCCAACGAGTTTTAGATACAGGTAAAAGACTGAAATGAAGTTCAGAAGTCCTGGATCCCAAAACGGACTGTAAAATCATTGTAACCTCTCTAGGAGTCAGTTCTTTTTCTCCCTCAAAATCTTAACGTGAAACATTCTACAATTATCTTGCAGTATTTTGTGTTTTCCTACTGAGTTGACTGTTGAGACGTGTGCCAAGAAGATTGTCTTTTGCTTATCTTTCACTAGTATTCTAAAACATACTTAACTATGCTTGGAAGATTAGTAATTTCTTATTGCCAAACTTTGGTTGTGTTGGAAAAAAGAAGTTACCTGGCCGGCAGGCAGAAGGTAGTATCACCAGCATGTAAAGGCACCAGCAGTCGGCCAGGCTGTTTTTTATTCACTTTAATTCAACTGTATAGATTTCTTGTGGTTCATTTATTTCCTTCTTTAGTTCAAAATTCAGAAAAGTTTACAACAAAGACTGTGATCCGAAGGACCTTTAATTTTCTCATCGAACCATGGATCCAGTCATTTAATTTCCTACACCAGCTTCCAAATACTGGTCCGTGATGATTTGCAAAGTGAAAAAGAAAAAAGCTCAAACAGCACTTTTTTCTATATAGTTAAGCATGATTTCTAAATGTCCACTGAGTCCTTTTTGGTGTCATGAGATATTTATGCGTGACTTTATCAATGTTTTTGCTAAGCAAAACAAAAAGCTGGTCAACTACAATGGTCCAAAAGCTTCTAAGCAAAAAATGAAACAAAACAAAAAAACACCTACAGACAGAAATGTTTGGTCAATATTACCTTAGCCAAAATATTACCTTAGTCACTATTACCTTAGCCAATATTACCTTTGTCAGGTAATCTTTCACTTTCTCTAGAACATCTCAAACACTAGGATATTTCTTTCTTTCTTTCTGAAGCAATCACATTTAATCTTCTGGTAATTATTAAAAGCTGCTTTTTAATCTTGAGCCAAGTGGTCCCAGTCTTAACCTCTCAAAACCATACAGTATACCTAATTATTCTGCCAGAGCTCTTTTACGATTTTAAGACACCAGGCCTGTGTGTTACATGGGCAGCCTTCTCCAAACAAAACTCTCATTTCCTTTGGAGAGTAATATCTAGTCATTTGTACGATTTCCTTTGTTCTATTACTTACAAAACCCAGTAAGTATGTTTTCTCTGTATTATTAAAGTTTCAAAGACTTGAAACATGTATTTACTTGTAATTCATTAGTCTGCTAATATGCAGTAAATATGGGATGAAGTAGTTTACCTTTGCTTTTCAAACCACTTCCAAAATTATGCACACATGTAAATTAGAGGGGAAGTATCTTAATGTTTTCTAAAACCTGTAGAGAATTCCCACAAGTAATAAAGATGAATAGATGAAATGCTGATTACAAATCACTGTTATCTATTAAAACAGCTCTCCAAGCATCACTAGGAGGTAGTTTGAGTCATTCTATAATTCAAACTTGTAAACCTTAAGTACAAAGGTATCTGAATTATACGTAAGTCAAAGTTTACAAAGATGTTCCCCTACCCCAATTAGTCTAAATTAGTACACTTTTAATGCAAAGAAATCTGAATTAAATGTCAGAGTCAACAAAATTCACAAAGCCAGAAGCAAGTTTAGTGCTCACAAGTTTATATTTTTAGGTTTGATAAAGATTCTTGTGTATTTTCTAAATACACAGACAAAACAGTTGTGGAAGTTTACATACATGTCTTAGGACACTTATACTAGGTAGGTAAATTACATTTAAAAAAATTGGTCTTCGTAAAAGATCTTCCCAAAGAGCTTTTACAAACAGCAGGCAGAAGAAAGCGTTTTTATGTTTACAGTGTTTAAAATGCCGATTCTCCCATTTCATAATGGCCTCAACCATCCCTCTTCTCCTCAACCCAAAATTTTGTTCTCAATAGCCAGTGTACTCCAAATTAAGTACCCAATGTCCTAAAATTCAGGGCTAGAAAACATCTATTAAAGTGTGCTTATCCCTAACACATTTTAATCTATCTAGAACGGTTCAACTTCACTTGAAAGCAGGGATACAGCAGGAAAAAAATTTTCCACTTTAAATCCTAAAAGTGACTACGAAAAAACACCTGTTAGTTCTAAGCACATATATTATGTACCATAGTTAAGTTTAAGGATCTGGGTGACTGAACGGCACAAAAACTGGGGTTCACGTCTAGTTCTTCACTTTAAAACCATCCTTTTAAAAATAAAAATGCCACAGCCAATCAATAGCATGTGCTACACTGAGGTCAGGTATCTTATTTATAGCCAGGTGACAAAACTGCTTCATTAGGAGGAAAAGAGTGATAAGGGTATTTGGGGAAGGAAAGATTAGACACTCAAATTCCTAACATAGATGGTTTACAGGGAAAATAGGTCTCCATACAAACTCCTTTAAAGCCCTGAAATTCTACAAAGTTGTTTAATGAGGCAGTTAATAGAGCCCCCCCTAAAAAGAGGATGGGCTTCATTCAAAATCAAATCTGGTCAAAACCCAGCTCTACCACTTAGTAGCTGTGTTATATCGGGCAAGTTATATTATGCAAATTTCTTGGAGCCTTTCTCTTCCATAAAATGGAGACAATAGCACCTACCTTATTGGGAATTAAGAGAAAATAATGTAAAGCTCAATGACACATGTAGGCACTAAAAAAAAAAAAGTTAGCTTTTGGAATTATTCAGAAAAATAAACTCTATGTTGACGAAATCCTAAAAATATACATAAAGCTTACCAAAGTTTTAAAATTTATGACTTTTTTTAAAACTCCTCTTCCACCACACTTTCCCCTGTCATCTTCAGGCCTTTTACACTTTATTGTATGACTATAGATTTCCCAACCCTGATCCTTTCATTTTCTGTTTTCTCCCCCTTTCCTCTTGGTTTGCATCTATTATTAAACTAAGATGTATTAGGCCTCTATTATGTACCAGTGTTGGAAGTACTTTACGTGAATTCACTCAATTCTATCTCCCTCTTCTCCATCAGGATGGCTCTACCAAAACCAGCTAGTGTTTTCCCCCCAAATTTCAAAGCTATTTATTAGTGTTCAGTTTCCCCTTCCTACAGTTTTTTTAAGCTCTTAATTGCTAGGGCACTAAAATTAGCAACATATCTAGTGAATATGAAAAATGAGGGCCAGGAACAATGACAAAGCAGGGACCATATGGAAGTAACTGTCTCTGAGAACCCTAAGAAAGAATACATGATCTTAATTTATAGGAGAGGGTCTGTTACTAGAGTGAATAGGAAAGAAACAGTTTATATTTTTCCTCTTCATTAAAATTACAGCTCTAAAATATGTTTCATTTAAAATATAAGTTACAAGAGAAAAATTCAGCAAATGTGTAACACATAATTCTGCCAGGGCTCCACAGACAAAATTATGAGTATTCCATTGTCACCTCTGAGACCAATCATAAGTTCTTAGTATCTATCAACTTCCTGAAATTGTACTGTAAGTCAGAAAAAGAATATACTTAAAAAAAAAAAAAAAAAAAAGAAACGTCCAGTAGTATACCTTAGTACTAAAACTATTTTTTTAAAAAAAGACCTAGAAGGGAAAAGGCAGTCCCTCGAGATCATGAAACAAATAAGTTAGGCAGTCAGCAAGTAGAAAAATCTGTCAATTCTGTTTCTGGTAAAATGTTTACTTTAAAGAAGAAATTTTTATATAGGCTGAGGCTAATATATTCAAGAGTATAAACATTCCTTTGGATTACCTTTCTAAAAACAAACTTTTAAAGTATATTTCAGTTGACTAAAAATATAGCCAAATCTGTCACAATACAACATAAAAGGTAATGGACAATTATAGAATATTTTAAATTAACAGTAACAAGCCATCTACATCAAACCTTGTTTCCAACTAAAACCAAACAAAAGCACAACAATCCCGTAGTGTACCAAGTGTGTATTCAATTTACTGTATGCAATCTAACAAAAATTTGGTCATAATTTACCAGATATACATAAATGATTTAAGTAGTAAAAGAAAATTCAGTTTAAAGAGAGTAAGTTCATATCTTGAGGAAAAGTAAAAGTACATTAAGAATGTAAAGCCAAGTCCAGTTTCTATGCAATAAGTGAACTGTAGTCTAATAAAGCAGATTTAGGTGATTTTCAGATATATATCTTTTCTCTTTAATATATATTTATATATAGACAGATCTACCAATTGTAAACTATGGTTTATTTTAAAGGAGGGGGATAAATGGGATGAAAGAAATCTTTATACTATACTTACATATTCACAAAGCAGAACATTTTACGTTTAAAATACTTTTTCATTCATAGTATCTTTGCCCAACTAACGTCTACTTTGGACCCCACCAGAATTACATTATACTCATTTGTCTAGAACACTGAGAAATAAGATGTACTCTTCAGTCTTAAACAAAAATCAAACCAAACTATTCATGTCAGTTTTACAGTTATGTAGAAACTACAATAAAGTTCAGATGACAAAATATGTATCTAACCATGTCACTGTACTTTTTATCTTTGATTTATCCAAGCAGAAACATCAATGTCTAACATTAAACCATTATACTACCGAAATTGGAGACAATGAGAAAGCTTGTCTCTTAAAAAAAAAAAAAAAATCAACCTTTCAACTTTGATCAGATGGAGCACCAAAGGATTATGTCTGTCAAAGTGTACTTAGCAATTTTTTCCACACAAATAGCATAATTTAATGTGACCTGATATAAAATAGGAAAATATACTCAATTTCTATTTAAAAGAAAGCTGAAAATATGATATCCCTCAATCTTATATAATATACAATATGTTCCTGATAAATGACATGCATGTTAATATTAATTATGTGAAATGCTGCTGTGAGTTTATCAGCTAATTCATCTGTCAGACTAAATAAATCTGACAATTTCAATTTAATATATCACCCCTTGTACCTTGAAGAATTTAGTTAACAGAGTAATTGTAAAGCCTCTCAATATTTTATTTGTAAGATTTTTGCAGACTGTTGAATCATGGTGACTACCAGAAAGACTATAAGATGTAGTAAAATGTTGAGGAATTGAAAAAATAATTATCATAATTTCAAAACACTCAATATCCCAGTAAGTATCAAACAAAAGAGAATGCACTTTTTGTGTTTTTTTTTAATGATAAAAAGGGCACAGGAGTAAAAACCTGATATTTCACTTATATCGCATAACAAGCTAACCAAACTGGACATGGAGGTCAAATTAGGAAACAAATCATTTTACTTATTGTTTCTATGACTTTTCTTTTGATTAGATTTCTGTCTTTTCAAATAGGACTGAGGTATAGTACACTGGCAAAAATAAAGAGGCAAACAAGAATAGTGCCAAAGTAACAGATACCCAAAACCGAATACCATGTCAGAAAACGTCATGTAATAACCATTTATCAGATTAGAGCAGCAGGAGGAAGTTACTTCTAAATCATAATCATTTTAGTGGTATTTGTCAACTTCGCCATGTTAACTTTGCAACATCATTTCTTCATTTGTGAAGTAGTAAAATTCATGTCAAAAAGGAAAGGGGGAATGGAGGAAGTCAGTTCATTCCAATAAATTACCTCTCCAGTTCTTATAAACATGCCCATCAGCACAAAATTGAGAAATAATATCTAAGACTAGAAGAGACTTGGTTTAAGTTATGAAGCAAATTAAAATGGAAAAATACAGAAAAGTAGAACCAATGGGGTTGAAAAGGCCCCTCACTGAAAATCTGTATTAAAAAAAATAAAATTAATAAAAATAAAAATAGAAACAAAACTCTACTAGTACAAACTAGCCTGAGTGGTTTGATGGACAGGGTAATTGGGTCAGCTGTCACTGTAGTCTTAAAAATGGATTTTCTTCATTCATGTTAAAGTGGCACATGAACGTAAGCTCTTTAAGGATAGGTACAATATATTCGTAGGACCCAAGTAGTTACTGTATATCCTATAAATAAAAAATATTTTTACTTTGATAACTGACTGAAGATGTGGGGACTCCATGTAATCCAACCACAAGGTTGTTTGCTGTACAGTCCTGTGCAAATATAAAAAAAATTTTTTTTTTGCTATAAGGCTTTTTGACCCTACAGTTTTCACAGCAACATAACTACCATCCAGCATGTACCATATTTTGCAAGCCTTCAAGTTCAACAATTCAAATTGTCGATTCATATTATGTCCAAATGCAGCATCCTTGAGGAGTATAGGTCAGTTAATCATCTAGAGACATACAAACATCTCCTGATTCATCCCATCGAGATGGATCATTCTGATCTTCTCCATCATCAACCAGCTCTTCATCAGCTTCTCCTACTTCATTCTCTTCATATTCTTCATCCCGAGGGAAATCTGTATCCTGTCCCTGATCTACACCTTCTTGCCCTCCTGGCTGTGATTTATCTGCACAGTCTACACAAACACCATAGCGTCGAGATCCATGTCTTATTCCAACACTGGCTGCTAACATGAAGATCTTCTTACACACCATACATTTGTATTTTTTATCCTTTTTATGCACCTAATTAAAGGGGGGAAAAATCCAATATAAGGACAGTATAGACAATAATGCATTTCAACCATTCAATTAAACCACCCATTTAATAATGAGTGAATGATACCCTTGTTTTTCTGTATAAAGTTCAGTTCATAAATCACATAATTTGTTTAAAGCAATTTAATAATCAACCTTCCCTAAATTTCAGGTAACAGTGTTAAAATACCTTAAACTTCACTGACATATATTTTATCTCAAAGATCAGTTATATTTAAAGTTACTTACCAGGGAATGTCTTTTCACATGTTCTCTGCGAGTAAACAGTTTTCCACAAATATCACAGCTAAATGATCTGACTCCCGTATGAATGAGCAAATGCCTTTTTAGTGTTCGTCTGTATTTGGCTACATAGCTACAATGAGGGCATTTTAACTTGTTCATGATTAGAGATGATTCACCTTTGAGAATAAAAAAAAACCAAAACAAACACACACAAAAGCAATTATATACTGAACAGAAAACTTGCTATCAAAAGCTTGTCTATCCCTAAGAACAGGGATTATTATAGGACTACCAGTAACTTAATTTTTTAAAACTCAGAACATGGAAGCTTTTAACTGTGAAAAATCATTTTAAAATTTCTGTAGAATTTAGTTGACTAATACTTGCCATTTTCCCAAGTTTCTTGTTTTGGCCAAGATTCAGGCAATAATCCATACTTGAAATCATTTGAAGCACCTGGTATCAATCCATACTTGAAATCATTTGAAGTACCTGGTAGCAATCCATACTTAAAATCACTTGAAGGGCCAGGCATCAGGCCATACTTGAAATCATGTGAAGTACCTAATACAATTGAAAAGTGATTTTGATGTAATGATGGTAATGAAAATCTGTCTATTAGAATAAAAAAAAACCCAGAAAATAAATTTATTATATCTTATGAGCATTATGATAGAATAGCTTATTATAAATAGCTAGATAAAAATCTCTACAGTGTAGTCTGAAACCGAAATGTCTTCATACTTCATTTAATAGTGCATGGAGACCACATGAAACTACTCTTTTATACTGTACTTCAAAGATATTCAAAACAGAACTCTCTTAACTGTCACCCTGAAGCCCAGCTCTGGAACAGGATAGTCTCCTTATTGTCTCCAATCACATAATCTTGTTTCAAGACTTATCAGTATAGAAAAATGGACTAAGAATGAAGAATATAAACCTCTCTTTCTAACTCCATCCTTAAATGAAAATCCGAAAGTAGAATCAAAATAGTCAATGTCCCTTAAGGAATTTGTGCCTAAGGATCTTCAGACTAGCTAAGATAAGAATTACCTCCTCTGGATAGCGTTCCCTCCCCCGCCCTTATTTTTTTTTTTAAGATTTTATTTTTAAGTAATCTCTACACCCAATGTGAGGCTCCAACTTACAACACTGAGATCGAGTTGCATGCTCCATCATAAGCCAGCCAGATGCCTCCTAGACAGGATTCCTTCTTGAATATGTATGTCTTTACCTGGCTCCAGGAATCCTTTGGCAATGTAAACATACCCAGTGTTCTCCATAGCTAGCTATTGCCACCCTGATCCGATCGACCATTAACTCTTGCCTCTGGATTATTTTCAATAGCCATCAGAGTTTGTCTCATACTGTTGCCCTCTTAGAGTTTGCTCTCAACACAGCCATTATAGATTCTTTCAGAACTTTAAGTGAGAGCCTGGCACTCAAAAGCCTGCAAGGACTACCCATCTCACTCATATAAAAACCAAAGACTTACAATTATCTTACACAGCCTTACCTAATCTAGCCCTTGATCTAACCACCCGCTTGGGTTCCTCTATTTCAGCCGTACTGGCTTTTGTACTGTTCCTCCATGGGAAAATGGCTCCCTCTGCAAGACCTTTGCACTCTTTCCTCTGCATGAACACTCCTTTCCAGGCTATATGCTAGCTTACTTGTGCAGTAATTTGTTAATTTTCCTTCCATGAAAACCATGGATTTTACAAAAGAATGCTTGCCAAACTGGGTATTCTAAAAATTCATTTTCCTCCATCTATCTGCCATATATACTACTTCCCTAAAAATTAAAATAACCTAGTATTCCTCTTTGGTGAAAGTATCAATACCCAACAATGCAAAAAGGTCCCTAAGGTATTTAAAAATTTCATTACTAATAATGTAAATTATTTTATACTTGGAATATATTCACCCATTTTTTAAATGTCAGGAAAGCCTGCTGTTTCCATAATTACATAATTAAACTATAATGTATTTTTGTTTGAGGGAAAGTTTTCAGAATCCTAAACTGGGACACCATTTTTGGGGGGGGGGGGGGGGGGGCAGGGCAGGGGATGGAAATTAGAATGGGGGTGGTAGCCTGTGAACATGAATCTATCAATTTTCAGCTTTACATTTCTAAATAAAGTTTGAGCTTTGACTCGTAGTTCTTGATCAAATCAGTGCAAAAAAAGCAGCTCTGAGAGCAAGGACTGTGCCTGTTTTACTCACCTTTGTATTTTTTTTTTTTAGGAATTTATTTATTTGAGAGAGAGAATGAGATAGAGAGCATGAGGGGGGGAGGGTCAGAGAGAGAGGCAGACTCCCTGCTGAGCTGGGAGCCCGACGTGGGACTCGATCCCGGGACTCCAGGATCATGACCTGAGCCGAAGGCAGTCGCTTAACCAACTGAGCCACCCAGGCGCCCTCACCTTTGTATTTCTAATGTCCAAAGCTTACAACAACCCTTCAATTATTTCTTGAATAAATGTATCTTAGCAAATACCAACATGTATATATTTTTGATTTGCTCAAAATACTTGCAAACTATTATCAGAAATCATGTTAGGTATGTTAATAACCTCAAGTTAGTACTTTCATTACACGTAAGAACAAACTAGCCCTAAAATAATTTATAGGGGCACCTGGGTGGCTCAGTTGGTTAAGCGTCTGCCTTCAGCTCAGGTCATGATCTCAGAGTCCTGGGATGGAGCCCCACATCAGGCTCCCTGCACAGTGGGGAGTCTGCTTCTCCCTCGCCCTCTGTCCCTCCCCCCCACACAGGCTTGCTCTCTCTCACTCTCAAAAAAATCTTTAAAAAAATTTATAAACCGGTAACCCAAAATTCAGAATTAGAACACTTGAAATTCCATGTTTCAAAAAATAATTTATAAATTGATGACCCAAGATTCAGAATTAAGTTTTTAATACTTGAAATTCTGTTTCTCTCGATAACCTAAAGATTAATAAAAAGCATCCATGAAGACAGGAGACACCATATATCTAGAATATCAAAATGATAATTCAAATTAAGAAAGCCTCATCCCAAACTTCTCTCATCTGGCCAAATTAGAGGTTACTTATAGAAGTATATGAGCAAATTAACAAAAGGTAGTGCTTCTGTAATTCAATCACTGAAAGATCTTTAAGGTCATTCAAGATCTACTTGAAAATTGTGCTCACTGCGCTCAGTAATATCCTTCAGGGTGCATTTTTCCATAATGGCAAACTAAGAAGAAAGCATTCTTTTGAAGACAAAGGCTGATCTCAGTTGCAAAAACAAAAATGGATCAAAATGTCCCCTAAAGAGAAATGACTCTAAATTAAGAGTTTACTTTTTTGAAAAGGAGATGTATTATATGAACCATTCTCCAATGAAGATGTTTATGTGCAGAATTGAAAAATTTACATATGAATTCACATACCCTGTCTAAACCCATTCTTCAACCAGATTTCTAAACCAAATATAAAATACCTTGTACTATTAGTGATTTTTTGTACAAGGAAAAAGTCTTCAAAATTCAACCCATATGATCTGTAAATGGCTAATTTCAAAACTTTCTGTAAACTCTTTTCAGTTAGGAGAAACCACCTTAAGGCAATTTCTTTTCTTCAAAATTACATGGCTTAACTTTGGTCAGTGCATACTATACTCAGAAACCTGTGAAAGCTTTATGTAAGAGTACCCCTAGCTGTCCCCCTCCCCATCAGTTTTTTAAACAATTCCAAAGCTATGAGAAGTTGAAATCAATGAACATCTATATCCCTTTGTGTACCTTTGACAGATGTTTGTTTTGCCACGTGTGCTCTCTATAAACACACATACCCACCTTTTATGTATTATATATATAATTTGGAAACTTGCACATCATTGCTTCCCCCTCAATATAGCACGTACCTTCTAGAACTTTCTCCTACATAACCACAGTACCTTTATCACACCCAAGAAATTTAAAATTGTCTATTTAATCCATACTATACATTCAAATTCCCAACTGTTCCCCAAATGCCCCTTTAGTCATTTTAGAACCCTGATGTCATCAAGATTGACAATGCATTTAGTTGGTTTGCTTGAATCTAGTGGTTCCTCTGCTTGTTTTTCATGGCATTAACATTTTAAAATCCAGAGTAGCTGGATTTGTGTAGATCAGTCTGATGTTCTCCCCCCCTCATGATTAGATTTGGGTTAAACATTTGGCAAGAATATTACGTAGGGTTGTGTGCTGGCTAGTGCATTCCGACAAGAGGCATGGTGTTTCTGCTTCTTTTATTATAAAGCAATCTTTCCTCTTTGTAACTGAAGTAATCTGTGAGATGATATGGAGACCATGTGAATATGCTATTACAACAGCCTTTTGCCCAATCATTGTGAGATAAGCCCATTAACAGTGGCTTAACATCCACGGATAATCTTCAATTATTTCCTGTGGGGTATTTTTTCAATTGTCATTCTGTATTTATTAGCTTGGCATTCTTCTCTAAAGAAAGCTTTTTCCCTTCCTAATTTATTTATACTCATGTTGTTCTCTGGAATATTTATGGATTCTCTGCCTCTATGTGTAGGAGGATACTCCTCCCAAAGTACGAAATATTACTATTTAGAATTAACATTTTCTATCACCATTACCAACCATACTATTATTTTACATCAATGCTAATTAAAATACATTAATCAACCATTTGGATAATTACCATTTTCATTCTATGTATATACTAGCAAGAAGCCACCAGCTCTATTAACTTAATTACTTGATATTTAAGATTTTAAAAGCTCTAAATAAATGGCTCCCTCAGACAATAATAAACACCCATCCATTTGTATTTACCAGGCTTCCGAAGTGTTATCATAAACATAGCTACCACGGATTGAAAGTATTTACATAGAATACTCTCTTTTAAAGGAAAGAAACTGCAATAGGTCCTTAAATATGTACACAAACACTTCCCAATCTTCAAATCCTCTTTAACATACTCTTACTAAAATCCTACTGTACCTACCAGCATCACCTCCATCCTGACTGGAGCCGGCTTCAGCCAATAAATTTGTATTCACATTCCTATCACAATCTGGCCCTGAGAGTAGAGCACCATCCAGATCTGAAAAGGAGATGTAGAATAATCTGTTATTTACAACCACACTATAGCTATCACCAACCACTCCCTTCTTGGTATTGTTTCTTATGCTGACTAAATAGAAAGATATCTGCGAATTATAATATCTACTATGTGCTTAATACTACACTAAGGCACAAAATCATAAGACAACTACAAGAACAAGTGCACACTCAACAGTAAGAACAAGTGCACACTCAACAGTAAGAACAGTGTACTAAATAGGAATAAGCTTTAAGAGGCAGAGTGAATTAGGTTACTGGCTATGTGAGCATGTGCCTCAGTTTCCTCATATGCTGCCAACCAGATCATAGATATTAAATTAGATAATGCAAGTCAAGTGTTACAAATTATGGCATTTGGCACCCAATGACAGCTGCTACTGTTAGTACTAAGTACTGGTTGTGTAAAACATTACTGTTTCTGTATGGATTCAGAAGTGAAAAGGACCAATTAAAAAACTATAGTAGTAAAGGAAGACTTTGAAGGAGCTAATTCCTTCATCTTGAAATATGGAAAGGATGTAGAGAGGCAGCTTAAAAGAAAAGACATACTAATGAGATGAATACTGGTTCTAATCTGTTAATTTCTTTTAAATCTATTCCATCCCTTCCATTTTTCTACCACTGCCTTAATTCAGTTACCCACCACCGTTCTCTTATATTAGTGAATTACTGAAATAGTTTCTTGGTCTCCTTGCTTCAAAATATAATGCTCGTACTTCTGTTCATAATGCCAGAGAGATTTTCCTAAAACAGAAAGCCTAAATTGCTCCCTTACCTTAAAATCTTCAGTGGTTCACCAGAGCTTTTTCAAACACCTTAGTTTAGAATATAAGGTCCTAATGTTCGAGTTCCTACTAGCACTAGTGAATCCAGCATCATCCCACTGATACTATCTACTCTCCCAAATTAAATCTGAAGACAGGGCACCTTAGGTAGCTCAGTCTTAAGCGTCTGCCTTCAACTCAGGTCACGATCCCAGGGTCTTGGGATCAAGTCCCATGTTGGGGCTCCCTGCTCGGTGGGGGATCTGCTTCTCCCTCTGCCCCTCCTCCCACTCGTCCAATCTCTCTCTCAAATAAATCTTTAAAGTATTTGAAGACATTTAAAAAATGCCACTTTTTATGGACAATCTGTCCTCTGTCATTTAAGACTCATCTTTGATATCGCCATCCCGTACTGCTCTGGCTTCCCCCAACACTCAAGATAAAAAAAAGAAAAAAAAAGAAAAACACAAATTCCTCTCTACATAAGCAGGTAACTGATTCAAAAAAATTGATGGTGGGCAAATAAAACTGTGGTACATTTATAGAACAGAATACCACCCCATAATGGTTCTAGTGCATAGTTATAAAACCCCAAATCACTGAATAGATCTAGTACTTATGTTCTAAGAGGCTAGTAGGATTATGTAATTGCATAATGAAGGAGAGAAAGAATAGGAAAAAAAATAAAATGATCCTCAAGCAGGCATAGTTAGGTCATATAGAGCACTGCACGCCATAGTAAAGATTTCAGCCTTTACTCTAAAAGCAGTAGAAGGATTTTAAACAAGGCATTAATCTCATTCACCTTTTAAAAAGACTATTCCTGGTATTGTATGAATGAATTAAAGGAGGGCAAAAGGAGATATAGGGAGATTAAGTTAGTAAGCTATTTTAGAAATCCAGATGAGAACAGACGGTGGCCTTGACTTGGTTGATGGCAGTAGCAAATGGAGGAAAGTAGTTTGTGGAAGAACCAACAGTGCTTTGTGAGACTGAATATGGGAGAGGCAGGGTTTGAAGGTAATGAGGGAAGTTTCCATCCTATACTAATGGCAGTTAGGGGTCTCTGGCAGAGAACCAGTTTAGGACCAGTTTTAGGTAGTTTTGAGTACTGAGTCTGAGATACCTAAGAAAGAGGAGTTTAATACGTCTGGAGTGGGAACAGTGGGTTAAATGGGTAAACTCTAGATACTGCCTGGGACCAATTCTCAGCTCTGCCACATCCTAGCTGTGTGACAGTTGTGAAGCAGGTTATTTTACTTCTCTAATAAAGTGGTTCTCAAAGTGTCGTTCCCAAATTAGCATGGGCATTATCCAGGAACTTGCTAGAAATGTAGAATTTCAGGCTCATCCCAACCTACTGAATCAGATACTATGGAGGTGAGGCCCAGAAATCTGTATTTTATAAAGCCCTCTAGGTGATTCTGATGCTTACTAAAGATTGAGAAAGGTTTTATTATACAAGTAGAGAAATTATCAGGAAAAGAGCTATGTACTTTTCATTTATTATTGTCCAAGGACCAAATGACATAAATGAAAAGTGCTTAGGGTGCCTGGGTGGCTCAGTCATTAATCGTCTGCCTTCGGCTCAGGTCATGATCCCACGGTCCTGGGATCGAGTCCCACATCGGGCTCCCTGCTCGGCGGGAAGCCTGCTTCTCCCTCTCCCACTCCCCCTGCTTGTGTTCCCTCTCTCGCTGTGTCTCTCTCTGTCAAATAAATAAAATCTTTAAAAAAAAAAAAAAGTGCTTAACTCTTTGCTTGCCTGGGATATAACAAACACTCAAAATTTTAACTTTTTTTTTTTTTCATTTAAGCTCCCAAGTGGAGAAATTAACACCAAAGGCTATACAGATACGATGCTTAGGCTGGTGATAAAAATGAGTTGTCAGACTATACTGGTAAATAAGGTAATGGAAGTAAGTAGATAAGACCATGAAGAAAAAACTATGACTGATATGTTGAGGAATCCTAGCATTTTAATCAACTAGAAAATGATACAGATTTTAGGAAGAGTTATTTCAAGAACTAGTCCACTATGACAATGCTGCCAAAAATTTAAGGTAAGGACTGAAACATACATTACTTTCATTCCACAAATACTGAACACCTAGGAGGTTACCGGTGATCTTAGAGCAAGTGACTCTGGTAGATCAGTCGGACAAGGAGAAAAAAAGAGTGGCCTGTGTTATGAATGGAAGATGATGAATTATAATCTATAATACAATTTGAGAAATTTGGTTGCAAAAGGGAAGACATAGAGTTTAAGAGTTTGTTTTTTTAAAGGTGAAACTAATAAACCTTTAAATGCTGAAATGAAGTCACTAAGAAAGGGAGAAGTTAGAAGTATTGAAATTCAAAGAGAAGGATTCTGGAATCCTGAAGCAAATGTTTAGGTATTTAGGAGAGAGAGCAAAGACAATATATAGACAGAAGTTTGAAAACAGGTACTTAAGGACATTCATCTACCAGCTTTTATTTTCTCTGTAAGGTGAAATAGTAAAAAGTGAGATTATTGCCTAGAGTAAATGGGCTGGAAGTCAGGAGAATGAACAAGTACTTCATGTGGAGAAGAGCAATAGTAAATAAGACTCCTCTACCTGTCCCCTGAGAGGTGGGATACTGGCTAGGTTTTATTTTCCCAGCATTCATCACAATGCTTGACAAAACACTTTTTTTTTTTTTTTAAAGATTTCATTTATTTGAGAGACAGACGGAGGGGAGAGCACAGAGGGAGAAACGGACTCCCCACTGAGCAGAGAGCCTGATGTGGGCTTTGATCCCAGGATCCCGAGATCATGACCTGAGCTGAAGGCAGAGACTTAACCAACTGAGCCATCCAGGCACCCTGACAAAACGCTTTTCAAACAAGTGTTGTTAAATGTTGGTTTGAGTATTTCTCCCTCTGCAACCTCTGTTACTAGTTTACTTAATGGTATTTAAAGAATAATTTCTCAGTTTTCTGGTGTATAGTAACACTAAAATATAACCACTAACTGAAAATGATTAACTGAAATTTAGTGGCGTTATTTTCCTATGAAAAGCTGAATGTATTTCAGTAATAAATTTAAATCAATATTCAAACAACTGTACTAGGTTTCCCAGTATCTTTTTTTAAAAAAATTGTGGGGGCACCTGGGTGGCTCAGTTGGTTAAGCATCTGCCTTTGGCTCAGGTCATGATCCAGGAGACCTGGGATTGAGTCCTGCATCAAGCTCCCTGCTCAGCAGGGAGTAAGCTTCTCCCCCTGCACCTCTCATCCAGCTTGTACTCTCTCGCTTGCTCTCTAATAAAATCTTAAAAAAAAAAAAAAAAAGTCATTATTCTGGAGTGTACAGTCTGTTCAGAGGGCACGTCTTAAAATTCTGCCAAGTGGGTTTGTAAATACAGACAGGGTGTTTCTATTTATATAACATTCTATAGTGATTTGTTGAAGGCTTCCTCAGCTAGTTCTTAAAATAGACATTTCCTGTCTCCTACCCTACCGCTCTTAAGTATTAGAATTTAATTTGTGATCTTTAATCCTACACTAAGCACAGAACACCTCAACCTGAAAGCTTAACAGATGACAAATATATTCTTCCTGTGTACAGTGTTTCTTCTCGAACGCTTTGAAAGGTTATTACTTGGATCTTGATATCAAAAACAAATTTCAGAAGAGGTGAGCTCTTCTAGGTTGACAATAAGCTTTCAAAAATAGCACACTTAACCCAGGAATCAATACATATCACTGCTTGTACCTTATTTGAAATCAGCCAAACTGCTTAGCAACTCATTTTTTAATCAGTTGATGTTAAGTGGGATAGAAGTGAGGCAACCAACCATTCACTTGAAACAGAAATGAATTTTTTTCACTAGGAAGTGAAAGCAGTAACTCTTGGTCATCATCTTTTTCTCTAAATTATAGGATTAAAAAATAAACTCTACTATACTTGGTTTTTGACATTCGTGACCTTCCTATGGAAATCCTTCACTTCATTTAAACTTAGCAAAAAGGGCTAAGATATCTCTGCAAACAAAACATATTTCTGAAGAGCTATTAAAACAGTTTCAGGGGCGCCTGAGTGGCTCAGTCGTTTAAGAGTCTGCCTTCGGCTCAGGTCATGATCCCAGGGTCCTGGGATGGAGTCCCACATCGGGCTCCCTGCTCTGCGGGAAGCCTGCTTCTCCCTCTCCCACTCCCCCTGCTTGTGTTCCCTCTCTCGCTGTCTCTCTCTCTAGTCAGAAAATAAAATCTAAAGTTTCAGGAGATAAAAAAAACAAACAAAACCAAAACAACAACAAAAACCCACAATCTGTAATGCTAGAAATAAAAGAGTGAAGAAGTAGACCCATCCTTAACTTACTCTCCTAGTGGTATTTCATATACTTCTTTGCTAAATGAACAAAAATAAACCTTACACTCTGGGTTAAACCAACATTCACTTTAGTAACTTCTTTATTTAATAAAACTATTTCCAAAATCTTAAGTATACCTAGATATCAGCTATTTTTGTTCTTCATAGTTAATACATTTTTGTCTATCCCAAAGCAATCTTCTCTTCAGGTTCATTTTAAAATAATTCTGATTAACCATGTTTTTAAAAAAAACATTCATGAATTTTAAAAAATCAGATTAACAAGCAATGGAAAGAAAATGAGATTAAAACGAATGATAAAGTAAATCTCAGTTTCTACTCTTCAAAATTTTAACAATCAACTTTATTTTTCTCACATAAAGAGTAGCAATGTTTGCCCACTTCACAAAGCTGCTATGAAAAGTGACATCATTAAGTGAAAATACTGAGTAAAATGTAAAGTGGAATATAAATCTAAGTGTCATTAAGTGAGGTTAATCTTGGTGCCTGTGGTTACAGGTTTCTCTGGGACCTTGGCAGGTTAGCAATGCTTCCAAATCATCTGGTAAGGGAGTAGTACAGCACCTGCTTCTAAGTGCTAAACAAAATTAAGTTTGGAAGAAGGTTTCCCTGACCATTTTCTTTTGGTTCTCAAAATTCCAAACATGAGGCAGGTGCAGACTAACTTAGATTTTCTTAAAAGACAAATATTCTTGAGAAGAACGAAATGAGAGAAGACATCAAAAATCAAGGTTTTAGAAATAAAAACTCAGATCTTTCCCCACTTTCATTTTCACATATATCAACATCAAGTTTCTCTTCTCTGAAGACAGTTTCAGAACTATTTTGTTTTTTCATAAACAGGTACAATTTTTCCTTATTCACTGTGATCAGGTTTTTTCCACTTTTCATTGGAGTAAATTCACTTACAAATTTATTCTATAAACCAACCCTTGAAAGTTCCTGTAACAGCCTGGAGACTCAACATATAGTAGTTTCCATTCACAACCCACTGACTCAAGTGACTGCCCATCTTAGACTAAGCTCTACTGTTTCTTCCTTGCACTACTCAAACAAGGTTGTTATTTCTGCTCACACTAGTCCTTACAAAAAGGTCTACCCAGATCACTCCGCACTCCAATCCATGAACACCCTTCAAATGTTTTTACCTAAAGGCAAATATAAATGGACCTAATCTCTAGTTAAAAACCTCCTATTGCCTCAGTATGTAAAATAAAATCCACAAATTTACCACATAGAACAAAGAGAATCACAACCTGGCTCTAACCTATCTACCCAACCTCATTTCCCCATTGCATTCTTTCTATTCTTTTACCTACTTAACCTGATTTCTTGCCACCTGGTGGTCAGTGAATGCCCTTCTCTCTCCTGCCAAACTCCTACACAAGATCCAATTCTTATTACTGCCCTCTCTATATAGCTTTCTCCACATCTTCTGAGCAGTTAGGAACCTCCCATTGCACACCCTGCCGTACTTCTTATTTTAACATTTGTCACAACACACTGGGTATGTTTCTAGTCCACAGCAATCCTATTATGAACAAGTTCCAGGCAAGGAACTCCTCAATCTTGACATCAACATCATCTGGCAAGATGCTTACTTTTTGGGGGATTTAAATAAAAATTTAATTACCAAATTTCCTATTATGATGTCGAAAGCTATTCTGGTATCCCAGGAAAAGTAATATTCTCTGGAAAGTAAAACTATGGATGAAGATTTAAGACCATGTGGTCACACCAGAATATTAAGACTATGTCAGAAATCAAAATTTCAGTTTTATAGATCTCTCAGGGATCGAAAGCGTTTAGAGAACATGATACTTTGAGCAGGCAGAACTCAAAAAATGCTTTTATAACTGATCCATAAGGCTTCTTCAACACCTAATCTGGCCACACAGATTGTTTCTTTAGGGTTTCTAACTGGTAGGTTAATAAATACGTGCAGCCATCTCTTGGGATGAATATAGGAGATAGGGCAGGAAAGGAACACTAGGCAGAGGAAAAGTAAAGAAGGGAAAAGAAGATGGCAGAATATTCCTACTACCTACTATCATCCTCTTAAGATTAAACACTGCAAGATTCTTATGTATTAGCGTATTTTACAGCCCATGAACTACTGGTGGACCTTTATTTTTTAAAAATGAACATCACAGAGGGAGGGAAAAAAGAAACAAGATGAAACCACAGAGGGAGACGAACCATAAGAGACTCGCATCTCAGGAAGCAAGCTGAGGGTTGCTGGAGTGGAGGGTGGTGGGAGGCATGGGGTGGCTGGGTGATGGGACATTGCGGAAGGTATGTGCTATGGTGAGTGCCGTGATTTGTGTAAGAGTGATGAATCACAGGGCGCCTAGGTGGCTCAGTCGTTAAGCGTCTGCCTTCGGCTCAGGTCATGATCCCAGGGTCCTGGGATCGAGTCCCACATCGGGCTCCCTGTTCGGCGGGAAGCCTGCTTCTCCCTCTCTCACTCCCCCTGCTTGTGTTCCTGCTCTTGCTATCTCTCTGTCAAATAAATAAAATCTTTAAGAAAAAAAAAAAAGTGATGAATCACAGACCTGTACCCCTGAAACAAACAATACATTATATATTAAAAAAAATCAAAAAATAAACAAAATGAACATCAGGCCTCAAACTACCATTTAACACCCAATTTTCAGTTTCTGAAAAAGAGTAACTTAACATTGTAGCTCATCCTTCATAACATTCAACCAAAAGGATTCCTGGAAGGTAGAGAACATCTGGAACCCCCTAAGATAAAACAACAACAATAACAAAACAAAAACACTAATGCAGACCCATAAATCTATCTGAAATGCTTAGAGTAAGACGTAGGATGCAACAATTTTCAGATTTCAGAAAAGTAAGCGGGGGGGGGGGGGGTCTAGGGCAGCATCCTATAATCAGAACAGTATTTTGGCAACAAAACATGAATATTCACATTTAAAGAAATGCGTAAAAGATATAAATAGCTGGTTTTGCTGCCGAGTATTGGGTTTTGTTGCCAAAATGATTAAGAAAAAGCTTTGGGTAGTTTTTACTGATTTCAAGATATCAGAATTACAAAATTTTTCTTTCTTCCCATTAGAGGCATTATGTGGGATACACTCAAGGCTGGTTATGGTCAAGTAAAACTGAGTCCAAAGCCTACATCTCCTTAAACAAAGCTAAGTTCCATGATTTTTAAACGTATTTTAAATAGTTTATACAGTAAATTTATATGGCATGGTCAAAATATTAAGTCTCAAATGTTATGGCCAGTTTTCAAAATCATAAAAATTTAATCATTTAGAAAGCATTTTAAGATTCTGCAAGATCTGAAAGTAATGCCAAATATCAATTATCATCCAAAACATAGAAAAGCAGAAGTGCTGGTTAGTAGGTAACTCCAAAGAGTTCACTACAGAGTAATTCATTACCTCAAATGACTCATTAGAGTATCTTAAAGATATTTAGCTTGAGCATTCTGTTCTCAAGATTGTCTTCTAAATAATCAAATTATGTGCACTTTTTACCCAAAAGGCAAATATACAAATTGAAACTGTAAAGCTGAAACCTGATTTCAACTCTACTTACAAGGGATTAATAAAAATTTACAAATGTTTTAATACTGTTCTCCCCAGAAGTACGTATGAAAGAAAGGAACTTTTAGATTTAAAGAACTCTAAATTATATTCTTTGGTCAAATAAAAAATCACCTTGCATCTGAATCTTTGTATGACATTAAGAAAAAAATCATCTACATAGAATTATATCAGCTTGTATTAAAGACAGAAAATCAATTATATACTGCTTCATTTACTAGAAAATGTTTTTGAGGAAATTGTTTTATACTACATGTTATCAACTATATAAAAACCCCACTGAAAAAATTCCTTTCAAAATTCAGTACCAGAGAAGTTTGTCATCTTCCAGAACTGGCATCTTTCCTCCTCCTGAGAGGCTGCTTATTATCTTAGAGCCAATTAAAAGCTTAATTAGGGCAACTATATTAACACTCTCGACTAGCACACTTAACTTCTTTATTGCTTTATGTTATTTGTTTTGCTGATGTTTCTTGTCAGTCATTTCAAAAACGTCTGTTCAAAATGAAGTATGTATGCATTCATAAATTAAAGGTTATGTGTACACATGCAGAGCAGTTATTTATAATGGGTGCAACCTGCTATTGTGACTGAAATAACAGAAAAATCTAGATTCAGAAAATCATGTTCCTTATAATCCCAGAGCATCAAAAGATCAACAGTAAGATTAACATGTGACTTGCTCCGATTAAAAACAATAGCATGTGTGAACACACTCTGTAAAACAATTTTAGGTATTATATTTACTCCTACAATTTAATTCCTAATCTCAGATTTTTATATACTTTATTTGGCTGATATTTATTTTCTGGTTGTGTATCAGCAAGACAAGGATTTGAAATTTTTATAGTACCAGAGCAACTCATTAATGACTACCTTTATAATTATCCCATAAACTCCAGTAAGACAGTAAAAAGGACAGAAGTTTGTACCTTTCCTAAGTTCTATTTCAAGTATCCTCATATATCAAAAATGATTTGAAGCAAATTGCAGTAGTGAGTCAAATAATGGATACACTAGTTTAAGATATATATATATTTAAAAAGAACCCATGTAAATCCCTGATATTGGGGCACCTGAGTGGCTCAGATGGTTAAGCGTCTGCCTTCGGCTCAGGTCATGACCTCAGGATCCTGGGATGAGTCCCACATCTCAAGGTTGTCTTCTAAATACTCAAATTATGTGCGCTTTTTACCCAAAAGGCAAATATACAAATTGAAACTGTGAAGGTGAAACCTGATTTCAACTCTACTTATAAGGGATTAATAAAAATTTACAAATATTTTAATACTGTTTCTCCAGAAGTACATATGAAATCAGGGAGCCTGCTTCTCCCTCTGCCTGCCACTCCCCCTGCTTGTACTCTCCCTCTCTCTGGCAAATAAATAAAATCTTAAAAAAATAGATAAATAAATCCCTATTTCTGGTATACCTTCTTATCTCAGTATCTTACAACACTTCTCTATGAGGCACTGGAACACGAGCTTCAACAGTACGTGGCAAGGAGATATTATTTAGAGCTGTGGTTTACAGACTATAGGCTTAAGAGTCTAGGGAACTCAGTTCTCAAAGGGATCTACAAGTCCAAATATGCCAAGCACTGCTCATAGACCGTAAAACTAACTTATTATGACTTTTCAGATATTTATGTACATAACTTTAAATTCATTTAAAAGCATTTATTTCACTGAACATTTTCAGTATTTTCTCAATAAGTAGAAATCAAAGTGTAACCAATGATGGTGCAGTTCATAAAAATGTTCTGAGGTTTTAAAAGGGACCAATTTTTTTTTAAAAGACTGAGTCTACCAGTTCATTAATTACAAGGTTTTAATGTGAGACGGTCTTAAACATGAAACCTGCCTCTATTTTTACTAGCTGAGTGACCTTGAGCCAGGCCTCAACCTTGATAAACACAGACCCACTGTGTTCTATATTGGTCAGAATTTGCCTCCAGAGTTGTAGTTAATTCTGTACACCAAAATTTCTGGGTGGGGAAAAAAAAAAAAACACGTCTATGACTGTAAGAAAGATGGTAAAGGCACTTGGAATTCATAAGGAATTCACTTAGTTTAATAAATTATCTATAGTTACCTGAAGGGTTGGTTATCAGGTAGATTAGAGAGATTAGAGGTTAGGCTCAGATTATACTACTCAAAATGACAGGTTCATGAAGTTAAAAAGAATGAATTTTGGCTCAATATACAATAACTTCTTTTCTAGAATCCAGTAGAAAGCACGCTACACTGGAAAACTGATTTTAAATAATCTCAAGTCTCCCAATTTTAAGGGGATCTATAATGACCATGACAGTTGTGCTTTTGTCATTTAATTTTCATAATAATTCCTTTAAAAAAAGTACCACACTTTAAAGATGAAGAAACTGAAGACAGGAGTTTAATTTAATTTGGTCACGGTCACACAGTAGGTAAGTACAGAGCTCATTTTCAGATCATGACTCAATTTGGGATCTTTCCTCTTTGTCAGTGGATCTCAACCTTCACTCACAGTGTAATCACCTACAGAGCTTATAAAAATTCCAACAACCAGGCGACATCCCAGAACCAATTAACTCAATCCCTACTGGAAAGACCCAAGCACCAAGGACTGCACAATATGCAGCGAAGAAAGATTAAGACCCACTGCTCTATACCAGGGGTTGGCAATAAAGCCTTACTGAAGCATATCCATGATCATCTGTGTATACCTAATACTGCTTTCATGTTACAATTAAGTAACTGACTTTATGACCAGCAAAGCCTAAAATATTTACTGTGGTCCTTTACAGTAAAAATTTGCCAAACTCTGGCTCTGCATCATATTATGTCCTAATCATAATATTCTTATAAAACCCCCATTTCCTGCCATTCAGTGAGGCTGGATTCAGAGGCACTGAGAAGTTGCAAAAAGTTTAACAGGTGGAATATAGCGTATCACTGATAAAATCAAATGTCAATTAAGCAAGGTTCAGAAACCAAAGTGATACCCATAACATAATACAATTTTTGTAAGATGTAAGAGATAAATTGAAAGCATATTAGACTACCAAAAATTTATGATACACCTATTCCATTGATACAAACTCAGCTGAGGGGGTGCTTGCCAAAATAATAGCTAGTAATGTTACTTTTTAAAGTATGCATTGTGGGGGCGCCTGGGTGACTCAGTCGGGTCCTGGGATCGAGCCCCATGTCGGGCTCCCTGCTCAACAGGGAGCCTGCTTCTCCCTCTTCCTCTGCCTGCTGCTCTCCCTGCTTGTGCTCTCACTGTCAAATAAATAAATAAATGTTTTAAAAAAAAAGTTTGTAAAGTATGCAACATGGTTCAATAGTAGTGCTTTTCTTTTAATCACTCCAATTATATGTGGCATTAAGAATGGGTTAGCTGTGATTAGTTTTGCCAACTACTACCCCCAAAACCTGTTTATGCCTTACATGGTGTTGTGTGTGTATTTTAAAAAACACCACAGGGTTCCCACCATACTATTAAACTATTTATCTCTATAGCAGAAAGACAATGTAGCTCATTTCTGAGAATTACTTCAAGGTCTTCTGTATTAAAAATTAAGCCAAAATAACGTGATGCTAAGAAAGTCTACCCTATTTTAATACTTTAAAGAAACTGCCTCTGAGATTTAATTATTAAACAGTAGACAAGTATGAGGGAAAAGATCAGTAAATCATATTCATTATGCAGATATGATTTTCACCTAAGTAAATCTGAAAACCAATGAAAACTAAATCCATACCTAAAAAGCCAGACAAACCATTTCATAGGTTTACTATGGCATTCTGCCCTTTAGAACTAAAAACAATGATTCTTTTTAACCAAGTACTCCATCCCCAGATAATCACCATGATGTAAATCAGACACTGAATAATTACAGAGCTTTGAGACAGCAAAACAAACATTGAATCATTTACGACAGTGGTAGACATATACCTCAAGTCTGGGGTCTGCACAGGAAAACCTCAAATCCACTACTTCTTCAAATATAATTAAATTAGGCAAAGGCAATTAAAGTTTCAAATCTTTCTATTTATACTCTGTAACAATGGTCCCCCATCCCATTAAAATCCGTTAAAAAAAAGGTCCACAGCACAAATGTGATATGCTAAGATTTTGTATATATCCTTTTAGTTATATAGTGAGGAGAAAGGTCTGAGTCCTCTCTCTTAATGAATGAAAATGAAAATGAGGGCACAGTGGGACAAATTTGAAACATTTCAGCTTCTGTAAGATTTACGGTGAGAATAGAATAGTAGCTCTAAACAAATTGGAATAATCCCACTGTCATTTGCAAAATTCTAAAAAACACTTAAATGTTTAATTACCAAATAAAAAAAATTGGGAATAAAAAATGTTAATTAGGTCTCATAAATGTTCTGAAATGACAAACTATGTATTACAACTAAGATTTTAACTAAGATTACATTATCTTGTATCTTTTCCAGCACTGCGTGCAAAAGTGATCAGAGATGCCAAAGATCCAGAAGTCAAAGAACTATAAATGAAGAAGAGTCCACACACCACATATAAGATTAACACAAACTTTGAGAAACTCAGAGAAAAAACATACCAAAATTATATTATTAATTTTCTAAGATAAACACTCAAATTTAGTATTTATTACTTTTTTTGTGTATTACTTTTATAGTTTAAGAAACACCTTAAAAACATACTTCAAGATTATGATATCCAACCGTAATTAATTAGAATGAAAACTGAAATATCTTTGTATATAAAATATTTACCTGGTTCTTCCTTGATGAATGATAAATCTTCTTCTGGATAGGCAACAGGTGGCTGCATCACTGAGCAATCTTCTAAATTTGTTTCATTAGGTGGTATATTATAAATAAATCTCTTTGTAGTTTGGTTTTTCCTCCTTGTTTTGCCAGTCTCTTGAATTCCCTGGGAGCCCATATTATTCCAAATAAACACTTTTGTTTGACCTTGAGATTCATTTTCAGCCAATTCTGGTGAACCATCCTGGACCCAACTACTGTCATTCATTTGGTAGTTTTCTATTTGGCCCTCGTCGACGTTACAACCATCATTTTCAATTTTTACATTACTTGCCAAATTGGTAAGATTCCGTGTTGCCCAAAAACTGGCAATTTTTTGATCCCGTGATGAAGACAGACCATCTCTATTAACTGGTTTTCTGTTATTATAGTCCACAACTACAGACTCTGGAGCTTCCGATTTAATGCTTATATTTAAGGCATCTTTAATGAAATTTCGGCAAGTTTGAACAACTTCACTCATTTGAAGATAGCTGGCCACTGTCATCACTTCAATGGCATTTTGGCTTGTGAGCACCAGGTTACCAGAATACAAGAAGTCCAAGATGACTGAAAAACCTTGAACTGCAGCAATATCTAAATGGGTAGTATTGTTTTGGTTAGGGCTTTCTTTGTTTGAAAAGCAATATAAAGTCTTAAAGAAACGGCTGCCTGCAACCAGGATGTTCTTATGAGCTTTAAAGATTTTTCCGCTCACCACAATGCTGACATCGCAAAGAATACCTTTCTTTCTTTGTTCATTTAGTTGTCGAAGAAGTTGATAGCAATAAGAGTTCTCATTTGGCCTGCTATTAAAGTCACAGTACCCCTCTTCTGATGGTATTTCTGTCTCCTGTAATTGGATGGAAAACATTAATATTAAATTATTTACTTTAAAAAAATCCCCAAATGAAACAAAGTATCAATTTAACTTTTTTAAAAAGCGCTAATCAAATACACTAATTTGTTAGCAATCATGATGTACTGAGACTGTAGTGTTCACAATCCCAAATATTGGGAGAAGAAGTGTGAAGAGCTTGGTGCAAGCTACTATTATTATTAAGAAAAGTCAAACAAAGGGCGCCTGGGCAGCTCAATCATTATTCATCTGCCATGGGCTCAGGTCATGATCCCAGGGTCCAGGGATGAACCCCACATTGGGCTCCCTGCTCCGCGGGAAGCCTGCTTCTCCCTCTCCCACTCCCCCTGCTTGTGTACCCTCCCTCTCTCGCTGTGTCTGTCAAATAAATAAATAAAATCTTAAAAAAAAAAAAAGTCAAACATCTGAATTAAGGATCAGCAGGATTTCATTTAAAGAATAACATGTGTCATGTATAAGCCAAGGACATGGATTAAGAATTATTTAAAATTAAAATAGCAGTTACTTTCCTATGAAAAGAAACTTTCATATATAGGAATCTAGTTTGCCTTATCTCTGATAGGAATGCAGCAGCCTTTCTGATTGAACTTAAAATATCCAAGTTACAATGTTGGGTAGCTCAGCCTATTTAACACTACTAAAAGTAAATTTTAAGTCTTGGCAAACATCCAAATAGTTTAGGTCAATGAAATTAATTAAATCTAAAGATAAAGCTTAAGACCCTGATAGGAAAATGTGTTTCAACTATAGGATATCCAGCTATATAATTTCCCAATCAACTTTCAAAATGCCTTATCTTTTTAGGGGCATAAATGGTAAATGTAAGATAAAATTCCTGAACTAAAAATTCTTTTATGTATTATTTTATTTTAAAAGATTTTATTTTTTTAAGTAATCTCTAAACCCCATGTGGGGGCTTGAACTTACAAACCCGAGATCAACAGTCACATGCTCTACCAGCTGAGCCAGCCAGGAACCATGGAACTCAAAATTCTTAAAAGTTCATAATTTTCTTTCTTATCAATCTGAAAAGTGTTCACTATCTGTTTAGCATCACTTAAGTTATGGTAATTCCTATAAAACACAGCACACTTTAATAACAGCTGTTAGATAACTGAAGTAATCATTTTTTCCAATCAAAGAAGTTCTTAGGGCGCCTGGGTGGCTCAGATGGTTGGGCGTCTGCCTTCGGCTCTGGTCATGATCTCAGGGTCCTGGGATCGAGTCCCGCATCGGGCTCCCTGCTCCTTGGGAGCCTGTTTCTCCCTCTGCCTTTCTCTCTCGCTCTGTCTCTCATGAATAAAAAATAAAAAAAAAATAAAAATAAAGAAGTTCTTAGATATTTCTGGTAGAAAAGATGGCTGAAAATGCTGACCCTAAAGTATTAAAAATTCATACTTTCTTTGCATAAAATATTAATTTAAATACAGACCATTTCTGTAAAATAATGACACACATCTATGACTATATGAGCACGGGGGAAAACATGGGAAAATACATACTAGATCGTAAACATGCTAGGAAAACTGATATGCTTGGATAAGAGAAAAGAGGAAGGCAGAATAGAAAAAAAGAAAAAAATAGAAAGGTGTTGGGAACACAGTTAAGACTGCGAAAGAATTTTCATGGATATAATATTTTAGTGGTGAGATTCCTAAACAATCCCACAACTCTATTTTATCTTACATGGGTATGGCTAAATTACAAAAATAATTAGGTTTAAGTCTGAGTACTGAACACAGAAGACCATACATAAAATAATTTCAATTCCCTTGAAACTAAACCAGGTCAGTAGTCCATTTAAGAATTTTTGTGTTGCTTTTAAGTATGAGAATTCAAATGAAAGAACCAAAATATTAGAATTCTAGGCCCCTTCAGTATTCCCACGGGGTAATGAACAGTACAGATAACCTTGCAAATCTGGGGTATATGATCACTACAGAAGAAGGATGCATGGGAAGTAGGATTTTCCTTTTCATTTCCAACAGACTCTTGGCAGTCTATTACCTTCTCAGTGCCTCACACACATAATGCCCTTATACTGTTAACACCCTCTCCCCCACACACCCAATCTTCATCAAAAACATTATCAGCCAAGGTTTGAGGGAAGTAAGCAAAACAAATTCACCAGTAAGTCCCAAATTTTTGCTTTTGAAGGTGTGGAGGGAAGGAAGTGACATAAAAAAAAAAAAAGACACTGTTTTAACCTTAGAGCTTGTACATAAACCAGTACGTTGTCAAATTTCAAACAATTTACAAAAGGGACTGAAAACATATGAATATATAAAGAACTAAATCAATACTAAAAACAACGCTACAGTAAATGATTTTCTATAAAAGCATCAGACCTTTTACTTGATGTCCCTTTTATGAGACTATTTGGATAAGACTTTTTACTCATTTGCTTCTGCTTTCCACTCACTAAAGAAACATCCAAAGTTAAAGAACCTTCCATTAACGCAGCCTGAAACTAAGCTTTCCTATGCATGCCATACCTGCCTAGCAAAACTCATTTGGTTCAAAGTTCTGATGTTGCAATAACAGTATAAATACTTGAAGAAGCAAAAATTTTAAGCACTGATCAAAATTTAGCAGCACATCATGAAGTATTTGTGGAAGCAGTGAATTAGCATTTGCAAATCAAGAACCCACCTAGAGTTTATACATCTGGCAGTTCAAACCTTTAAGGAGGAGGCTGTGTCTAACTGTACAGTCATTTTAGGCGATGGTCACTGTGTTCTGCATTTTCTGGGCCAGTCCCAATTTCTGAAGTTCTCAGCCATTATCAGACCAAATGTCCTAATTTTTAAAAATAACTCAGACAAAAGCCTATCCACCAAAATATTTGCCCATTCTATTTTAACACAAAATATACAAATCACACACAACTATTCAACCACTATTTTTTTCTCATTAATGTTTTACAAGAATAGTAATGTTCCTTGCTTTTATAAGCACCACCAATTTCTTTTTCACTACTTATTAGAGCATTGTGCCTTGTTTCTGTAGCACCTATTAAATATGCTCTTCACAATGAAGGCTTTCCAAGTCAAGAGTATGTGTACTCTCAAAGGGGAGTATTATTTGGGCACTTGGGCAAATCAGAGCTTAAATAAGCACACAGCATTAAAACAAATTGCTGGTATTATTTGCTGAGCTAAATAAATTAAGAAAATCTTAGTACTAAACATAAAAATCTTAAAGTAGTTCCCTAAGGAACTCATGCCATCTCTGTCTCTGGTTCCTTCTTTAACATTCTAAATGCCCACTCTGAGTATACGGATAACATGAGTTCATTGGTATGTAAAAATCTACCGTTGAAAAGATTAAGTATTTCTAGAATACTTTTCAGATGCTGGGAAACTTTTCTGTTCCTTTTCCCAAAATGGAAAACACAATTTAGCCCAGACAATAGTCTAAAATGGCTAAATAAGATTTTAAGAAAACGGACATTCAGGGATGCCTCGGTGGCTCAGTGGGTTAAGCATCTGCCATCAGCTAAGGTCATGATCCCAGGGTCCTCAGTCCCGCATTGGGCTCCATGCTCAGTGGGGAGTCTGCTTCTCCCTCTGCTTGTATGTGCACAAGCTCTCTCTGACAAATAAAATATTTAAAAAATTAAAAAAAAAAAAGGAATTCAGACATCAAAAAAAAAATCAGAAAATTTATTACATTAAAGATTCTGTAGGGGTGCCTGGGTGGCTCAGTCGTTAAGCGTCTGCCTTCCGCTCAGGTGATCAAGCCACATCGGGCTCCCTGCTCCGCGGGAATCCTGCTTCTCCCTCTCCCACTCCCCCTGCTTGTGTTCCCTCTCTCGCTGTCTCTCTCTCTCTCTGTCAAATAAATAAATGAAGTCTTTAAAAAAAAAAAAAGATTCTGTAAATGTGAAAAGTTTTCAAGTTTTTTATTTGTGAAGATGCCCGTAAGTAAAATTATAATTTTAGATCTGGAAGAAACCTTAGAATTAACTCTTCTAAAATTAAAAAAATATAGGGGGCGCCTGGGTGGCTCAGTCGTTAAGCATCTGCCTTCATCTCAGGTCATGATGCCAGGGTCCTAGGATAGAGCCCCATGTCGGGCTCCCTGCTCAGCGGGAAGCCTACTTCTCCCTCTCCCACTCCCCCTGCTTGTGTTCCCTCTCTCGCTGTGTCTCTGTCAAATAAGTAAATAAAATCTTTAAAAAAAGAATAAAAAATAAAATTAAGAAAATATAAAAAAGAAAAATGCATCTTTACCTTTACTTCCAGAGAATCTAAAAATATAAATATTTTACTCATAGGAAGAAGCTGCTAAAAGTTTGAAAAATCCTGACTTCACTGAATTATTTAATAAGCATAAAGTGAATGCCTACTTTAGACAAGTTCTACAACGGGGGACCCAAAATGAGTAAGTATAGTTCCCAACTTGAAGATCACTGGTGGGCAAGACTCTTAAGGTACTGAAGAGTGTAACAAAGGTGTTAGGAGAGCAGAGAGGAGGTCTATCTATCTAGTCCAGTTATTTTTGGTGCTGGTGGGCAGGGGGAATGCTTTTTAGAAGACCTGAGCAGAGCCTTAGAGGATGAAAAAATGGAATGGGATGGATGAGCATTCCAAGCAAATAAACAACATTAAAAAGAAAACAAGATGGTCTTACAGCATCCTAACAATTCCAGATTTATTAAAGAACTTCAAGGTGATCCCCCAGAAGCCCAAGAAATGCAAATATGCACTTGTGAACATTTCTAGAGGCAAGTGTCTATAGCTTCCATCAGTTATGGAGAGATTCAAATTCCCCCCCCCCAACAAGATTAAAAACCACTGTGATAGGTGCCTTACAGAGCTTTAGAAGCAGTGATCTGACTGGATTAGAAGATATAAGAGATAGTTGTGACAGCAAAGTAGGGAATTAATATCAGCGAACTAACAGATACACTGTGACCCCAAGGAAGGTACTCTTAATAGTGCAACATACTTGCAAGAAACCAGGACCTTAACTAACCTAAGATGGAAAATGTTAATGGGGGGAGGGGTGATGAGTCAGAACCCGGAAAAATATCTGGAAGATAAAAATTAACAGAATTTGACTGATCAACTAGATGTTGTGGGGGTACTGTAGGGTCAGTCTTCTGTACTCTAGCTTGGGGGGCTAGATAATGCCACCAACTGGCAGAGAACCCAAGACCACCACACAATCTCCCCCACCCTTATGAAAGGAGAGTTGGAGAGAACTTAATTGCAAACAGTTGAGTTCATGTGTAGTCAATCCACAAAGTATAAGAAAATATTTAGCTAAAAAAATCAACAATTAGTATTTACTTTCCCTATCCAGAATTATAATCCTTTCAATAAATGGATTAGCAGAAAAAGGCATTTCCAATATAAAACATCAAAGTGTAAACTGAAAGCATTAAAAACAAAAATCTTAGGGCGCCTGGGTGGCTCAATCAGTTAAGCATCTGCCTTCGGCTCAGGTCATGGTCCTGGGTTCCTGGGTTCCCTGCTTGCAGGGAGCCTGCTTCTCCCTCTCCTCCCCACTCGTACTCTCTCAAATAAATAAAATAAAATCTAAAAAAAAAAAAAAAAAAAAACTTTACTACTTTTGTTGCAGCAGCCCACTGGAACACTATATTGAAAGAAAAAAACATTCCACTTCCAAATCCGAATTTTTTAAGAAAATGGAAATTCTAATTCTATAGGTCAGTAGTGAAAATCTTCAGGTGATCTTAACCTCCAGCCAATTTTAGGTACCAAAGATATGCTTTATTACCAGCTCTCTTCTCAAAACACACACACTACCCAGGTGTCTCTGAACGGCAACATATTTCTTCATGATCCTCCCATTTAAAACTGCTAAAGAGTTTGCCCATTTGTTAACAGAATAAAATACAATCATTTTAGCATGACAAAAGACCCTCCATAGTCTATTACCTATTCAGACTTGATTTTTCATCCTGTTAGCAACCAAATTATCCACTTCTCAGACACATCTATTTTATTTTGTTAATGCTGCTTCCAATTGCAGTTCTTTGAATGCCCTCCCCTCACCGTTCAACACCTATTCATTTAACACGATGAAGTTCAAGAGCCAATTATATAAGCTTCTCACAACTTTCACCAGTAGAACTGATGACTTCCTTTAGTGTTTTCACTGTAACCTGAACATATTTCTAACATGGTACCTATCATTTTATTATGTCTGCCTCTTCTTACTAGACTACAAGTTCCTTGAGGGCAGAAAAAATGTCTGATTTGTAAGTTTTATCTCCAGTGCTCTGGATCTACCTAATGTAAGTTTATAAAGAGGAAGAAGCCAATCCTAGATACACTATATAGTGAAAGACACTACTAAAAAGTCAAAAACACAAGGGAAATGAACCAGCTTAATAAATCAAACATAATGTTAGAACCTATATATTATACAAAATGCCTATTTAATGGTCCAGAGGTTGGTTGGTTATTTATTTACGTAGGCTCCACACCCAGCATGGAGTCTTGAACTCATAACCCTGAGATCAAGAGCCTGACACTTAACCTACTGAGCCACCCAGGTGCCCCTCATCTTTAATACTTCTTAGGGAAAGGTTTTTCAGACTATCTCCCTGAATTGTTAAAAACCTTTAAACCTTATCTTTGTCAAATGCAAAGACAGCTTCTAGACCATCTCACTTTTGCTTTAGTTATGACCTCAACATATTCTCACTGGTAATGTCAATCAGATCACTGACCTAAGTTCAGTATTTACTTTCTATAAAGATTAATGAAAATTATAGTAATACATTTGACTGTGTGTTTTAGACTTAGTAAACTGGAGAGAGTTATGTAAACTGGAAAGAGTTGACAGAATGTGATTTAGGCTATGAAAATTTCACAATTGGGTAGAAAGTGATCTCAACCAAGATACAGCAGTAACCACTATTATTAAAGCAGTTTTAAAGTCCTCTGGGCCAAATGGTCAAATCCTGTATAAGCTAATCATTGAACTTTCCTTGATGAAGACAGTTATTACTCAAAATAAAAACTGTATGTTGCCCCTTACATCCTTATAGAGAATATAGGAAACTGTATGTTGCCCGTTACATCCTTAGAAAGAATATAGGGATCTTTCTGAAATAGAAGGCTCAGAACAGATTCTGAGCGCATATTTTGACTCTCCCATGAACAATCTTAACCAACACCCAATTAGCAGAACAGCAAGCTTTTTAGGAATGTGTTATAATTCTTTGGTCACCATGATTTAATGAAAAGGAACTTTTCTTACTTTCAGAAAGCATAAGAAAGAAAAGTTAACACTTAGTGATTTGGCCCACCTCCTCTCAAAAAAAAATCTCTTTTAAAAAAAAGCGGGGAGGAGTTGAGGGGAATAAAGGGCATGAACTACCCTTAGCCTCAAAGTGAATTCTTGCCTGAAGAACTACAGAACTCTCATTTCATCATTTTTAAGGCAGGATAAAGCTAATGCAAGATATTCTTACGAAGCGGTGAAAAAATCTGCATGTATGAGAAAGTCTCAGAATGTTTAAAGAACTGGATGGCCAAAGTCTCTGAAGGTATGAAAAGGAAAACTGGTTTATTCTCTAGAATCAGGATTGATCCCAAGAGATAAAGTGGTTTCCAAATTGTGAAAATTGGTTAACAACTGAGACACATGAGGTACCCAGGCTACCAAAAAAAACTTGCCACTGGTGATAAATATACACAATGATGATAATAAATAATGGCTAGCATTCGCTAAGTGATTACATGCTGGCACATATACTTTGAATATACAAGGGAACTAGAAGTTAAACTCCTTTGCCTGCCAAGAAAGTAGAGGATTAGGATTCAGGTCCCCCTAACCTTAAACCCAAGAATGCTCTTACAGATTGTGTTATACTGCCTCCTACCGGTAGTCAAAGGCTACAGGGCAAAGAAAAAAAAAAATGAGTTCTGCCCATATGAATCAGTTCTTGAAAAGGTCACTCATATCAACAAGACAAAGATATGCTGGTGGTACCTGGGGTCAACAGCAAGGTTAACACCCCAAACTAACGTTGCAACAAAAATAGAGAAGTTAGGATCAATTCAGAGTGGAAACATCCAAAATCCAATCAAGGAAACCAATACATATCCTTAGACACACGACTTATTAAATTGTATTGTCCTCAGCCTAATGAAAGAATGTCCTAAGAGAAAGATGGTGTGCACATTATGTCTTAAAAAGGGGACTCTTGTAGGGGGCAAAGGGAAAAGGAGGGGTAATTCAGAGATCAAGTTTAGAAAAGGTTTTACCTAGGGAATGAATTCCCTGATCCAGATAATGCCTAGGGGAGAAGAACACACCACACTGACTAGTCTATCATAAGGTTAGACAACTAATTCCCCTTCCTCTGATTTCAGGTTCACTAAGCAGCTAATTATATTTTGCATTCCCACTCAGATTTGCCTACAGGGACAGACTATGCTGATAAGAATAACTGGCCCACTGTATATTAAGAATATTCCTTCTAATTGTCTTTTTATAATTTTCTAAATAACCAACCTACCATTATTTGGAAAAGTAGACTTTCATTTTCACAAGCCCCCACCTCCATCATCTTACAACATATTACTTAACTCTCTAAAGCCCCCGACTCTGCATCTATAAAATAAAGATTACTTTGCAGAGTAAGGTAAAGTGTGCTTGGCATACAGAACACAAGTAAATGTTAATTATATTTCACTCCATTACCCAAGGTCACAAAGCTAGTAACTGTAGAAAGCTGAGACCTGAATCCAGATTTACTCCAAAACCCATTCGTTTTCCTTTACAACATTCCCTGTAGGCTCTAGTCTCAGTTGTCATCAAGGACTAAGACTTAGAACAATTTACTTAACCTTTTCGGACTGTACATCTTTAAGTGACCTTCCTTCTAGGGCTTAGGCAACTCAAATTTGTGCAAAAACTATTACCATTCTCCACTGGGAAAAATAACCCTATGCTTTAAAGTTAACTTCTGAGAAACTACTGTACTATGGGGTTATTGGATAGCACCTAATTAACTCCAGCATAAGTGTTTTGAACAGCAAGATCACGCCAATAAACATATAGAGGGACTAATATCTAAAAGCTGACTTTCTAAAATCAGTGACTGGCTACCAAAACAAAAGAATGAATTCCATCTTCCACACAGGTTGTCTGAAAGACTTAAAACAAGAACTGCTCAACATCATCTCTTTTGGCTTGAAAAAGGATTACCAAAATGGTAAGCCTACTATCTTTAAACTGGAAATATTAAAACAAGAAATAACAACTAACATATAGCTTACCTGTTTTGTAACTAAGGACTTATACTTTCAAGGACTTTAGTAAATACATTCTCTACCAGCCTACTACCTGATAGAAATAACATCACAAGAAACATCCTTAACATGCGAAGTTTAAAGTAAACCTCATTTACAAGAAACTTTTTTAAAAAGGGAGGATTATAGAAAATCTCTGCACAAGAATCTGGGTAGAAGGAAACAAGTAAAACTCCAGTAGTTTACCAAAGCATGCCTCTGGTAAGAGAAAATTCAACAGAAAGTTCAAGGGAGAGAAATTTAGTAAAATCATTCACAGGAGTGTTATCCAAATAGCTTCCTCTACATTTACATACTGCTCTCAGATTTCACATTATCCTGACCTGATAATAAAGAAATTTTCTCAGCTGAATGTTTTCCTGAAAGGGTTAGCGTCAACGGTTAAGGAAATTGTTTAATTCATTCTTCAAAGAGTCGCCAGATTTGACTTCCATCAGCATGCTGAAAAGACTGAAACATAAGGCAGCTTTTCTAAAATCACAGCTAGTAAAATTTTTGACCGTAAAGTCCACTTTTTAGGGTTTAAAACCTTCAACCTCACTTTCTTAAACTTTTTAAAAATTCTGATGGGTAAAAGGAGGAATCATAAAAAAATAAATTCAGCGCTACGATTAGAAAATTGTCATTCCATCCCCCACCCCCCAACACAGATAACTTTTGAAAACTTGTTCTCAGGCTTTCTAAACCCCCACGCATCAGCTCCCTTCAATTCCACAACTGGAACGATGCCTTCCTCACCCAAGAAAAGTGGTGGTGTTTTTTGGCTGATAAATCTTTCCTTAAAAGATCTGAAAAAGTAGGAGCAGGATATACTGTACCTGGGCGTTGGCTTCGTGGAGTTTGTGCTCATTAGAGACGTGGTGTCTCAGAAGAAGGGTTTTCTTGTAGTTTCGGGTCCCTCGCGAGAGCTCATCGTGCCCCACTTGAGGAAGGTCCCCGCTTCCCCCGTCCTCTGGGGTCTTTTGGCACCAGCCACAGGACATAAGGCCAGTATCCTTGGAATACCGCAGCCAGGGAAAATCTTTGAGCCAAGAGGTCTGGAAGGAGCACTGTAGCTTCTGCATCAGGGACTTGGGCCGCGCGAGCGGGAAGTGCTGGACAGTCTCTCCTTCGCCAGCTCCCACACCGCTGCCCTCCACTTCGTCCCCGCCATCGCCGCCCGACCGCCTGCTGCTGCTGCAGCTGCCGCCTTCCGCCCCGCTGCCGTCGCCCAGGCTCGCCCCCTCCTCCTCGTCCTCGGTGCTGTCGCTCAGGGACGCGCCGTCCTGCATCAACTCCTTCCCCTCCAGCGCGTCCAGCTCCAGATCCACAGCCGCTGGCCCTCGCCCATTGAAATGCCTCAGGGGCCACGCCGAGGTCTCGGGGCGGCCGCGGCTACTGCCATTGTTGCCGAGACCCCCGCCGCCGCCGCCTCCTCGGAAGGCCAGAGTCCGACGGTTCCTCTCCGCTAGCAGGGGGCCCCCCGCGCCACCGCCGCCCAGCGAGGTGGGGCCGCCCGCGTCTTGGGGGAGCAGCAACTCCTTGGTTTCCTCGGCGGCAGCGGCCGCCCCAGCGGAGGCCTCCAGGTCTTGGGGCTCCAGGCCCTCCAATTCCACTTCCTCGTCGGCCCCCCGCCCATTGAGCTGCTGAGGCGCTAGCGGCTGGGGCTGTCTTGGCTGGGGCTGCTGAGGCCAAGCCGAGGCCTCCCCGCCAGCGTTATTGTTCGTGGAGCTGCCGCCGCCGCCGCCGCCACTGGCGGTGACCAACCCGCCTCCTCGGAACGCCAGCGTCCTGCGGTTCATTTCACTGAACGACATGGCGCGCGCCGCCGCCGCCGCCGCCCGGTGCCCCGGCTCGCGCCCGGCCTCGGGCCGCGTCCCGCGCGCTCCCCGCCGCTCCCCCTCGGCGTCGCCCCCGCCCCCACCCCCGGCGTTCCGGTCTCGCGGGGCTCGGCCTCGCCCTCCCGCCCGGCCGCCGGGCTCGCGCTCGCTCCCGGGGCTGCCTCACGCGTCCACCGCCGCCCGCCGGGCCGCCGCCTCCGGCCGCCTCCTCGTCCTCCACCCCCGCCCCGCTGTGCTCCCGACAGCGTCCCGCGCGGAGAAGGGGGCGGGCGGCGGAGAGGTGAGCAGCGAGCCGGGGGCGCGTGGGGCCTTCGAAGTTGAGAGGCGGAGTGCGGGGAGACCCTCCGCTGCCCCCTCTTTAAAGCCGCGCGCACACACCGACCCTCCAAACAGATATCCTTCCTCCGGTGCGCCGAGGAGTCCCGACGCCGCCGCCGACTTCCCAGGCGCTGAAGGCGAGAGGCACGTTAAACTGCTGGGCTCCGCCACATTACGAACCGACAATAAAGCCGGCGGAGCGTTTCCGTCCGACCAGGCCCTGGCGGAGGTCGAATGGCAAATGAACAACGGACCGTGCGCCCACAATGCACCGGGGTAGCAGTAACCGCTGGAGGGGGAAAGGGTGGGGGCCGGGCTGGGGGAGGGGGGCTGGGCTTGGGGCTGGGCTGGGGTGGGGTGGGGGCGCCAGGGGACCGGGAAAGGGGCTGGGCCGCGCCTCCGGCCTGGGGGCGGGGGTGCGGCCGGGGGGGGAAGGAAGTCGGCCGAGGGGCGGGGGACAAAAGGCCGAGCGGCTGGCTGGGGGTCTCGAGGAGGGGGCGGGCGTGTGCGGCCGGGGCCGGGCTACGCGGAGGACAAACAGCTGGCGAGTGTCAGGGTCTGGCCGCCTCCCCGCTGCCCGCACGCACCTACCCGCGCCCGGGACGCACATTTTCCTTCTCTCGCCACGAGTTCACCTGGGACTTTGGAAATAACTGTGCGGTGGGGGCTGCTGCGCTCCAGCCTTGTCATTTGCTAGGGGTGGGTGGCGGTGCCCAAGGAAGTGAACTTATTTTGTTCCTTCACAAAGACTGGACCAGGCGGTGCCTTTCACACAAGGAGGTTACAACCACCGACACCTCCTCGTCTGCAGCATTGTGTGTGCCAGGCAGCACCTCAGGCCCAAGGCAATAATCATTTCACAGAAAATGCACCGCCCCGAGTGTCTTATTGCTGTGATGAAATGGAAATTTAAATAAAAGGTCGAACACGTGCGTTCACTGGGAAGTATTGACATGGGTGTTACATCACCACCAGCCAATCAGATAACTCCAGTCGTGTTTATACTTCTACAACCACCTTGTGAGTATTACAGTATGTCATAACGTTATAAATATTAGGCAGGGTTTTCCCCAGGAGCGGGGAGGAGTCTGCTTATACGGACGTTGTGTGCGACTCCAAGGATTGTGTATCTAAAGACAAGAATTAGTTATTAAGATTTATTTTTTAATTGTTTACATTACATATGGAATTTAGAATGATTAGAAGAACAGATTGAGCTAGAAATGAAACTCATAATCTTGGTCGAGTTTTCCAACTTAGAGCCCTTATACTCCTATTCTTGAAATTTTAAATAAGCTAAATTTTAAAGTGTTTAGACTCGTTTTACTATTTTAAAATGTGAAATAAATCTTATTTTTTATTCAAACCTATTTCAGGTTTAAAAAAGATCTTCTCAAACTATGGCGAGGCTTTTTAACTTTAAAGAAATTTATTAATATTAAAAGTTTAATCACAAACTAATATGAAATATATTCAAGATAAACTCTTGAAAAAGGGAAAAAGGACATTTATATGGCAGGGTACACTTTTTATATTAAATACGTTTGGATGTGCATAGAAAAAATTGGAAATATGCACAAACTCTACACTTACAGATTATTGTTAGAGGCTTTAATCGTCTGCATTATGTATTAATGGAAAATTATATATGTTTAATAAAGAACATGTATTACAGCTTTTAGGCCCTCTAGTTTTATGATTCTGTTCTCTTGAAATTTCTATTTTTAAAATAAGAAAAATATTATACCTTTGAATATGTAATGAGTATGGAATATGGTATGTTTCTGAAGATTAACTTTAAAAAACAGATTTTCTCAGACATATTATAAAATACCATTAGTATTAATATTTTTCAATGGATAAGCACATGCATGCACATCGAGACTCATATATACTGTTGATTGTATTATGCAAAGCAACTTCCACTTAATTCACTATAATTTTAGTGTCTGTAGAAATAAACAGTATTATATATCAAACAAAAAGTGTTAGTTGTATCTTATAGACGAAATATGATTTTAATGTAAAGAATGATGCTGATAACCTACCACAAAAAGGCTTTGGCTTTGAGTTATTTTTCCAGTAATAATCATATTGTCATCTGCCTACCAGTGATCAACAGCTTGAAATTCTGATAAAGATCCTCACTTGGTATGGTTTGTGGTTTTTTTTTTTTTTTCTTCTTTGTGTCCTGCTTTGTTTTAATTGTTGGGAAATCTAAGACCGTAGAATCATGACACTGACCTAATTTGTACCTTGGAGAAGAAAGGATTCTGCCTGCCTGGGCACATATAATATGTGCTTCCATGTGATATATAGAAGAATGTTATAATAGTACTGTACTTTGTCCTTAATGCATTTTTTCAATTCCAGGCACTTTGCAAATAAATGCATTATTTATTGTATTTTAACCACCACTGCCACCCCCATAAAAAGAAGAATTACTGAAGTTAATTGCTTATCTAGGATTAAAGTAATGGTAAGTGAAAATGGACTTAATTTTTATTTCAACTTTACAAATTGTTTTCATTCCCAAACTGTTAAATGTGTATCTTTGCTTCTTTTCATCTTATATGTCTAGTACCTAATAGGCACTATGTAAGTTTATGCTAGTATTATTATTTTTGCTTTCTGGTAGCACCAGAGTCACCAGAAGTGTTTGAATACCTAATGGTGTGAATTGTGTCAGGACTGTGTTTTTCTCAGACATATATCTTACCTTATATTTTGTAAAATTCACCTTGTTTTCTGTCTGGAATTATATTTAAACATGGATTAATTAGGAATGAATACTAGATTCAAATGGTACAAATAAATGACTTAAATCTGGGACTACTGAACTTCCAACAACCAAATAGTGTGACTGTGTGGTGTGTGTATGTATTTATATATATATATATTTTTAAAGATTTATTTATTTATTTGACAGAGAGAGAGAAACAGCATGAGAGGGGATAGGGTCAGAGGGAGAAGCAGGCTCCCTGCCGAGCCGGGAGCCCGATGCGGGACTTGATCCCAGGACTCCGGGATCATGACCTGGGCCGAAGGCAGTCGCTTAACCAACTGAGCCACCCAGGTGCCCTTGTATTTATATTTTTATCATTTATTCTGTATAAATATATATTCAGTTGTCTTTCTCTGAATCCTAAGGTAGATGGAATCAGAAGCAAAGTAGAAGATAGTACTCAAAAATGTCTCAAAACAGCCCTACGAGGGGACTTTGAGTAACAGAAGGGGATCTCCTGTTCCGTAAATGGAGTTTTTAAGAATTCCCCCACCCCTTCCAGTCTCCTGCTAACAAGCAGGGATCTGTTCTCCCCTTAGCCCCTACATTTGCTGTTGGGGGTTCTACCATATTTAAGGGGATTCCCCCTTATGCTTACCAGGGGAACCCCTCAAGAATGGGGCATTCCCCATGGGGCGCCTGGGTGGCTCAGTTGTTAAGCGTCTGCCTTCGGCTCAGGTCATGATCCCAGGATCCTGGGATCAAGTCCCACATCGGGCTCCCTGCTCTGTGGGAGGCCTGCTTCTCCCTCTCCCACTCCCCCTGCTTGTGTTCCTGCTCTCGCTGTGTCTCTCTCTGTCAAATAAATAAAATCTTTAAAAAAAAAAAAAAAAAGAATGGGGCATTCCCCAACCAATTTATCCCCTAATTTCACTTTAGGCTATGTAAAAGTGCTGTAGGTTACCTTGATACCGGCCTACTAGAACTGCTGTGAGGCAGAGATCCTATACCTTGGTCAGCTGATCTTTGTTAGCCAAACGTGACTGTCCTTTACTGCCTTGGTAGGGACACTTTGCCTCTTTAGTTTCTAGGGTCAATGGCCTATGATTCTGTCTGTGGGATTGACGCGTGTCATCCACCAGAATGAAGTACCTGAGAATGGTAACTGTGTGTTATTCACTCTTATAATCCCCTACCCCAATCCCAGCTTGGCACATAGTAGGCAGTTAGGAAATGTTTGTTGAATAATTTATCTTTCCTTGCAATGTGTTTTGCTAGGCAATTTTTTCTTCTGTTTCTTCTTTTTTCTTTCCTTACTAAGTAAAAGGCATTATTTTTTAAAGTACTGAACTAATGTTTCCACTGAATTTACGTTAAAAAAATAATCATGTATATACAATGGAATATTATTCTGTCCTAAAAAAAGAAGGAAATCTTGCCATTTGCAACAACATGGATAAAACTGGAGGACATTATGGTAAGTGAAATAAGCCAGACACAGAAGGAAAAATACTGCATGATACTACTTTTATGAGGTATTCAGTCAAACTCTTAGAAGCAGAAAGTGGAGTAATGGTTGCCAGGCATTGGGGTGGGGGTGAAAATGAGAGGTGTTAGTCAAAGGGTACAAAGTTTCAGCTATGCAAGGTGAATAGTGTTAGACATCTACTGTATAGCATCATGCCTATATTTAACAATACTGTACTGTATAAAAGTTTGCTAAGAATGTAGGTCTTAAGTGTCCTTCACAAAAAGGTAATAACAAAGTGGGCAGTAGAAAACTTTTTTTTTTTTTAATTTATTTATTTGACAGAGAGAGACACAGAGAGAGAGAGGGAACACAAGCAGGGGGAGTGGGAGAGGGAGAAGCAGGCTTCCCGTGGAGCAGAGAGCCCAATGAGGGGCTCCATCCCAGGACCCTGGGATCATGACCTGAGCTGAAGGCAGATGCTTAACAACTGAGCTACGCAGGCGCCCCAGCAGTAGAAAACTTTTGAAGGTGATGGATATGTTCATAGCATAGATAGTGGTGATGGTTTCACAGGTGTATACGTATCTCCATATTCATCAAATATAGATAATAGTATTAACACCATTTTCTATGTAGCTTACAGTGAATTACAGTTTGCACACTGCCTTTAAATTAAATCAAGGTAGGTATTATTATCCTCATTTAACAGATGAGGAAACTCAAGTACAAAAGGGTTAACCAGCTTGCTCAAGATTATTGGATGAGGCAGAAGTTACATTTGTAAGGTTGAAGACAGTCTCTAGTCTAAGGCATCCTTCCCTACTAAAACACACATGATACACTATATCTGCATAATTATAGGCTACACTCAATTTTAAACTTTTTTCATACTTTAAACATGCTCATAGGAGAAAAAAATTAAAAAGATCACTCATTTTTTCTGGTAACAAAACTAACCACTATTGTGTAAATATAGTCATCTTTTTCTGTGCCTAGCTAAAATGGTTTTTTGGTGTTTATGAACTGGATCTTAGCATATTTGTGCTTCTAGTTATTAATATGTTTTAATATGAGTAAATATTTTTAGTGTCATTTTAATGGCTATGGATATACCTTAATTTATTTAACTGGTCTTCTATTGTTGGATTTATCATTGTTTACAGTTTTTTTGGTCATTATAAACAATTCTTTAGTGAATATTCTTGAAACTAAAACTTTGTGTCTATTATTTCTTTTGGATAAATCCTAAAAGGGGAATTTCTTGCAAGAGGAATAAACATTTTCATAAAGTCATTAGTATCATTTGATTGCCCTCCAGAAATGCTCTCAAAAGTGTGAAAAGTACCAAAAGAAAATACAATTAGGGAAGTGTTTTTTTGGTGTTTTTTTTAAGATTTTATTTATTTGACAGACACAGGGAGAGGGAACACAAGCAGGGGGAGTGGGAGAGGGAGAAGCAGGCTTTCTGCTGAGCAGGGAGCCCTATATGACTTGGGACTTGATCCCAGGACCCTGGGATCATGATCTGAGCCCTGAGCCAAAGGCAGACGCTTAAACTGAGCCACCCAGGCGCCCCCAGTTAGGGAAGTATTTTTATAATATTGGGCCATGAAAGACCTAGTTCTAACTAGAACATATAAACAAGAGCTTTAAAGAAAAAGCTCTAGGGGCGCCTGGGTGGCTCAGCCGTTAAGCGTCTGCCTTCGGCTCAGGTCATGATCCCAGGGTCCTGGGATCGGGCCCCGCATCGGGCCCCGCATCAGGCTCCCTGCTCCGCGGGAAGCCTGCTTCTCCCTCTCCCACTCCCCCTGCTTGTGTTCCCTCTCTCGCTGTGTCTCTGTCTGTCAAATAAATAAATAAAATCTTAAAAAAAAAAAAGAAAAGAAAGAAAAAAAAAGAAAAAGCTCTAACAGAATTGCCTATATAAAATTATAAAACAAAAGTTTTTCTTTTTTTTCTTTTTTAAGATTTTATTTATTTGACAGAGAGACAGCGAGAGAGGGAAACAAGCAGGGGAGTGGGAGAGGGAGAAGCAGGCTTCCCGCCGAGCAAGAAGCCCGATGCGGGGCTCGATCCCAGAATCCTGGGATCATGACCTGAACCAAAGGCAGATGCTTAAAGACTGAGCCACCCAGGCTCCCGAAAACAAAAGTTTTTAAAACAAAAATTTTTCAGAGACATAATAAAGTTTTTTTTTTTTTAGGTGTACTAGGAAAAAGAAATCTGGGCTATATGTGACAAAGGCTTAATATCACTAATATACAAAGAGCTCTTGTAAATCAATAGGTCAAACACATATCTAGTAGAAGAAAAAAATGTGCAAAAGACGTAGAAAACTATATAAGAAGGAATACAAATGACTAGTAAACATATCAGAAGGTATGTAGACTTGGCTAGTAATCAGAGCAGTGTGCATAAAAAACACCAGTGTGGGGGAAAAAAACACCAGTGGATAAGTGATTTTTTAATCCATCAGGGGTGTAGTAAAGTAAATATAATTGGGAATGTAGAATAACTTATCTGGTAGGCTGTTTGGCTGTATGTATCAAAATAGAAAAAAATATATATGTATCTTTTTACCCAGCAATTTCCTTTCTAGAAATTTATCCTAGACAGGTATATTAAGATGTCTGTGCAAGGACATTAATTGTAGCACTGTGTATAAGCCTAAAAAACTTGAGCTTTCATCAGTATGGGGTTATTTACATACATGATGGTACATGCTTATAATGAATTATTGACCGACCATTAAAAAGGTTGATGTGGCATTTTATGAGTCCAGGGCTTAGTGTTGAGTTAAAAAAAGCAATAATTAACATATATAATAGGAATAATCAATTCAGTCATTAATGTTTATTGATAGCAATGGTCCCTAGAATATATACATAACTTCATATGTGAATACTAGCATGGAAAGTAGTTTAAAAGGATAGTCACAGAATGGGGACGATAATTCTCTCAGTAGTTGAATTTCAGTTTTGAAAAAAATTTCTTGACACATTTTCTGTACTGCTGTGTATTGAGAATATAATTTATATTGGGTATATAATCCCAAAAAATCAATAAAGCTATTTTCATTTTGGGAGAAAAAGTTAACTTTGATAATCAATGACGTGCTTTTTCCCAGAACTTCTGGGAAGGAGTACTACTCATTCTTCTTTTTCTCCACACACTGTGAACCCATTTTGCCTTGCCCCTAAAAAATAAACATAAAAGATTTAAAAGACAAAAACCAGTGTTTCTTTTCTTAGAAAATCCCAATCTCTTTAAAACCTGAAGTTTCAAAGTCTCAAGTTTACATGCAAATGTTCAGAGAAGCATCTATCTCAGTACACCATACATTCTCGCCCTGCCCTCTAATCCATTCCTACAGGGAAGCCAGTAATCTTTTCAGAATGCAGATCTGATCCTATCACCCCACCCACACTCATGCTTAAAACCCTACAAAGGTCTCAATTATTTTCTGTTGGTCTACATATCAAAACACTTTCTAAACACTGGCCTGTAGAGTCCAGCAAGGTCTGGCTGACTTTCATACTCTAGCTCCATCTCATGCCTGGTTTCCCCCTGCTGCTGACACTCGTCCTGAAGCTAGCCTTTTTCTTTCCTTCATGTTTCCTTTGATACCTACCTGCCTGGCCTTTGTGCAGGCAGTTTCCAGTCAGAAATGTTTTTCCCTCCTTTCTCCTAATTAATTCACAGTCATCCTTAGATCACTTCCTCAGGGCAGCTTTTCCTAACCACCCACACCCACCAATATTCAAATATCCTGTTGCAGATTTTCCTAGCATTTTTTAGTTCTCCTTCACAGTACTTGTCATAATTGCAGTTTTTAAACATGTGTAATTATTTGATTATTGCATGCTCCTTCAATAAACCAAAACTCCATGAGGGCAAGGAGTATTTCTGGCTTTGCTCAATATTGTATTTCCATCATCTAGAAACAGTGACTGTGACATCACAGACAATCAGTAAGGATTGGTCAAATGAATCAATATATGAATGCACAAATTTGCAAACACTAGGTATACACAATCTTGGACGTCAACAAAAGACTAAAACGTAGATCAGAATAAATTGATCAGAGCAGAATAAACAAGTAGAGCAGAAATACCACAGGTGTTAACTATTGATAATATTTGCATGTTATACAATGTAAGGCATTTCTATAAAGTGTATGGTTGTAGGAAGATTGTTTTGAAGTTTTTAAGAACTAAAGCTAGTGAATAAAAATAATTCCAATTACAACTGCTATACTAGGTCATTAAAAATACACACAAATGAAATGTTTCTTAACTGTGAAGTTATGGTTTTATTTATTTATTTTTAAAGATTTTATTTATTTATTTGTCAGAGGGCACAAACAGGGGGAGCCTCCGGCAGGCAGAGGGAGAAGCAGGCTCCCCGCTGAGCAAGGATCCCAATGCGGGACTCGATCCCAGGCCCCTGGGATCATGACCTGAGCTGAAGGCAGACGCTTGACCAACTGAGCCACCCAGGAGTCCCTGTGAAGTTATGGTTTTAATTAAAAATATTTGAAAATTCAGGGGTGCTTTGACTGGCTTAGTAGAGTATGTGACTCTTGATATCAGGGTTGTGAGTTCAAGCCCCATGTTGAGTGTGGAGCCTACTTAAAATTTTAAAAAAATTAAAAATTAGGTGAGTAGCATTTAAAAAATATTTGAAAATTCAGAATTTAATGATAGCTAACCATTTTGTGGTTGCGGTTTCTCTGCGTTTTAATTACTCACAAATAGGAGTTAGCTCACTATTCTCTGAGAAAGATGAAGTAAAAAATAAAATGACTTCTTCGTATATGTGAGTTGTACAAAAATAGATTATTTTTACAATATGAATTTTTTATATTGGCTGTAAAGAATGAGAACGATGAAGTAGGGGTAGAGGTTTAATATTCATTTTTATTGAAAACTCAGTTACTGGAATGCCTGAGTGGCTCAGTCGGTTAAGTGCCTGCCTTTGGCTCAGGTCATGATCCCAGGTGGGATCGAGCCCCATATCTGGCTCCCTGCTCAGCAGGGAGCCTGCTTCTCCCTCTCCCTCTGCCTGCCTCTCTGCCTACTTGTGCTCTCGCTCTATCTCTCTGTCAAATAAATAAATAATCTTAAAAAAAAAAGAGACTCAGTTACTAAAACCACAGATACATTACCAATTTTTATAGGAGATGCATCTCAAATATTTAGTTTACAGATACTGTTTGGTTCACAAATTGATTTTCCTGACAGGTTGATTAACTAGGCTCTGATCAGTAGCCACAAATTTCATGCTAATCCTCTTTCCTAAGTTTACAAATGCAAACCAGTTACCTTCAGAAGGACCATGTGAGAAAACAGGGAAGGGAGAAAGATGTCAGGGCCATAAAGGTACAGTGCTATGAAGAAATGTCCTAAAGCAGGGCCTTCTTTTTTTTTTTTAAGAATTTATTTTATTTATTTGACAGAGAGAGACACAGAGAGAGAGGGAACACAAGCAGGGGGGTGGGAGAGGGAGAAGCAGGCTTCCCACGGAGCAGGGAGCCCGATGCAGGGCTCGATCCCAGGGTCTGAGCCAAGGCAGCAGCTCAAGGACTGAGCCACCCAGGCTTTCTACACAACTTCATGCAATAATTTCATAGGGGGCTTAAATTCCGAATAAGTTAACTGCCCCCAGAATCTGGAGGTAATGTTAAAGTCAGAAAATACCACACTTTGGGGGCGCCTGGGTGGCTCAGTTGGTTAAGTGGCTGCCTTCTGCTCAGGTCATGATCCCAGAGTTCTGGGATCAAGCCCCAGCGTCAGGCTCCCTGCTCAGTGGGGAGTCTGCTTCTCCCTCTCCCTCTGCCCCTCCCCCTGCTTGTGCTCTCTCAAATAAATAAATAAAATCTTAAAAAAGAAAATATCACACTTTGAAACTAAAGCTAATGGAATTTGTATACTTTCAGGTCTAGCCCGGTGCTCTTCAAACTGGGGTATACTCAGCTCTGGAGGTATACCAGGAATTTCTAAGAGATGTGTGAGCAGCACATAGATAGTTTTTAAGAGAATTAGTGGTTAGGTTTTCAACTTCCATATGCCCTGTCTTTCCAAAACTGAGCTGCTAAAGAACCCGCCTCCCCTTGCCCAATCTTACTTTTTTCCCGTCACCAAAAAGAGGCACACCTTTCACCCACTCCTAATCTTAACTGTGTTAACATTGCCCCAGGATGGAAAAGGGGCACCAGAGACAGAAGTAAAATGTCCCTAATTACTTGGTAGCTACACTTTTGCAGATGGTTTTCAGCTTTTCCTTTCAACGAAACTGAAGAAGGACTTAACCAAAGTGTCAGTTAATCATTAAAAATAATTTTCAACAATAGATCACTAAGGGTTTTTTGCACATAACTTGGAAGGAGTTTAAAGAATTTTGTGACGTAGCTAAAACAAACTCCTTCTATTCCCATCATTCATAATTTTTCATGAACAAATAGTCTCAGCACGTCTTCAAAAGAAGAAGAAAAGGAATAAAATGTATGATGAACCCTTTCTCAGCCTAGCAAACAAATTCTGACCACATTAATTAGTTGAAGAAACTTAGCTAATTAAGAAATGTATTTTCAATAAATGTTTATATCATGCTTAAGATCAATATATTTATGTTGCTTTGACCAAATGTGCACTAGTAATTATAATGGTAGCTCATTTCAGGATATTTTTAGGACATATAAGGTCCAGAAATTTTTGAAATTAAATTTCAATTGATAATGGACTTCTGAGTATAAATGTCATATTATAAAACTCTGGAAGTGGAATGGAAGTAAAAAGGAATAATATAAATATTTCAACTGTTTGTTCATATATTTTTAAATGAATAATGGTGGGTATTAAATAATTATGGTATATAGATTCCATTGGATGGATTTTCTAAGATATTTTATTTTGTATTGTCAATATTTATAACATGCCAGAAATGACATTCATTACAACAATTTGAACTTACAATAAAATATCTCAGATGCTACCTTAAAAATGTATAAAAGGGTACATAGTATTTCAGAATTATTTTGGGGAGGACACTGATCTATTTTTCACCAGTTGATAGTGAAATGAAAAAAAAAAAACTAGAAAAATTTTCATGAAGTTAAATTTGTTCAATTTAAAAAATTATTATTTTAAATTATATCCTTTCTCATGGTTTAGACTAAGATATATTTTGAAATTATGATGTTAATGGACCGTAGCTTTATTTTTAATGTTCTTTTCTTCATTGTTGCCTAAAATGTTTTTAAAAAGTTATTTTTACTAACTCACAAAATTCAAAACCCTGAGAGAACCACTGGTCTAATAGAATGTAAAGAGGAATGTTTATTTTATAAAACAGAATATTCTGAAATTACTGAGGAATGGAGATAGCCAATTTACTATCTAGTTTAGTGGACATAGCCAACAAGCACTTTAAAGACATTTTTTGAGTTTCTGCTCTGTACTGAACATCAGGATTTAGTAGATAGGTAAGATTGTCCCAACCCCCAAGAAACTCACCTTTCAGTGAGGGAGAGGAATATGTAAATTAATAATTATAATGGTTAAGTGTTGATAGAGATATGTAAAATTGCTGTGGAAACATGGAGGATAAAATGACTATTGCTGGTTTTAAAAGTTGAATTGCTAGGGAACATAGATTAAAATAGGAATTTGGCCAAAATAAAAGGATATTTATCCTAAAAGTAAGGCCATTTTGGGGTGCCTGGGTGGCTCAGTTGTTGGGCGTCTGCCTTCCGCTCAGGTCATGGTCCCAGGGTCCTGGGATCGAGCCCCAGGTGGGGCTCCCTGCTCAGCGGGAAGCCTGCTCCTCCCTTTCCTACTCCCCCTGCTTGTGTTCCCTCTCTCACTGTGTCTCTCTCTGTCAAATAAAGAAAATCTTAAAAAAAAAAAAAAAAAAAGGCCATTTTAAGTTCAGTGTGTTTAGACTCTCAGACTGCTCGAGGTGAGATTTGTAAAGAAAGAATGGGGAAACATCAATAAAGAGTTTGGTTTTTATCCTGAAAGTGATGGAAAGACTGAAGGACTTTTTAAGCAGGGAAATGAGTAAATCAGACACTTCTTAATAACATCTAATTCCTAATTATATGCTCGTTCAACCATTTGATCTTTAATTTGGCTTCCTATGTAGATTCACCCACTAGGAAGAAATTCTCTTAGTAAACATAAACAAGGTAGGTTACCCTGCCAGGTAAATGTTCTACTAAAAAATAATGAATTGCCAAACTCTTCTGAATTGGTTTGAGATAGTGTCCAAAATCTAATGTATTTTAAATATAGTGAACAAGCCCAGTTTTGGGATGCTCCAGCCTGAGTTGCAGATCTGAGACAATATTATTGAGATCAGCGAATTGTTTCTACTTCTCGAAGTCCCGCCTGAAAAGCTAGTGGGACTTCTAAAGACTTTCTCGATCATAACCTAAAGATTACATACCCAACAGCCTCTCAGGTCTATTGAGAATTCACTAGTCATGATGAAAATAATTTCGTAAAAGATGATAATGATAATTTAAAAATCCTTAATGCAACGTCCAGAAATGAAGGTGAAGCTCTTCCAAGTATATTCGTGATCAACCAACATAAAATTTGCCTCAACCTTTGGGATATTACTCCTGCGACAAGAACCATAAAGAGTGGTTGTGCCATCATACCTCTGTTTTCAAAAGGAGTGGACTAGACAGTGTGGGTGGAGAAGGAAAAAAATTCATAAGCACCTTTGGATAAACTGCTCAAAGTCGTTGCACTACTTACAAGGGCTCAGCAGAGGCTTCTGCATGAACAAGAACAGTCGACATGAGTGCGGTAAGTTGTTTTCTTTTTGGTGAAATGAGAATCAATTCATTCATTTTGGCTTGATAAGTTTTTTGACTGCTCTGAGATCTATTCCCCCAGGCCAGTCACAGTCGGTGTTGTACTGTGCAAAGGTATTATGCCTCACTGGTCAGTGGAACCATTAGGCTCACTGAACAAGTACAATTCAGGTCCAGCCTACTTTTTTTCTTCTGTTTAAGTAACCTGACCTAACAACCGTGGGATTCTGTTGTTGACTCTTAAATATTTCAGGATTTTCAGGTTTGCTCAAGAGACACAAATGGTCAATTCGTGATTCAGGGACTTCTTCCTGCTCATGTGCTCAATGTCACATTAGTTAATACACACGTGTGCAAAGCTATCCACAAGTGATGGGCTTATGGTTTTACTGTAGAGGACTTCAGTTTTCATTTTTCCAGACTTGGGAAAATTACCGAGTATCTCTAGACCCTGGTTTTCTCATTTCTAAAATGGAGCTAATAGGGCGCCTGGGTGGCTCAGTTGGTTAAGCGACTGCCTTCGGCTCAGGTCATGATCCTGGAGTCCCTGGATCGAGTCCCGCATCGGGCTCCCTGCTTGGCAGGGAGCCTGCTTCTCCCTCTGACCCTCCCCCCTCTCATGTGCTCTCTGTCTCTCTCATTCTCTCTGTCTCAAATAAATAAATAAAATCTTTAAAAAAATAAATAAAAAATAAAATGGAGCTAATAATAGAAAGGTAGTAACCTTCTATGTCTGTTGTGAAAATTCCATGAAATTATATATGTAAAGCATTTAGCTCAGTGCCTGGCAAATATAAGCCAACAAATTAATTTATTCAATTCTTCAAATACTACATGCGGGTAGTAGAGATAAGCACTAGAGATAAAATAGCAAGAATAGACAGTTCTTGCTCTCATGATGCTTACAATCTCATGGAGGAGGGTGACAATCAAATAATCACAAAAACAAATGTAAAGAAGAGAGAGAAGAAAGAGAAAAACGTGGTTTTGGAGCTTATAATAGGAAGATGAGATTTGGTTTTTGAGGGTGATTTTCAAACCTGAAAATTCTCTGGGAAAGTGGCATCTGAAAGATGATGAAGAGTTAACTTGGTGACGAGAAGAGAGATGGCTTTCCAGCCTGTGCAGAGGCCTGCAGAAGAATGGGTCATCTCAGGTTTGAATGATAGGAAACAAGCACCAGTGGCCAGAGCAGTTGAGGGGGAGGGAGCAGGATGTGAGAAAAGGTGGGTTTGAGAAGAAGTGGATGTGATCCATTGAATAGCAGTTTTAAGTTTGTCTTTTTGATAAGAGCAATGGGAACCTGCTAAAGGACTTTTGAATTCAGTAGGAAGAAGGGACAGCATGAAGTACCATGAACAGATTTGGATTTTCAGTTCATCTTGGCTGCAGATAACAGATAAGATGAGGACCAAAGGAAATAGAAGTTTATAAGAGATGATAAAAACTTGGACTAGATTAATAATGGTAGAGGTGGAGAGAACTGCACAAATTTAAGAGATAATCTGGGAGGGAAAGTTTATATAAGTTGGTGAGGGATTGGATATGGGGATTAAAAAAGAGCGAAGTGGACTCTTAAGTGTCCGACAGCAGTCACTAAAACAGGTAACATCAGAAGAGCAAAGTTTGGGGGTAAAGTTATGAATTCATGTTTGGAAATTTCATTTTGAGTTTTTTTTTGACATAGCAAGAGCAGGAACACAAGCAGGGGGAGTGGGAGAGGGAGAAGCAGGCTTCCCGCAGAGCAGGGAGCCCGATGTGGGACTTGATCCCAGGACCCTGGGATCATGACCTGAGCCGAAGGCAGACGCTTAACAACTGAGCCACCCAGGCGCCCTCATTTTGAGTTTCTTTTGAGATATTTGTGAGCACGTTAAGTAGGCTACAGCTCATAGGTTATATGTCTCATAAATATATGTGTATATACACATGCACATGCATATATGTCATCTGTGGATAGGTGGTGACTTTTTCACCTGTAAAATGGGCACACTACTCCTGCCTCACAGGAGTGTTGTAAGAAATGAGTTGGAGAGGATGCACATAAAGTGCCTAAGTATGTATCCATAATTGTGCCAGGCCAAGAGATGGAAGAAAGGGCACTGGGTCCAGTAGTGGCAAAGTGATATGGAAATGTCTGAGGAAATGATGCAAGCAGTGTCAGATAAGCAGCAGCTGGAGTCAAGTGTGATAAACACAAGAGTCTGGTATATACCACTTCTGAAGGTTGATCTCTAGATTCTGTCAGCAAGCTACCTAGATGTTTTCTAAATGAGCAATTACTGAATCTGGAGTCTGGAAAGGCTCTTACTAATACAAACTATGACATTAAAGTATTCAAGGCAAGTTTTCATGGAAATTCATGAGCATTTATTGAGGGTCACGAATCCACTGTGGTAAGGTCAATGAAAAATTTCTGGAACTGAAGAGTAGAAGTTGAACACAGAAAGAAGGGGGAAGGTGTGTTCTAGGAGGAGTGAAGAGTACTAAGACTCACAGATCTGTAAAAGCACAGTGGGATGAAAGGAGTGAAATTATCTTGGAATTAATAACATTTGGGGAATGACAAGGGATGATATTGGATAGGTTAAGGGCCCACATGATGGAAAGCAAGTAAATGATGGGATCTATCAGAAAATTGTAAGCAGGGAAATGTTTGGACTTGCTTGTAGATAGAAAGGTTCAGACCATCATATAGACCAGAGAATGGAATTGAAGACTGAGAGACAGAGTTATCAGTTATGATGCTATTGCAGTAGAACAGGAAAAGGTTAGAAGCTTGATGTCCAGGAGGCATTTGGAAAGTAGTCTGGATTGGACATATATATCGTATATATACTATACTGAACTATACTATAGTATACTATATACTGCATATATAGTATATATACTATATACTATATATACTATATACTCTATATATATTATGTACTGTATATATACTATATACTGTATATATACTATACATATACTATATACACGCTATACTATACCATAGTATATACTGTGTACCGTAGAATACTATACACTGTACATGTACTATTTATACAGTATAATATATATTATATATAAATATCCCCAAACATATATGTGGTTGGGGATTATCAGTTATAATAGGTAATTTAAATCAGTGTAAATGAAATAAATTAAGGACAAACTGAAAAGAGAAAGAATTTAAAAACGACCCTGTGAAACAGTATCATTTAAGGAACAGGTGTAATAAGAGGATCCTGAGGTCTCTTATCCAATAATCCTCATTCTTAAAAGTTCTTCCTTATGTCTAACTTAGATATTTCATGCTGTAATCAAAGTCTATTTCTTCTATCCACTCTCCAGTTGAGATAGAAAGCAACTGTTCATCATCTTGTATATAACAACCCTTCCTATGCTTGAATACTGTTATTAAGAAACCTGGTAGTCTTCTCTAACTTAGGCTAAATAATTTCTAGCTCCCATTTTCCCAACCCTTTAATCATCTCTGTGACTCTCTGTTGAATCCCTTCCACTTTCTCCACATCCCTCTTTAACTTGTGGAGTCCGTTGCTGGACGATGGACTTTTGAGATTCACTTTGAGGATCATGGAAGAATTTTCTTAAATTTTTTATATGGTAACTTCTTGCATCCCAGTGCTATGCTCGGATTTGCTCCATGTCCAATACAGGATCTCTAGTAAACCAGTTATTTTGGCTCTTTATGCCTAACTGGCTAAATTTTTGTATTTATTGTTAACATTAAATCTCTGTTAATTGTGACATTTTGAAGAGATCATTCTCAATACGGTGACTGAATGAAATACGTTTCCTCCCCCCCCATTGGAAATATTTATCTGTATTTAGACTTCATAAAATTTACAGCTGAAAAAGCAGAGTCAAATACCTGCATTTTGAGTGAAATACGTTTATCTGCCCTGGTCTCAGTTTGGGTAGGAGGTAGAAGCTTTGTACTCCCATGTACTTGCATAGGATGACATAGATTAAGCATGTGTTCTTTCCCATCTCCCCTTTCTTGTTTATTTTTTTTTTAAAGATCTTATTTATTTATTAGAGAGCGAGCACAAGCAGGGGAGAGCGTCAGGCAGAGGGAGAAGCAGACTCCCCACAGAGTAGGGAGCCTGATGCGGGGCTCGATCCCAGGACCCCCGGATCACGACCCGAGCCGAAGGCAGATGCCCAACCAACTGAGCCACCCGGGTGCCCCTCCCCTTTCTTGTTTAAATTGTAGAATCAGATTAAAGTGTGAATGTGAAGGAACCTCACTTATTCCACATATCTGTCCCCCATACTCCACTGTGAGCTCCTTAAAGGAGGAACATAGTTCTGGTTATCTTTATATTCTCAGTTCACTTTTTTATCTCAAGGAAAATTACATTTGATGCCTGCCTTAAATCAAGTGTGGGAAAGGAAGGTCTTGACCAGCAATGGCAGTTAAGTTCCATCTTGCTTGTCAGCTTCAGTTGATTGGTAGCAATTTAATTATTGCTGAGCAATGTGATTAGAAGGATTCCGCAGCAGAGTCCTAGATCATCAAAAAATATTGTGGCAAATTAGAATTGTCAAAAATTAGAACTCTGAATTGCCATAGCAATTGTTTACCTTGGTTGGACATCGGACATAGGAGAGGAGGCATAGGTAGTCCATATTTGCTGTTAAGAAAAAACAGGAGTTATGCCTTCATTCCTATACACTGCCTTGGTCCCATACAAGTAAAGGACTACTCCTATGAGAAAGAAAATAGCACTTTGTTCAGTTTATAGATCATAGTGAAAACAACAGAAGATCTCAGAGGTCATGGCCCTACTTAAAAAAAAAAATTATCCACCCACTCATTTTGCCCAATTGCATAAGGTCTATCTTTAGTAGCTCTTGGACATTGTGTCAGTGCTAATCTGCATGGTTGCCACACATGATTCTGAAATGTCATTATAAGAGTTTTATTCATGGTTCTTTCCTTGAAGCTGCTCAGAAAATAGTTTTGATTTAACTTAAAAGTCAACAAAAGTAATAGTTTTTTTTAACTAATCAAAGAACTCAGCTACTACTTTAAAAGTTCCACAAGAAATCTTATGGTACTGGGGCGCCTGGGTGGCTCAGTCGTTCAGCGTCTGCCTTTGGCTCAGGTCATGATCCCAGGGTCCTGGGATCAAGCCCCGCATCAGGCTCCCTGCCCGGCGGGAAGCCTGCTTCTCCCTCTCCCACTCCCCCTGCTTGTGTTCCCTCTCTAGCTGTCTCTCTGTCAAATAAATAAATAAAATCTTTAAAAAAAAAAAAAAAGAAATCTTATGGTACTATTGCTAATTGTTACTTTGATAGCATGTTGTCAAATGATGTATTAATAGACAAAGAATTGAATCACTAAAAATTTAGTAATATCTTTGCCAGACAGGTAGAGTTTGATAAAAAAAAAAAACTGAACTAAGAACAAACTGACGAATTAGTATGTTGGAGGGTATCGTTGAGCCCCTGGAATGTAAGAAATAGTCCTGAAGAACTGTCAATACATTTAATTTTAGATATTTTGTTTGCTTGTCTTTGTTGCTGTTCTGTGCTTCTTCACTTAACATGAGCCTCCGTGTCTAGACTCAGAAGACAACCTCAAAGATTCATAAATTAATGATGAATCAAGTAGATTGATCCAGTCATGGTAGGTATTGGAGCTAAAGTCTACAGTTAATCATGGAGATAAGCACTCTAAAAGTATAACTTCACAGTGCACTGAGAGGGAAAAATTCTCTACAGTCTTTCTGAGTTGCTTGACCTGTTGACATGATTTTAACTATCACTTGGTAATGGCATCAAGTCTACAGCTGTACCTCAAAACTTTCTGCAGAGTTGCTGATTGGCTGCTACATCAGTGTTTCAGTTACACCTCAGACTCAACAAATCTAAAATTACTGAAGTCATCAATTCCTCTGAAGACTACTCCTTCTCCTGTAGTCTCTATTGTACTTGGTATGGTGCTATGCTTCATAACTGTCTTTGACTCTTCCATTTTCTGTATGTCCCACATTCAATCAATCACTGGCTCTTACACATTTTATCTTCTAATTAGTTCTTGAATCCTTTTCCTACTCCCCACATCTCCTATCACTGTCTACTTTAGGCTCTCATCTTCTTTCATCCTGAATACTACATCCTCTTAACTAGTCTTCTAGTCTCTGGTCTTGCCCTGTCATTATCTTACCCTTTTGTCTCCCTATTTAAACATTTCAGTGAATCATCATTGCTTATGAGATAAAGTTCAAGCTCCTTAACATGGAATTCAATAATTCTATGATCTGGCCTCCATCTGACTTTCTGTTTTAATCTCTTATCATTTCCCTCCACTTCTTATCTTTCACTTTGCTCTCTAACAGTCGTGCTATTTCTATCTGGAACACCTTCCTTTCTACCCTCTTTCTCATCATCTGATTAATTACTAATTATTATTTAATGAAGCCTACCTCAGTTATCATCTCTTCCTAGAAAGTGTTTTCTACCTACCTACCTGCACACACACACACACACACACACACCCTTGTGCCTTTGTTAATATCCAGGACCCCTACCTATCTTTGCCCTTACCACATTATATTAACATGCCTAGGTATGGATTTGTCTGTACCACCACACTATGAATTCCCTAAAGGAACATCATGTCATATTTACTTTTGTATCCATAACAGACTAACATAGTGTCTTACACTGGCAATCTTTCTATAGATGCTGATTGAAAAAATGACAGTGTATCATTATTAGTGCATGCAGCAGAACACAATTAGAAGCAGTATATCATCAACTTGAATTTGCAACAGATTATATTGACATGGAGAATATAAAATAAAGTGACTAAGCAAGGATAATAACTCTTGTTTGTACTTTTAAATCCCCTAGAAATCACTGAAACCTATAATTCAAATGAATATAGCAAATATGAATAATTATTCATCTTTAATGCCAAATTATCATAAATGACTAAGTAATATATTTAAAGGTTGCTAACCAAATCAGAACTATTAAATAACACACTTCTAAATGAAAGTATTTAAACCAAAAAACCCCCATTTTCCTGGTGAAATACAAGCCCCTCTTACAAGGGAAATCTGCAAAAATGTATTAGTGTTTTTTTAATTAATTAATTAAATTTTTTTTGAGAAAGCCTAAGAAATTTTATTTGAATACACATGCATTACTGCTAGTCAAAGCACAGGACAATTAGAATCATCAGTATTGGGCGCCTGGGTGGCTCAGTTGGTTAAGCGACTGCCTTCGGCTCAGGTCATGATCCCGGAGCCCTGGGATCAAGTCCCACATTGGGCTCCCGGCTCAGTGGGGAGCCTACTTCTCCCTCTGACCCTCTCCCCTCTCATGTTGTTTCTCTCTCTCTCTCTCAAATAAATAAATAAATAAAATCTTAAAAAAAAATCATCAGTATTACAAAATTAAAAAGAATGGCTGGTTATGCCCTTTTCTTTCCTTCATTGCTAGGCTTCAATAAAATACATCATTTGAGTTCTAAAAGTATATATTTTTTTCCTCCCAATAATTCTATTTACATTTTGAATGAAAAATTTTAAATACAGTCATAATATTTTTATTTTCCCTACATTATCTCCTAGGCCCCCCTTCCCCCTGCAAAAAGAACCAAGATTCTAAAATAAAATGAACAATTTTATTTGATTTTATGAACAATTTCTTGTTTATGGGGGTCTTGGAATCCAGGCCTTCCCTTGCCTGGTTAACTTTCCCTGTTTATTCCCCAGGTTAATTATTTTCCCTGACAGCATGTTTTATGGTTGTGTGTGTTTGTTAAATTGTCTACAAATGTACTTGTGCAACAGGTTTATTGAAAAACATTAAATATTACAAGACAACTGTAATTTTTTTTAAAGACAACTGCAATTTTAAGGTCAGTTTAGTTTCAGTTTTGAAACCTTTACTGATATTTTTGTTTTGAAAAAAGAAATCATGAAAATACTTCTTTGCTTATTTTGGAGTACCTGGTGAATTTTAACAATTCATTCTTTGAATGTTTTGGTTATTGTGCATTCTGTTTTTACTAGAAAATACGTTCTTCATATTTTGCTCACAGAAAATTACGCAAGCATATGACCATGACTAAAATACCTATCTGCCCAGTCTTCAGTTGATTAGTAGGGATGTTGGATGAATGTTAGTGCCTTCAGAGATTTCAGTGAGAAGATACTAAGAAGTTGCAGGGGCCACGGTTGCTCCGTTAGAGCTCTTTATCATCCCAATTAATTTTTACCATAGATAAATTTAAAATGAGATCATTTAATATAAAATTTAGTTTTCATGTCTAAGGGACAATCTGAGTCAAAGGTGCCTCTTTCGTGAACTCATATGAAACAAACAAGATGCTCTCTGTCTTCTGAAATATGTGCAATTATGCCTTTTGTGCTTCTTTCTAAAGGACCTGTGCCTACTTTCTGAAGCATATCAGTGTTTTAACACTCATTCTCTTTTCAGTTCAATAAAGTAAAAAATCTTTAGGGATTCAAGAATTTCACATAAGTGTATGTTTTTTTAAATTAACTTTTACAGTCAGAATAATAGTTCCATGTCTATCAAAGGTTCTTAATAGATATGTGTTGAATGAGTAAACAAAGCAACCAATCAATGACATGGAAAGGATGACGTGCTTTAAAATTTTCTGTGTCATCTTTTAAATATGTTATTGTGGACATCTACTGTTTTGTCTACCAAGTGATTGTTCTTCTCAGATAGCCCCTCCCTTGATTCCTAACAGAGCTGCCAGGTTCCCATGTGACACTGCTGGACAGAGTGGTGTGCACTTGAAACAAGCTGGACCAGTAAATCCCAGACTTTTTGAACTTTTGATCTAGAAAATAACGTCAGTCACTTCATAATGGTTGAAATTATGAGACATAAAGTCTGGCTGGTGTTAGTGGTAGCTTAGTAGTCTGAAATGTGGGCTCTGAACTTAAGGAAGTTTCCCATGGCCAAAGGTGGGACAATATGGGCATCAATAAAAATAGGAAATGCAATGGATTGAAACAATCAAATATGTTAGAATCTATGAGTTCATAACACTACCAAAAAATACTAATTGCGTACTTTTGCTAGGGAATCAACTCATTATTTTGAACACTAGTTAATAAAGGAAAAGAATTGAGGATTTATGTTGCCTTCCTTAGATTTGCTATACATTAAGACAGTTAAATAGTTAATGAAGAAAATTTTAATCTATAAACTATTCCAGCTCATAAACAGAGAAGGAATGATAGAACAGATTACACTCAACTGCAGGCCCCATAAATGGTCTATGCAATACAATATCCACTAGCCATCCATGTTTTTTGAGAGCTTGAAATGGGGCTGGTCCAAAGTGATATGTGTTATAAGCAGTGGTATGCTGGTAAATGTTTAATAACTGGCTCTCTGAGATGGAAAAAAAAAATCTGCTTTGTGATATTTGCTGTGGTATAAATACTACCACCACAGCCAATTTTTAGCTACCAGTGGGATGTCCTGAATGTAGAGTTGGGATGAGATGCTTACAGTCAGCTTTCATGGGCCAGTGCAAGCAGGTTCTAATGCCTACCAGCTATGAGTGGAAAAAATACACAGGACTTTGAAAAATTAGTGTGAAAATAAGAATATAAAATATCTCAATCATTTTAGTAACTGTTGAAATGTTAATATTTTGGATATATTGAGTTAAATATATTATTAAATTATTTTCACTTTTTAAAAATAGGGGTACTAGACCATTTAAAATTACACATGTAGCTCATATTATATTCATCTTGGGCAGTGCTGCTGTGGACAGTGATCATTACTAACTGCCAACATATCAGGTAGATAGATAACCAGTTATTATGTGACTCCTGATGGAAGTATATAACACCACCAATGAAGTAGTCCTTTTAAAGAACCAACCCTGTACAAGATCAATCCTTTAAGATAATTACTTGGTTAATAGGAAATACAGAAGGCAGAAGTACATGTTACATGACATCATAGGGCTATAGTCAGCAAAGTCAGGATGTAGGATATACTATAGGATCCAGTTTCTTCAACAAATATGTACATTACAAGGGAGGAAAAGAGAAATGGAGAGAGAACCTATACAGTAAAAGAGACTTAAGAAACTATCAACTGGGGGCACCTGGGTGGCTCAGATGGTTAAGCGTCTGCCTTCAGCTCAGGTCATGATCCCAGGGTTCTGCGATCGAGCCCCACATTGGGCTCCGTGCTCAGCGGGGAGTCTGCTTCTCCCTCTCCCACTCCCCCTGCTTGTGTTCCCTCTCTCGCTGTGTCTCTTTCTGTCGAGTAAATAAATAAAATCTTTAAAAAAAAAAAAAAAGCCCTATTATGAAATTTATGGGACAACTGGAAATTTGAACACTGACTGGATAGTTGATGATATGTAGGTTTCGTTGTTAATAGTTTAGGTGTAATAATGGCATTTTTATCATATTTTTTAAAAATCCTTATTTTTTTAGAGATAAATACTAAAATATTTATAGATCAAATGATACCATGTCTGGAATTGCTTCAAAATAATATGGGAGAGGATAAATGAGTGCGGCTATATATGAAACAAGATTAGTCTTGATTATTGTTGAAGCTTATCAAGGGTAATATGTCAACTGTCACATGTTTAAAATTTATCATAATCAAGTTTTTAGGAATTTGTAAACTAGTTAGGTATAAATGTATTTTCATCTTTTGTGTATATTTGAGCATTAGATCTCCTAGATACAGGAAAGTATTTGAGTGTTTAGAAGTATGAGAATCCTTTGTCATTTACAAGGGATGTAATAGGTGTCATGTACTATCCCACTATATTTTTTTTAGAAAAATAAGATTGTTCGTGGTGATTTTCACCAAGTTATTTCTGAATTCCTATCTTACTTTAGTTCTCTATGTCTTATGCCATATGTCAATTTCTACCTCAAATATAACTATTTAGGTCTTATCTAATCTAATAAAGTGTAGGCTCTTAAAGAAGAGAGAGAGACTTAAGAGAGATGGCAATCAAATGTAATGTTTGGGTACCATTTTGATCCCAATGCAAACTAATCACCTATAGAAAAAAAAAGTTATGAAACAACTAGAAATGTTAACATTGACTGGATATTTATGATGTTAAGAAAGTGTTGCTAGGGGCGCCTGGGTGGCTCAGTAGTTAACTGTCTGCCTTCAGCTCAGGTCATGATGCCAGGGTCCTGGGATCCAGCCCCACATCGGGCTCCTTGCTCGGCAGGAAGCCTGCTTCTCCCTCTCCCACTCCCCCTTCTGTGTTCGCTCTCTCGCTGTGTCTCTCTCTGTCAAATAAATAAATAAAATCTTTAAAAGAAAAAAAAAAGAAAGTGTTGCTAATTGTTAAGTCTAATATTGATGTTGCTGTTATATTAAAAATTCTCTTTCAGAGATATGCACTGAAATAATTATGGATGAAATTAAATTACAGGATTTGCTTCAAAATAATCCAATGCCCATGGGAGTTATTGGCAGGGGTATATATGAAACCAAAGTGAATATAAGTTGATGATTGTTATAGCCGTGTGTGTGTGTGTGTGTGTGTGTCCTAGATTGTCATAGCTAGATTAGTCCATGCATGGGATTAATTGTGCTGGTCTTTCCACTTTTGTGTATCTTTAAACTGCTCCACAATAATAAGTTAATGGACTCTGGCAATTGACTGCTTAGGTTTGAATCCTTTATGTGCCACTTAAGCTTATGACCCTGAACGATTTACTTAGGATTATCATCCTCATCCATCAAATGGAAATGTTACTTGTATCTACTTCAAAGGTGATGAAAATTAAAGTAATTAATATAAAAGAAAGGAAGGAAGTAGGTGTATAAAGGCACAGAGACTTGAGACAGTGGGAACTGATGTGATTCAAGTCCCTGCGTCCAATTCCCCAAGCCCATGTTACTCTCTTTAGGTCCCATAAAACACTCCAGAATCCCCCTAATCAATTCCCCTTTTTGCTCAAACAGGTTCAAATGTGTGTCTCTGTCTCTTGCAGCTAAAACAATGCCAGCTAATAGATAAACATACACTTTCGCTCTAATATCCTATAAATTTGAAGTTTGTTGTGTGTGGGCTGGGAGCAGCCTGTCTTTGATTGGTTACTTTTCTGGAGTTGCTACTTGGGCTCCAGGATAGTAGCCTCTCACTTTGGGTAAGGTATTTGATGTTTAGCTGAGAACTTCCTTTGTTATCTAGTTTGTTTAAGTGAGTGAGTGTTAATCTTAAGAAGGTTAACTTGACTGCTCTAAAATGTTATCTATATATATGTTTATCTATCTATCTATCTGTCATCTATTTTTAAATGTGTCCTTCAACAAATGTTTGTTGAGGGTTTTCTAGTGCTGGGTACTCTGGTAGAAACTGGAGGAGAGGGCGCCTGGGTGGCTCAGTTGGTTAAGCGACTGCCTTCGGCTCAGGTCATGATCCTGGAGTCCCTGGATCGAGTCCCTCATCGGGCTCCCTGCTCGGCGGGGAGTCTGCTTCTCCCTCTGACCCTCCCCCCTCTCATGTGCTCTCTCTCTCATTCTCTCTGTCAAATAAATAAATAAAATCTTAAAAAAAAAAAAAAAACTGGAGGAGATAGCGGTGAAGATCAGATGGCCTGTACTTCAACTTCACACATCTTATATTTCAGGAAGGGTATGATTTAGGAGTGCATCTGACTGCACTAGCAGAAAATTTTCCTGAGCATGGAGATAGCTCCGGGTCTCACATAAAGTGAAGTTCACAGGGGCAGGCAGAGCAGGGCCAGAATTAGGTTGAAATGAGTGGAGGCACTTACTTCAGGTGCAAAATTTGAGGGACTGCCAAAGCACTTGGTAATCAGGATGAATAATGGTTTACTGTCATTAGGGGGAGGGGGGTGCCCAAAGGTTATTTATTGATAGGATAAGTTCAAAGACAAATTTCAAAGCTTAATATTTGAACTTCACTGCATGTCGCGATCTACAATTTCATTTAAATTAAAAGATTTAAGATGGCTTCGGTTCTTTCAGGAGTTGTATGTCTGAAATAATAGTACTTTGTTTTTCAAAATTCTCTAGAGCCAGTTAACTTCCAGAGTATCATGATTTATTGGGGTATATGAAGAAATTGAGACCATTTTTATCTCTATTTTATTTATGCAATCAATTAATGTAGATATTAGCAATATTTTATGATTATAGTTTATGGGGCTACTTACTAAAAATTTATTTTTACTCATAGGCATGTAAAAACAAAAAAAGTTAGATCAGGGACCTGCAACTAGAAACAATCTGGCCCCCACCCCACTCTCCTGGGAGGGACAGGGTCCCGTAGCTTTAGGGTCCCCTCCAAAAAAGAAAAAATTCACAGACATCACTGTTTTCAGCCAATGAGTTTCAAACCTTCCTTTATCACAGTAGGCTTATACAGCCCACCCCAAACCTCAGCTTCAACTGCCTACTTCTGCAAATTGAATTTGTGGTATTCACTCCCCACACAATTCTCCTTCCATCTGGGGTCTCAATGCCACTAATTAATACCACCTTCTTACTCACTTTAGAAATATGGCCATTCCAGAAACCTTCCTATCTCTCATATGTTAGTGCAATCAGTCATCAAATCCTATCTATTCTATCTCCTAAATGCTTCTTGAATCCATCCCATTCTCCCTACCCAATGAGATATATTGCCAAGTATCAACCTGTGCTGTTGTAATGACCCCTCCCTTCACCCCCCTGCCCCTACTTGTCTTTCTGCATTCAAACTGATTTCCCTCCAGTTTGTTTTCCACCAAGCAGACATAGTGATCTCTTTAAAATACAGATCTGGTGTTGTCCTTCTGTGGTTTAAAACCCTTTAATGTCTACTCATTGCTCTTAGGATAAAACCCCAAATCTTTAAGTCCCTGCATGATTTCCCTCACTCCACCTCCCCACTCTTTTCCATGTTTCATCCATAGTGGTTCCTTTCCAGTTTTCAAATACCATGCTGCTTTCTGCCTTAAGATGTAATGGTGTAATGTTGAATGTAATGTTCACTCTGTCTTGAGTGCTCAATGCCTACTTACTTGCCGGACAAACTCCTCTTTACTTTTCAGGTTCTGACTTAAGTGTCAGTTGCTAAGGACCCTCCAGAGTAGCTCAGATCCCCAACTTTCAATGTAGCTGTGCTTTTCTTTCAAAGCACATATATATTAATATCTACTGCCCCATTATCTCATAAGTTTCAAGAGAACAGGAACAATGTCCCCAGTGCCAATGTCCCCAGTAGCCCCCAGCATCTGACTATTTGTTGCATTAATGAATAAACAAGTATCTTTAGAGGTGGTTAATTCCTTACCCTGCCCATTTCCCTAAATGACTACTTTAGGTGTAAATTTTCCTTTCTTGTTTGTTTACTCATTTATTCTATAAATAATTGTTCTAGGTACCACTTTCTTTCAACTGATTTGTAGTTCTTGTTTATGTTTCTCAGGATACCGTTTATAACCAGACAATTTGTAAAGGTTAAGGTTTCTACCCAAACTTGAGTGCTAGTCGCTGTACTACCTACCACTTACTAATTGTGGGGATTTAAGGGAAGTTAATTAGTTAATGTCTATATTAGAGGGTTATCATGAGGTTTAAGTAATAGAAGGATAATAAAACAGTGCAGTTCATAGCACCTAGTTGGAGCTCCATGAATGTTCTTTTCTGTCTAGTCTCAGTGGTTAAAGAAAAAGGACTCAGTCCTTACTCTCTCCAGGGTGTAATTCTGAATCCCTTTTCCCTAAGCACTAATCAGATAGGTCTCTGGGCCGAAATTCAAAGAGATCTCTCCAGTTTTAATCCCTTATTAATGAGTAATTAAGTTTTTTGTTTGGTGAATAAAAATTGGACCTGAGTTCTGTAATTTAGGCTATTATCTGTGGGCTTAACAAAGGAGAAAATCACAATTTTCCACGGATCTTATCCCGTCTTTCCCACAACAATCAAATAGAAGATCAATTTAGTGGTAGGATATGGAATTAATTCTGGAGCCTGGAAGCCCATCCATTAAGCTGTTATGCTAATGCAGGCATGAGGTGAGGAGGGCCTGTTGGCAGGAAGAGAAAGAAAGGGGAAAGACAGGAGAAATATCCTAAAGGGAGGCCTTTTCTGACGATTAGCCTAAAGTAGCTACTCTCTACTTACCGTTTTGTTCTAATTTTCCATGAAGCAATTATTATCTGATATTTTTCTTTACTTCTTTATTAGTTGTCTCCTTCCACTAGAACGTAAGCTCCAAAAGGTAAGAACCATGTGTGTCCCATTTGCTATTAGAGACCTAGCGCCCAGAACAAAGCATGGCGTAAAATAACACTCGGTATATATTGGTGGAATGATTAAGTTGTTACTGGAAAAAAGAAGCAACCAAGTATAGTCAAAATAATTTCAAGGTTTAAAGCTTGACCAAGATAATAAGGTACCAATAACAAAGGGAAATACTCTCATAGAAGGAGTAGGGAGGTTTTTGTTTCAATTTGTTTGTTTTCTTGTAGGAGGAGATGAGTTTTAATAGTTGTAGATATGGTGAGTTGAAATGTTGGGAAATCCTGAAAGGTGAAAATTTCTGACAGTTGGCTATTTATACTCAGGACTCATTTTAAAATTGAGATTTAGGGGCGCCTGGGTGGCTCAGTTGTTAAGTGTCTGCCTTTGGCTCAGGGCATGATCCCAGAGTCCTGGGATCGAGCCCCGCATCAGGCTCCCTGCTCCGCGGGAAACCTGCTTCTCCCTCTCCCACTCCCCTTGCCTGTGTTCCTGCTCTTGCTGTCTCTCTCTCTGTCAAATAAATAAAATCTTAAAAAAAAATAAAATAAAATTGAGATTTAAACAAAACAAAAAATGGGGGCTCCTGGGTGGCTAGTGGGTTAAGCGGCTGCCTTCAGGTCAGGTCATGATCCCAGGGAAGCCGGCTTCTCCCTCTCCCTCTGCCTGCCGCTCTGCCTGCTTGTGCTCTCTCTCTCTTTCCCGCTCTCTTTCTTTCTCTCTCTCTGTCAAATAAATAAATAAAATTAATTTTTAAAAAAGGACACTTTAAAAATAAACAAACAAACAAAACCCTCTTTAGTTCCAGGCCCTGTCCTAGGCCATAAGCACACAAGGATGAACAAACGTCTCTGCCCTTTGGGAGCCCATAATTAACAGAAGGAAATAGATAACCAATTATGATGTAAAGTAAAAGTTGCAGTGATGGAATGATACAGTGAGATGGGAACACAGAGGAGGGACTATATAATTCGGCTGACATTGTAGAAGTCCAGGATGTCTGCCCAAGGTGAAAAGATGAGCACTAAATTCTGGGAAAATAAAACTGGGGGAAAAGCCCTGAGTTAGATAGTAGTAGTCATGTACAGCATACAGTGTATGCTCAACGAATCATTGCATGTGATCGATGGGCACGAAACAAGGTACTGGTTCACTTAAAAAGAGAAAATCCAGGGCACCTGGGTGGCTCAGTCGATTAAGCGTCTGCCTTCAGTTCAGATCATGATCCCAGGGTCCTGGGATTGAATCCTGCATTGGGCTCCCTGCTCTGTAGAGAGTCTGCTTCTCTGCTCCTCCCCGCATTTGTTCTCTCTCTCTCAAATATATAAAAATCTTTAAAAAAATAAAAATAAATTAAAAAAAGAAAATCCATATCATTGTCTATTTTGCTGATATTAGAAACCGTACATCTGAAGAATTTTTAGTGATATGAGAAAATGTTTTTCTAAGACAGTTTTTAAAAAGTAGAATATGAAATTACACACACAGATTCTAAAGATTTATTTTTTTCTTTTGGAGTTTCCAAATGTCTCATAAAGGGAATATATTAATCAGTCCCTTCCCCATTCGTAACCAACATGTTTACTAAGGTAGAGTAAAAGAAATAAAGTGGAAGAAATAAAATTGGAAAAGAAAGAAGTGGAAGAGGGAGGTATATAAGAATATTAATCATAGCTCTTAAGATGGTGGGGTTATGTGTGATCTTTGTTTCCTTCTTCATACTCTTCTGAAATGTCAAGGTTTCTACAAGGAACTATAATTGAAACATGAAAAATAGAGTTATAGATTCCATTTACTTACTAATTCGTTTAACAAGTAAGTATGTGTTTAGTGCTTACCATGTGCTTAGCACTTTCCTTAGTGCTAGAATTAGAAACTTGGAGGTTATTTAACACAAGCCATTTGTTTGAGTGGTTAGAAAGACTCAGAAAGGGGCATCTGGGTGGCTTAGTTGGTTAAGCGACCAACTCTTGGTTTCAGCTCAGGTCATGATCCCAGGGACCTGGGATCAAGCTCCGTATCAGCTCCCTGCTCAGCGGGGAGTCTGCTTATCTCCCTCTCCCTCTGCCCCTACCCCCACTGGTGTTGTCTCTCTGTCTCTCTCAAATAAATAAATAAATCTTTAAAAAAAAAAAAAAAGAGGATATACAACAACCTTAGGTAGGTAGGTAGGTAGTGATGGAACTCGAGTAGGGATCACTTTCCTCTGGTTCTGGACTCTCCTCTTTTTATCATCTTAACACTATGTGCAGGAAGGACGTGATTTGACAACCACATAATCAAATAGCAGTATGTCCCTTAGTGGATATCCCTCCATATCCCTTTGATACACTAACCTCCCATTCTGCATTCAAAAGTTCCGTTTTATAAATACCATTTCTCTATTCTGAAACCTTCACAGGCTGCTCTTTATCTCACAAATAAAGTTTGGACTTTTCTACCCTGACATTCAAGGCCTTTTCCAGTCTGTTTTTGCATACTTTTCAGCTATTATATTTGGTCGGCTCATTGCTCATGTATAGAAAATAACAAATTTATCATTTGTGGTCATCATGTTCCATGACTATTCTCAGCTTTCCTCCTATTATTAAGTAATGTTCTCAACACAGGTGTGTGGCAAGAGGGAGAGACAGCCAGTGGCCAATCAATGAACAGGGTTGAACCTTAAACTATTGATCATAAAGGCTTAACTTCTGTTTGGGTCTCTACTTAACAGGTGTATGATCATTACTAAATAATTTTGGCTTCTTTGAAAAGTGTATGCACATTATAGGATTATTGTTCATTTCTTCATTTATGAATTCTCATGTAATGAGTTTTGTATTACATATTTCCTATTCACCAAGCTCTGTGTTGGGTACTGGGCATTCATCAGAACAAGGTGGGCAGAGTCTCTGTGGTCCTGGATCTAGAGGGAAAAGACAAAAACACCAAGTAAACTAGAAGTAAACAAAGTCACTATAAATTGTGACAAATATGAAGAAAACAAATAAGAGCAAGAAAGAGAAAGTAGGACAGGATGAGTATGATAATATTTTAGCCAAACAATTAGAGGGAAATAGCTTAGCTAATGGTAGGGAATCAGTTTTTTAAGTAGAACTATATGTACAGAAACCCTGAGTCTTTATAATATTGGAAGAACTAAAATAAGACTCTTGGCAGGAGCGAAGTGGAGAGGAGAACGGCATGAGATTACGTTGGAGATGGGCCGGGGCCAGATCTTTAGGGCCTCACCCGCCACAGTGAAACATACGGATATTATTCTAAGGGTTATCGGATAGCAGGAGGGTTTTAAACCAGGGAGTGACATATCTGATTTAAATTGTCCTACCAATTGTGTGGAGAATGGAATGAAGTAAAAGCCATCAATTGTAACCCAAGGCAGCAATGATGAAGGCCTAGACTAAAGAGTGGTGGTATATGTAGAGAGAGAGAGAGAAGTAGACATGCTTAAGACATATTTTGGAGGTAGAAGTTGTGAAGAGGTTATAGAATAATGAGCTGGACAAATTCAGTGAATGACAAAATACTGTGAATACTTCGAGTTCTACTACCACCCCTCTGGGCCTTGTTGAACCGACAGGGCTACGAGGAGCTCCTCTGCAGCCATCGAGCCTCCTGGTGTCTGCTCTTGTCTATGTACTCATCACCTGTCCTATCCAACTAAATCTGCTCTTCTAAAAATTCTACCTTCTTTTTAAATTCATTTATTCAAAAACTACTGAGCTCTTAGCATTAATTAATCTAAAGGTAAAAGATTTGAATATAAATGGATCCAAAACAAGATTTATGTATTGTTTTCATCCAAAGATATCCTTTAAATCCAAAAGAAGCTCCTTAAAGTCTGAGAATTGAGTGCTGGCATAAGCGAAGTATGTTGATGGAGAATATCGGAACAGAGTCATAATTTGCACTAGAATTTAAGGTTGCAGAGACTCAGTATTTTTATGTCTAACTAAGGAATGATGCATTAACTGAGTAAAGATTATTAAAAATAACCATTGCATAGAAATAGGTCTTTGATTTTAGAATCTTTATTTTATCAATAAAATGTACAGTAAATTAATCTTAGTGAATTTCCCTATACCTTAGTAAGCCCAAATATGCTTCTAGACAAACAACAAGTCCCCCTACCTGCCAAAACAAAATAAAAAATGCTTCTTTTGCTCCAGTTTAACCTCAGTGTTCTTTGAGGAGGTTCTGAATTTCAAATAGATCCAGTCATTCCAAAATAATGATAAAGTCTGACCTATCTGCCTACTTCAAGTTCTAGCCTTTGTTTAAAATAAATGGATTAACATTTTCATTGTTGGGATTTTCTCCAATCTAGGTGTGATAGGTTATCAGCAATAAAAAAAAAAAAAAAGCCACCACCACCACCACAGTCCTCCTTAGCTCACTCCCCTCAGTTTACTACTCCCATTCCCAAAACCCCTTTCTTTCCCATAGATCATATGACTTTTTTTTTTAATGCAGGCAATGGTCTAACACCTTCCTTTAATCACAGTTGCAAAAGTTTTTCCTTGTTGAGAAGCTTTTGATAAATGTTTGCCTAATATTCTGATTTTTAAGTTCAGATGTCTCTTTAAATTTTTTAATATGGAGAGTGCTAATGATTTCTGTTCTTTCCCTGTCACTTTTTCAGAGCACTTGTAGTATTAGACCAAAACAAGATTTTCAAGAGTTCGTCCTTCTAACCACCCCCACGGGTGCCTCGATGGTCTCCTGGGTGCTTCACGCCAAAAGTTGTGGCTGGGACTTCTGAGCATGTCTGTTTTCCTATGTAATCTTTTTCACTGCATTGGGCCCAAAGGAGAAAGTAACCTAAGTTCTTTTAACAGGTCTATACATTTATTTGGGAATAGGAAGAGAGTTTCTGTACCATGATCAGACCTTGTCATCAAGGCACTTTCTTTCTTCCAAAGATACAGACTCTTTTTTTATTTTATTTTGATAGGCTTCATTTTAATTCTGATTACAACAATGACTATTATGGCCTCTTGGATTGTACCTCCTTTTCTTTTTTTCCCATTTCTTCACGATTTGGTCAGACACTTAGCTTCTCTGAGCCTCGGCTTCCCTTTCTGTTAAATAAGAATGATACCTGATAGGTTCAAAAGTGTTATCAGTGTACTTTATAAAGTGATATGTTAATTGTTGGCTATCATTCACTTAAAGGTAAAGGCAACAAAAAATTTTTTAAAAAGTAAAGGTTTTTCTGGATGCCTGGGTGGCTCAGTCGGTTAAGCAGCTGCCTTCAGCCCAGGTCATGATCCCAGGGTCCTGGGATCGAGTCCCACATCAGGCTCCTTGCTCAGCAGGGAGCCTGCTTCTCCCTCTCTCTCCCTCTGCTTGTGCTTTCTCTGTCAAATAAATAAAATCTTTAAAAAAAAAAAAGTAAAGGTTTTTCAAAAATTGTAAATAAATAAATAAAAGTAGGAATTTAAAGAATCAAATTTTGGAGGCCCTGGTCCAAAAATGCCTTCTCCTAATCTGAATTTCCCACCTTTCTGTTGTTAAATTGCATTATATTCTTGCTCCAAAACCAAAAATATTTGAAATAACCTACATTCCCTGTTGTGTTTTAAAAGAGCTCTGCAAATATCCAGAATCCATTAGTCATTCACAATTAGAATGTTTTAATGGGAAGTTAAGACAACTACACTGAGAGCATAGGAGTTTTATTAAGGAAGAATAAAGCCATCATTAGGAAATATGACATTTTCAAGGAATTGGATCAGGCCCAAATGGAGGGAAGCACTGGGACCTTGGAGAATCACCAACAGGAGAGAGAAACAGGGAGAGAAGGGTGGAGATAACAAGACAGACTTCACATCTTCTAGAATTTTCCTCTTTATGTAGAAAATGGGGGAAGCTCTCTTTATTCCTCCCTGTCTTCAGTAATGCTTCTAGGATCCAGAATTCAAGCAAGTGGTATATATATATAAGATCAACCAGGTTTTTGTGCACTTGCCTAGGAACTTAACCATCACAGTGTTTCTGAAAGAAAAATGTATTCCAACTTCCAAAGAGCCAACCCTCAAATGCATTTTTGGAATGCAATCTGTTTGAAAGTGAAATAACCAGGCAGCCTGTATAAGTTCTCTTTTGAAAGAGTTTACAGTTAGAAACATATCGGCTTCTGTGAAAAAGTGTTTTCTAATGGGGGCTGAGTCTTTTGTAGCTATCTTATATACTTTCTGGAAGGAGATGCGCTATAAATGTATAAATGAGGTGTATACATTAAAACATTTAGGTAGATGTTGAGATTTTTAAGACAGCCCGTAGAATAGTTTCACTATATTCAGACATCTTGGAGATCTTTTTTTTTTTTCCCCATAGCCCTGAAATCAACTATTTACTTTACAATATAATGGGGCTTCCTTAAATATATCTTAAGAATAATCTCATCTGTAATAAATCATAGCTATGTGAAAAAAAAGCTCTGCAAAACATGTAATACTGTATAGCTATGTCCATGGTTTATTAACCCTTTCTGGAGTATGTAGAATCACTTATACTTACAATTTAAAAATTAAAGTAGCAGGTTGGGGTGAGATAATTTCCAAAGTTCAACAAGTACTTGAACTTTTTTCAATCAGGATAGTTATAACTTAGAATTTCTCTTACAGTAATTTTACTGAGATAAGTGATATGAATAATGAATTATTCATTACTAAATTATTCCAGCCAACTCATTCCTTTTACACACTAGCTTATGACTGCAAACCTAGTAAAATTTGTGTTCAAGAAAAGAGCTAACTTATTTTTTCTTTCTAAGGGTAGTCACCCATAACTGAAGTCCAAACCAAGACACTCTTCTCCAGAAAAATGCTAAACCAGATGAAATATCAGGTCAATAGACATAAAACAGGACTAACGTGGGAAATCATGACTATGGTCCCTGATGCATAGCTGAGTTTTGACTGTCCAAATTTCCCTCTCAACCCAGCATGATCTGCGATAGAGGGGAGGTAGTATGACTTAGTGCAAAGAACTCACTGACCCAGCTGACTCAGGTTCCCGGCTAGAGAATAGACACCTCGTCCACCAGCTCTTTAAAACAGGAAACTAGAGAAAGGTCTCCTTCACCTCCTTCTTCCAACCAATGATCAAATCTCGCTATTTTCACTTCCTAATCCCATCCACTCTACCCACTCCATCATCACTACCTTGGTTCAGGTCATCATTGTCTATCACCTGCATGATTGCAGCAGCTTCATATTGGCTTTCGTTTTATCTCCTGATCCCTCCAATCCACTCTTCACACTGATGCCTAACTGATTTTTCTCAATTGATCATTCTCCTTCTTAAAATCCTTATTGGGTCCCCATTGTCCTCAGATCAATCTTTACCTTGTCCTATAAGACTCTCCATAATTGGATCCTTATCTCCAGCCTCCCCTCTTAATCACCCCCTGCCCACTCCACCTGCACATAGTGCTTCAGCATTTTGAATTACATCCAGTTCCTGGAATGCACCTCCCATTTAACAATATTTTGCTTGAACACTTCCTCCTCCATGCTCCCCATTCTAGCCCACCCCATCCCACTCCTGTGCTGAAATTCCATCTTCATTACTTAGATCTCAGCTTAGAAAGGGCTTCGGGGGGCGCCTGGGTGGCTCAGTTTGTTAAGCGTCTGCCTTCGGCTCAGGTCATGGTCCCAGGGTCCTGGGATCGAGCCCCGCATCAGGCTCCCCGTTTGGTGGGAAGCCTGCTTCTCCCTCTCCCTCTGCCTGCCGCTCCCCCTGCTTGTGCTCTCTCGCTCTGTCAAATAAATAAAATCTTAAAAAAAGAAAGAAAGAAAGAAAGGAAGGAAGAAAGAAAGAAGGAAAGGGCTTACAGGAAGCCCACCTCCCTGCAGGCCCCAAGTCCTTCCTATGCACTACCATCACGATAATCTCTGCTTCCCTCTTCAGAGCCCTTAATCAAACTGTGGGTTGCTTCTTTATCTGAAATCCCACTGGACTGTGATCTCTGTGAGGGCCTGCACTTCAGGTTTTCCTGGTCTTGACTTTCCAGCAACTGTTTGGCACAACAGATCAAGAAAATCTGCTTGCTTTCATGAATGCCAACGTGACTTTGTGCCCATTCCTAATCCCCAGCCTTCAGTCCCAATTTTTATTTTTTGCCGATCACAATAAATAGCTAAGCATACCATCTTGTCTCATTTACTTTCTCCCATGCTCTAAGGCTTCTCCTTCAGGGGAAACAAATCCCATTTACCTTATGAGTGCCTGAGGGCAAACAACATATGCAAAGGAAAATTGGCTTTTTGCCATAAAAAACACAAACTCAGCAGATTTTTCTTTCCTCCTAAATTTAACCCAATGAAGAAAAATGCTTATATCACCAAAGCTTCAGGCACCCCAGGGAAGTCACTGACAGCTGATTTCTCAATCTCTCCTCAAAGTACTATAGAGGGCAAATGCCTCCTGTTTTAGGATCTGTGCATTCACAGATTGGTGAAGGTGCTTAAAAATCATAAAATACTATATAGAGACTCATTAAGATATGTTTATGATCACTATATTCTTATTTCAAATTTAAGACTGTCCTTCAAACACAAAAGGATATAGAAGCATAGCCTCCCCCTCACTTGGGAGAATACCTTGGAAGCACAAAAAGTCAGCTATGTGAAAATAAACAATGAGGATAAGCTTAGAGCAAACAATATAGTGATCTGCTGGAATTCAAGTATGAAGACAGCAACATCCATCCCTAGCTAAATGTATCCACTTCCTTATGAGCTCTATCTCAGGTCATACCCCTTTTGAAATCTCATGGCAGGACAATAACAAACTGGATAAAATGTTGCCATTTGGAACCGGTGTGCCCAGAGTTAAAGAGAAAAAATTTTTGCCCCTTGGATCCTAATTTCAATAACACCTTTTTTTCTGTGGATATTTATTTAAGGTTTGTTGAGAAGGGTGCTGCGATGGTCCAAGCTTCTATGAACACATTATGGACTAGATCTGTTAGAATAAATTGATCATATTTTAGGAAATGGTTCAGTATGCCAGTATTCTTTCTGTTTTGTTTTATTTTATTTATTTATTTATTTATTTATTTATTTGAGAGAGAGTGAGCAAGAGAGAAGGAGCAGGGGGAGGGGCAAAGGGAGAAGTAGACTCCTTGCTGAGCAGGGAACCCAACATGGGGCTCGATCCCGGGACTCTGGGATCATGACCTGAGCTGAAGGCAGATGCTTAACCGACTGAGCCACCCAGACGCCCTTCTTTCTGTATTTTGAAAGAATTATTTTTAGAAATATTGCTTGAGTATCTGGGAAACACAATTAAGTGCTTATTTACATGCAGCATAAGTTAGCACTCACTGTATCTAGTAATTTAGATAGACAGTGAGTGGCCTACCCTGTCCACTTTTTTCCTACTGTGATTAGAAGGAAATCTCATATTTATAATGTCCCATACTGAGTGATCTGGTCTTACCTACTTCTCCAACTCCACCTTGCTTCTTGCCCAGTATGCTGTATCCACACTGGCCTTATCTGAGGTCCTCAAACACTTGAGAGTATTACTTGGCTGGGCCTTTGCGCATGCTGATGTGTCTGGAATGCTATTCTCTCACCTCTTTCCTGGCTGGCTGCTTCATAGACCTTAGAGCTTAGTCTAAAAGTCACATTCCTGGAAAAGCCTTCTTTGATTTTTCCTAACATAGCCCCTAGTTTTTCCTTTCATAGGGCTCACCCAATTTATTATTATTTGTTTGTATGTTGTCTCTTTCCTACTAGACTGTAAACACCTTGAGGGCAGGAGCCACATCTAACTTGTTCATTATTGAATCCCTAGTACATGGCCTGGCACATACCAGGCTCTCAATATATATTTATTGAATGAATGTATGAATACTAGATTGGAAAAATATATACGATGTTGGGTCTGTGAATTAGGTATTGCTTTTCATGGGTTTATATTTTATTAATCTCAACATACATTTAGAAATATTCACATAGCATCACTATTGAATTATACATACAAAGATAGTCAGACTACAGTAGTGGATTAGAGATTATTTTAAATAGTTTTGAGGAACCCCAGTTCTCCAAGGATTGGTGGCCACTGGAATAGATGTGGAAGGTTGAGAAGATTGTGCTAAATCTTGCGTATGCTAGGACATAACCCTGGAAATTGTCTTCTCATTCTTTCATTCATTTTTAAGAGATCCTTGGTAAAAACATTTTCTTCCTGAGACTTTTTAAAACATAAGCAGTGTAAATCTCTCTTCAAAAAGTCTAGTAAATTTAAGTAGTTAGTTGGTTCTAATTAATTGAGGTTTTTCGTGCACCTAACAATCACTGAAGTCTAACTTTTGCTTTTCTTTTTTCTGTACTTATGTAAAAGCCTTATTGAACTTTCTTTAACTCCTACTAGATGCTGTAGAGACAAAGTTGAGCTCCCCATGGTAGTCCGTGACCCAACGGGAAACGTGCATAAAGTTAGTTATAATTCAGTGTAGTCCAGTGGGGGAGTTATGCTCTCAGGAGGGCATCAGAGACAGTTTCCTATAGGAAGTGGCACACAAACTGGAACTTAACGGGTGCATAGAGCTAAACTGGGAAAAGTGGAAAGAAAGGGCACAGCGTGCACAAAGACGAGAAGCACTGAAACAACTATTTTGCTGTGTTCCAGGCATGATAAGCAGCTCACTGTTCCTGAAGCATAAACTTTGGAGGAGTGGAAACTATTGAAGCTCGAGAGGTAGTCAGGGCCAGGTGCAAGAAAGGGAGCTCGTATTGTATTAGGGCGCTTGGACTTTATACTCCAGGCCATGGGGATCCTCCAAAGGTTTCATGGGAATTGTTAATAGTTAATCTCTCTGGGAATATATCCAATGGAAGTGAAAACACTAACTTGAAAAGAAATCTGCGCCCCCATGTTCACAGCAGCATTATTTACAGTAGCCAAGGCATGGAAACAAAAAGCGTCTATCAATAGATGAATGGATACAGATGTTGTATCACGTATATATCTCTACATATATGTACAGATAGATACACAGGCACACACAATGGAATATTACTCAGCCATTAAAAAAATGAGGGGGGCACCTGGGTGGCTCACTTGGTTAAGCAACTGCCTTTGGCTCAGGTCATGATCCCGGGGTCCTGGGATCGAGTACATCGGGCTCCCTGCTCAGCGGGAAGCCTGCTTCTCCCTCTCCCTCCACCTGCCACTCCCCCTGCTTGTGCTCTCTCTCATTGTCAAATAAATAAATAAAATCTTTTCTTAAAAAAGTAAAAAAAAAAAGAGGAAATCCTACCATTTGTGACAACGTAGATAGACTTTGAAGGCACTATATGCTAAGTGAAATAAGACCTAGAAAGACAAATACTGTATACTCACATGTAGAATCTAAAAACAAAACAAAACTCATAGAAAGAGATTAGACTTGTGGTTATCAGAGGAGGAGGCTAGGGGGAGGGAGAGAGAGTTGGAGGAAGGTGATCAAAAGGTACAAACTTCCAGTTATAAGATAAATAGGTACAAGTGATGTAATGTACAACATGATGACTGTAGCTAACACTGCAGTGTGATAGATAGGGAAGTTGTGAAGAGAGTAAACCCTAAGAGTTTTCTTTTTTTCTTTCTTTTTACTGTATTTATATGAGAAGATGGATGTTAACGTATTGTGGTAATTGTTTCACAATGTATGTAAATCAAACAATCATGCTGTGTGCCTTAAATTTATACAGTGATATATATCAATTATTTCTCAATAAGACTGGGGAAAAAATAGTTAATCTCCAAGAACATGTGAATTGAAAAATTTTATGTAAATTACTTTCCATTTTTACACTACTAGCAGTTGGAAGAGACATATCATGAACAAAAACTTCAAAAGATTTACAATTGGGCACTCTTAATTATGTTTATTCCAAACACTTTCCACATCAAAACGGATGTTTAAAATGAATAAATTTGATATTGTGAAGTAGCCCATCTTTAGTCCTGATGTTTATTAAATAGAAAGATTAAAAAATCATCCAATTATTCTTGGAAAATGTGCATGAATGTGTGGTATTTGGAACTCTATTTTAGAACCCAAATGTCATAGACATCTGGACACAAAAATTATGCAAGAGAGACCTTTAGAAATGTGTTACTAATTATTGACTCTTCCCTGCAACAACACAACTGAGCCTTTGTTACACGCACTATGTGCAGTACTGCTATAGACTGGCTTTTTTCACATTATGGTTTATTTTCATAAGATATTTCTCATAACTAACATCACAAAGCACTTCATGGAGTTAATAATAAAGCTAGTAAGCCTCAGAAAGAAATGAATTATGTTAACAGTGATGAATAGATAAAACAATAGCTTAGAAAAAATTGTATAAGAAAGGAAGAGGAAGAAATATGATCAAGCTAGCTCAAGAATTAGGCAACTAGGAAAATGCAGGGCAACTAGCTATAATGGAGAGGCCGCGTGCAGCTGTGGAGTCAGGAGAACTGGATTCTAATACTGGTCTTATAACTTACCAGATATGTCTTTTCCTCTCTCTCTGCTCTAATTTATTATCCATAACATGAAAAGATGGTACTTTGCAATATTTAAGATCTCCTTCTGTTGTAAAATATAGTTTATAAGAGTTTAAAATACCATGAGTTCAACTACTATTAAGTAACAACTATATGCACCAGGAACGGTTCTCAGTGAGAGTGTCTAAGAACCAGGCAAGATCCTGGTTCTCATAGAGCTTAAATTCTAGTGGGGAGGAAAGACAAACAGAGAAAGAGCTATAAACAAAATAGTCGTAGCTAGTAGCAGGAACTATGAAGAAAATAAGACAGGATCATATTCTAAAGAGGAACTGGGTGGTTTGGGGCAACATTACAGAGACAAGCAGGGAATGGCTAAGATCTAAAGAGAGAAAAGAATCCAAATTTGTGAAATCCAAGAGCCAAGACATTCCTGATGGAAGTTACAGTGCCAAAGACCTGGGTAGAGGACAGACTAGATTTCCTTGAGAAACACAGAGAAACCAGTGGGGTTGGAATATAGAAATGAGAGGAAGAAGGACCAGGAAAAAAAGGTAAACTAAGTCATGTAGATCCTGATAGGCTATGGGAGGAAGTTTGAATTTTATTATTTTATTTTATTTTATTTTATTTTTTTTGCAATGGGCAGCACCAGGAGAAATTTAAGCTGGAAAGTGACATGATCTAATTTATTTAAAAATATCGCTTTGGCCACTGTCTTGGGGCTTGATTGCAGATGGCACAGGGAAAGCAAAGAAACCAATTTCAGAGGCAAAATGCCAGGTAAGAGATAATGGTAACCTGGACTAAAATGAACAGGGAGAGGCCTGAAATGTACTGAGTGGTGATGTATTGGTCTAAATCCTCGTATTTAAATGCCTTCAGTGTTAATGTGATACTCTAGAAGCTGGCTCAGATCAACTCATAAATTTTGTAACCTTGATTTAAATTCAGTGAAAAATGAAGGAGGTCAGCAAGGATAAGAGTAATGCCAAATAAATGTCATTTGCTCTGAAAATTTCTGTACTGAATTTGGTGCCATGCATATTTGGGGATTTTCACTCAGGTTTGCAAATACAGAAAAATGGAGTATTTAGAAAAAGAAATCATATATCTTTATGATAGTTTGATGACCAGCACAGATTACAATAGGTACTGCTGTCTATATTTTTTAAAATATATGACTTTATTCAGCAGTCTATTTTGTGAAACATTAAATATTTTCAAAGGATGGTCTTCTTACTTTGAACAATTCCTCTAAACCAATCTGGTGCAATTAAACAACTGTAACTGTCCTTTTTTTTCTTTCTTTGAGATTTTATTTGTTTATTTGTCAGAGAGAGCACACAAGCAGGGGTTGCTGCAGGCAGAGGGAGGAGCAGGCTCCCTGCTGAGTAAAGGGCCCTATGTGGGACTCGATCCTAGAACCCTGGGGTCATGGCCTGAGCCCAAGGCAGACACTTAACCGACTGAGCCACCTAGGTGTCCCAATTGGAGCTATCCTTAAAAATATGTAAAACATACCAGTTTCTACTGCTGTTTCATTACATTTGTAAACACACTGGTCAATAACAGTAGAAAATCAAGACGTGTACTCAATTCAGAGAGAGCTAAGGAATAAAGGCTGTTACAATTGCCTATTTCTTATTTAAAAATATTAGCATTCTATATCAATGTGTATAATATAAATAGACACTTCCTAGGTTTAAAAAATGTCATTTGTAGGCTGCTTACTTAAAACTTGGGAATAATTTTCCCATAGAAATAATATAACTTCCCAGGCCAGCCCAAAAATATCTGTTTATTATATGTAGTCAATATTATATGGTCAAATATTAGTGAGTGGTACCATACCTTAAGGTTACAGGAAGCATAAGGGCCCCCTTATACAAGAGGAATATAAAGAATAAAAATATTTACATGCTTTCTCTAGATGTAGGCATAACTCTGAAAAATTATTTTGCCATACAATAATTTTGAGATTCTACTGTCTCCTTCTGTGCAGCTCTCAGCCCTAAAAGTCCTGGGCTTTTAGATTACCTGGGCAGCTACTAGTTAATTAAACCCAATTTTGTATACACCCCAAATTGCTCTTTACCCTCTAATTATCTGCCTCCTCTCCTTGCCAAAATGATTCTAGTTTTTCCTCAGTGTCATTTAAAAGTTAGGAAAGCAATCTGACTAAACAACATATTAGTCTAGGACTTTTTTTAAAAGATTTATTTATTTATTTATTTATTTTTATTTGACAGACACGGTGAGAGAGGGAACACAAGCAGAGGGAATGAGAGAGGGAGAAGCAGGCTTCCTGCTGCGCAGGGAGCCCGATGCAGGGCTCGATCCCAGGACCCTGGGATCATGACCTGAACCAAAGGCAGACGTTTAACGACTGAGCCACCCAGGCGCCCCTAAACAACATATTAATCTATAAATGGCTGGTCAATAAGTAAACTTCAGAACTATGTGTTCCTTAAAAATGGATGCCTATTAACTTGAGTGAATCCCTAACATAAATTCAGGTAATCTAATAAAAGAATTATTACAGAATCTGGGATAGCATATATTAAAGGGAAAAAGAATGGCGCTCCATAATTTTTCCACTTTCTTTACTTCCAGAATCTCAGCTCTGTAAGAGCTCCACGTATAAATTCCTTCATGCATTTTAACCGAGTAAGTCTTTACTACAGTTCTGAGTGGGTAATGTCCTACTTGCAGAAGAAATTGATATAACTCTACTATTCTCAGCTATATATTGAGGATCCATCCCCTTAGAATATACCCCTGGTGAGCTTTTCCCCCAAGCAGGGCTAAGCACCAAACCTTCACTCATCTAAGAGTCACCTTTTCCTCTCCACTCAAATAGTTCTTGAAATCTTTCATGTTTTCTATAAAGTTTTCCTAGGCTGGTCAGAGAACAGTAATTGCATATATGGTGCCACTCTGTCTGGAACTGAGATAGATTGCCTCCTATTTGGTGACAGGGTAGAAAAGAGTTCTAGACCAGTTTTTGTGCTGCTGCAGTTACTAAGCCTAAGCAAGTCATTTCCATTTTGTGTGTCTGTTTCCTCATCCAACTGGAAGATGAATGTGTGTGTATAGGGGGTTGTAAGGGATATGTAATACCTGGTCATCTTCTCTACCAAATTGATGTCCAGATCAAGTGAGATGATTTATCTGAAAACTCTTTGAATAAATAGAAAGCATTGTATTTTAAAACACAGCTATTTGTTGAGCTCTCGCTAAGTCCAGGTTCTGTGCCTGGTACTTCTCTGTGCTTTATATCATTTAATCAACAAAGAAGAAGGTATTAGTAACCCCATTCTACAGAGGAGGAAATGGAGGCTTAGATTGGTTAAATGCCAACAGTCCAAAGGATGTGGTCAGCCCTCTAGTCATGTGGCACGTTGGTGGGAGAGCCGGACTGTGAGCCCAGGCCTATCTGGCTGCAACGCCCATCCCTTTACCTGGCTTATACTGCCACCCATTTCACACAGGGAAGTCAGTCCTAGCTGCCTCATCTCTTCTTATGAACCCTAAATACGCTTATCCCTAAAACATACAATCTCAATCCAATCTACTAATTTTTTATAGTGACTTACTCTATTTATTTTGCTATTCATGTGTTACATGTCAATGTACTCTGTAAAATCCATGAACTTCTTTAAGGCCCCTTTTCTCTAGTGTTCTTTATATCATTACTATGCTTATACAGACATATAAGCAAACTTTCTAAGTATTTTATGATGAGGAGGGGGAAGAATCAAGAATCTAGGTTGGTGGGAGGGTGAATGAATCTATTGAAAAGGGTCCCCAAAACAAATGCTCCTCACAGGAACAACGGAGAGTGTTCAGATTTCTAAGTGGCCAGCTATAGTATAGTTAAGCACCAAAATATGCTAATACTGTGTAAAGATAATTTTAAAAGTTGTGTGTGGGTAGTGAGTTGTGAGTCATATACTGAAAGAAGCTTAGGGTTTTTTTTTTTGTATTATATAAATAATTGGAATCACATTTCAAAAAAGTGCCCAAAATAGAGCAACTAGGATTAAAACCTTTAAAAAAAATACATTGAAGGGACGCCTGGATGGCTCAGTCAGTTAAGCATCTGTCTTTGGCTCAGGTCATGATCCCAGGGTCCTGGGATCAAGTCCCGCATCGGGCTCCTTGCTCAGTGGGGAGCCTGCTTCTCCCTCTGCCTGCTCTGCCTACAGGTCTCCCTGCGTGTGCTCTCTCTGGCAAATAAATAAATAAAATCTTTAAAAAATATATATTGAATAATTTCTTTTTTTCTGAGAAGCTGACATTGGTTTGTATCTACATAGTAGATCAAAACCAAGTATTTTTTTTATCTCTCTTATACAGGTGTGAAACATAATGCAGATAATGCACAAGTTATGCCCTTCCAGGCCATGAATAATTGTGGCCAACCTTGGACAAGAAGTCGGTCATCCCAAGAGTAGAATTAAAAAAAAAAATGAAGTCAACTCCTGGGCTACACAGAGAATACCTGTACACACACTCTCTTCTGAGCCTCTGTGACTGCGGGAAACCACGGGGGAGATGATGTGAACAGAGCCTCTCTACTAGCCTCTGGCAGTGAGTAATTCTTCTACCCAATATAACTTTATGAAGGTCACCTCCCATCTGCTTTTGAGTTGAGGCAGAAAGAGAAATGTTTTGGAGGGTCAGTATGAGAAAGATTCAGCTCTTTGTGTTTAATTTTGCCTCTTCCTTTTCAAAACGTTATCTTGGGACTGTAGTTGTCAAAACCATCATGTGTGGAGTCTAGTCACTATCTAGGGAACTACTGTGAGGTACTTCCAGAATGCTATTGCCTAGGATCAAAAATCGGAAAGTATAAAAATATGGAAGATAAGACCTGTCTTCTATAGAAGAAACCGGTTGTAACTGAATGCCTGAGAAAACTGCGACCATCCAAGTCTTACCAGAGTGATTGCCTTATTCCCCCATCTACATGTAAGGTGATTGAGAGGAAGTAAAAATCATAACTAGGAGAACAAGGCCAGACCAAGACAAAAGGCTGAGTAGCAAACTGTCAAGGGTGAGAGGGGGGAGTTCTGAGGTCACCTATTTATTATGCCCTGTCTTAAACAAAACAAAACAAGTCAAAATTGTTAGCAGACTGCAAGAATCTAGGCAGTGGGAAAAACCAAACTCATCTCCCCAAACAGAAGAGTTGGTAGTGTTTCTCCTGCACTGGTCAGGAGAAAGTCATTTACCCTACCAGACGCAGTGTGTCCAGGTCCTGGAGAGTAAGTGGACTCTGTTACAGTGAAGTCAGGAATATTTCATCTGGCTTTTTTTTTTTGGTCTGGAAGAAATGTCTCATAAGACTGGCCAGTGTTCCTTTGTTACGAGTCCACATTCAACAAGTAGCCCTCTGATTTCTAATTTTACCTCCTATTTAAGACAGGAGTAGATATGAATAGCAAGGTCTCTAAACATGTCTGTATCTTTTATTGTTAATTAATACGTTTGCATTTTGTTTTATATCTCAAACTTTTATGACTGTTGAGGTTAATAGCTACACCTAATAATTGAGTCAGTTCAAGTTCATTTTCAAGGTCAAATTTCTTGGACACACCTCGACATATCTGGACTAAAACCTAAAACACATGATTAGAGCAGAATAAAGCAAATAGGTTGACCAGCTAGCTTTTCTCTATGATTACTTTATGCCATACTACTATAACTCCAACAACAGGAAGAAGATTTTTGTGGTAGGTGAAATAATTTTTTGCACTTCATGACTGAAGACAAAGAATGAGCAAATGCTATAGGTGACAGAGGCAATAACACTGTTTCAGTTCCAAGCATCTGGCTTTTGAAAACATTTGCATGAGAGTTAAAAACTTTTCAAGTTGTGTGCATGCCCAATATCATTTAACATAGCTAAAGACTGTTATACAATATTGAGGAATGCAATCAATCCTTAAGTTATGTGTCCTATTCCATGTTAGGCGTTATGTACAATGTCTGGAAATCCTAAGTGAACAAGGCACACAAATAAATAACTAAAATAATCAGTGATGAATTGTGAGATCATGTACAAGGCATAGTGATGGCAAGGGACAGAGAAGTCCCTGATCTTGGGGCTAAGACAGCTCCCTCTGAGCTATGTTTTGAAAGAAATGCCATGTATTGCTGTCTTGGCTGAGGAGGAGAAAGGGAATTCTAGGTAGAGGAAATGGCTGGGAAGCAAAGCCTGGAAAGTATGAAACAGATTGGTTTGTACAGCACATTGCTGGAATATTGTCCAGGCAACAGGAAGAGGTAGAAGGCATGCCTGTTAATGACTTAATCAAGTGGGTGTTGGAGGGGTTGTTGGTGACACTGAAAATAGGGAAACAACATGACATTAAGGAAAGTGTCGCTGTCGTGACAAAAAGGCAAAGGTGAGCAGGAGAGAGGAAGACCAGCAAAGAGTGTAGGTCCTGAATTAAGGCAGTTGTAATGAGACTGAAAAAGAAAAGGCAGGTTTGCGAATGGTTTGGCAGCTAGAACCAGGAGGGCTTTGTGACAGATTGTGTTTGGGGGCGAGAGAGGGAGGAACTAGCATAACGCCTAAATTACTGGCTTTGGAACATAGGGATCTTTTATTATATCTTTCTCTAAACCATTATACATTATTCATTGTGAGATTGAAGATGTGCCTGTGTAGTGAAACATCATTCATTTCCGACTAAGGGAATCCCTAGATTAGAAATCAACCCCACCTACTCCCATCCATGCTTTTCCTGTCCATTTTGTGCTTTTCTCAGGAAGCTATGAGATCTGGCTCCAGGGGAAAAACAAAAACAAAAACATGTATAACTAAAACAGACCGATTGTCCTAGAGAAAGAAAAATATGAAAGCCAGAAGATACAATTAAACACATTTGGAATGCTTAGAACTAAGTGTCCATGGCTTTATCACAGACTGTAGCTGTGCTTGGTGTATACAGCTCTGCCTGGTTTTCATTAAGCAAAGAAACTGGCTTTCAAGAGCAAAAATGTAAAAACTTATCAAGTTACAGGATAACCAGAGACTTGTGCTTGAAAATTTAGATGTATATTAACAAAATTCCATCTTGATTTTTTCTACTGGATAAAAATAATGAAGCAAATATATATTATTCTTTTTTTTTAAGATTTTTTAAATTTATTTATTTTGACAGAGAGAGAGAGAGAGAGAGACAGCAACAGCGAGAGAGGGAACAAAGGCAGGGGGAGTGGGAGAGGGAGAAGCAGGCTTCCCACTGAGCAGGGAGCCCGATGTGGGGCTTGATCCCAGGACCCTGGGACCATGACCTGAGCCCAAGGCAGACACTTAACGACTAAGCCACCCAAGCGCCCCAAATATATATTATTCTAAATGTGTATTGCATTCTCATATTAAGGATGTTGGAGGGTTAAAAAGTTTACAGGAATAGTATTTCTCAGATTTTGCTCAGAGTGTCATATTGCTTCATATCTTGCCTCTGTGTGACCATTAGGGAGGCATTCTAGTGTCGTGGTCGGTAAGCTAAGCTCTGGAGTTAGATTGCCCCAGATCAAACACTGACTCTGTCACTTATGCCTCTGGACACTTCATCAGTTGCCCCTGCTATCTTGTCACACACATGAAGCTAATAATATCAACATGATCTTTGGGCAGAGCCCAATTCCAACATAGAAATATTAGATAGAATTTGACTTCAAGAAATATATGATCTAATTCAGTGGTGCTCAAACTTTATTGGGCATTAGAATCACCTGGAGGGCTGGTTAAGACACAGATTGCTGGGCCCACCCCCACATTTTCCAATGTAGTAGATCTGGGATGGGGATCAAATATTTGCACATCTAGCAAATTCCAGGTGATGGTCTGGGGCCTATACTTCGAGAAATACTGATCTAATTGAAAAGAGAATTCTTTAGGAAAAAAAAGAAGAGAGGCATAATAGTACTTAGAAAACATGAGTATAGGGGTGCCTAGGTGGCTCAGTCGGTTAAGCGTCTGCCTTTGGCTCAGGTCATGATCCCAGGGTCCTGGGATTGAGCCCCTCATCAGGCTCCCTGCTCAGCGGGGAACCTGCTTCTCCCTCTCCCGCTCCCCCTGCTTGTGTTCCCTCTCTCGTTGTCTCTAGCTCTGTCAAATAAATAAATAAAATCTTAAAAAAAAAAAGAAAGAAAGAAAGAAAACATGAGTATACAGTTTGTCACAATTTTATTTAGGAAGCTAGACTATAGACACTGGGAAATCCAGTGGCTGATGAGCCATTAAGTGAGAATCACGAACTTTGTTTTATTACTAGGATGACCTTGAGTTTCTACCATTGTAGGAATGCATCCCCATAATGAGAGTATGCATTAGCCCCACTCAGAGAAACCAATTAATTCAACTCACCTTTTCCAGTATTTTAGGGTTTTATGCTTGAACCTGAACCAGACCAAACCATGAACCATCAACTGGTTATACCAGACTAATTTGTTGAACTCCAGAACTAAATTAAATCCGAGGGACGCCTGGGTGGCGGTTAAGTGTTTGTCTTCAGCTCAGGTTATGATCCCAGGTTCTGGGATCAAGTCCTGCATGGGGCTCCTTGCTCTGCATGGAGCCTGCTTCTCCCTCTGCCTGCCGCTCCCCCTGCTTGTGCTCTCTCTCTGACAAATAATAAAATCTTCAAAAATAAATAAATTAATTAATTAAATCCCAGATACCCTTATACCCTTTCCCTCAAGTGTGAGCCAAATGAAAGAGATTTGTTTTAAAAAAAAAATGAACTAGGGGCGCCTGGGTGGCTCAGTCGTTAAGCTTCTGCCTTCGGCTCGGGTCATGATCCCAGGGTCCTGGGATCGAGCCCCGCATCGGGCTCCCTGCTCCGCAGGAAGCCTGCTTCTCCCTCTCCCACTCCCCCTGCTTGTGTTCCCTCTCTAGCTGTATCTCTCTCTGTCAAATAAATAAATAAAATCTTTAAAAAAAAAAAATGGGGCGCCTGGGTGGCTCAGTTGGTTAAGCGGCTGCTTTCGGCTCAGGTCATGATCCTGGAGTCCCTGGATCGAGTCCCGCATCGGGCTCCCTCCTCAGCAGGGAGTCTGCTTCGTCCTCTGACCCTATCCCCTCTCATGTGTTCTCTCTCTCTCATTCTCTCTCTCTCAAATAAATAAATAAAATCTTTAAAAAAAAAAAAAATGAACTAGTTCAAATTAGAAACAAACCTTTTAGTTTTTTAAAACAATTGAAATCCAAGATCATATTTCCTAACATACCAATTCATTAAAAGTGAAATGAAACAAAACAAAACGCTGTTTAAGGGGTACTTAGTACCCCTGTACTAAGTAACAAGTAGTTGACTGAAATGCTAAAATAGTAAATCCCTCTAAGAGTCTGGGTCCCAGCAAGAAAAAACATTCCACTCATAGGTTTCAAATCAAGACACTTTAATGAAGGAATTCCTTGCGGTGATGTGGGAAGGGATTTAAGGAAACAAAAGAGTGATGTTGGGGAAGACAGGCAACAGCAGAAAGTCATTACCAAGGGGTCTAAGAGGCTGAAGAAGAACATGGCCTTTACTGAACCCAGTGAGAAGAGCCGTGGAAAAGACAGGAGATTTAGTCTTGGGGAACACCCCATCCCCACCCCACCCCCATACACCACAACATACACAAATTAGAATAGGGTTGCTTAATCAAGGAGATGGAGAAGAAATACCCCAGCCTTTCTCTCCTCCCAGCCTCTGATCACTTCCTGATGCCTCCCCCTGTCTGAACTGAAAAATCTGGTGTCAGTGGAGCCCCAGTGACTGATCTACAGGGTCAGCTTCCTGGCAGAGCAGGGCAAGTGGTGGAGGCCAAATGGAGACTGACCAACACAATCTCCCTTTTCACTAAGTTAATGCTAGACATTAGATGAAGGATTAGTAGCTGAGTTAATGTCTGTAAAATGCTTGGAGAAGTCCCTGGCAAGGAAGAAGCATTGTACTCTGAAAGTTAGCTGTTACTGTTGCTACAGGCTGGCCCTATTTTGTGGATAAGGAAACTAAGGCTCATGGTCTTTAAGCAACTTTTCCTTGGTTAGTGCTAGTGACAGAGCCCACACTCAAATGCAGGTTTTCAGATTCCAATTTTGTACAAATTCTGCTATGAAAATTGACTATCACAACATGTAAGGTAATGTGTTGCATACATAATTAATTTTATAATTTCTTGCTTTTAGGGAAAAAAACATCCTTATTTACTCTCTGGACCGGACTAAAGAAATCTGAAACCAAATTAAGACCTTATATATATAAATAAAATAAAATGAACTATTATTTCAAAGACAGTTCCGCACATATAATAGTAGTTACAGTGATAGTAATGGTGATATTAGTAGTAATTGCAATAGTTGTTAAAATTTTTGAATGTTTATTTTATATCTAGTGCTATGCTATTTTTCATGTCTTGTACTAATATAACCACTAACCTATGTCACTTTTTTTAAATTTGAGTATAGTTGACACGCAATGTTACATTAGTTTCGGGTGCATTACGCTATGCTCACCACAAGTATAGCTCCCATCTGTCCCCATACACCACTATTACAATACCATTGACTATATTCCAAATGCTGGGCCTTTTATTCCCATGACTTATTCATTTCATAACTGGAAGCCTGTATCTCTCACTTTTGGGCAATTTTGCCCATTCCCCTCCTCCACGTCACCCATTTTTTATTTCCTGTTTTTCTTTCTTTCTTTCTTTCTTTTTTAACTTGGAAATAGTCTACTTGGAGGATTTTGCAATTGGTGAGTTAAATAAATTTTACCTTACTCTGCTGGCCCTTGTCTGACCATTTAAGGTTTTATAAGATCATTTAAAATGTGATGTATATAGTATCTTCAAAAGAAAAAATACCTCCGAGATAACAATGTATTTTTTCCCTGTAACTGTTGGAGAACGTGTTCATCCCATTATCCTGCCGTGATACAAAATTAGCCCTAAGGCCAGAGGCGTGAATTGGCCATGCATTCAGTATTTGATTACATGAAATAAGACATCTTGAAAATAAACACAGTTAGCTTCTTATTTGTGTCAGGTCAGCTTTTTTGGCAATAGATTTTAAACAATGAGATAACCATTTACCCTTAGGTCTTTGCATTTTAGGTTTTTAGAGTTTCAGTTCAAAGAAGGTATAATCAGTAAGCTGAAAAATCACATGTACATTTTCAGTCAGCTAAAGAAACAAACAAAAAATGTTTTTTTTCAGTGGAGATGATTTCTATCCTGTCACACTATCTGTCACTTTTTCTCTGATGATGGAGCAATTATCAGACAACGACACTCTAACCAGTGGCTCATCGTGAAATTTCAGTTCTTTCTTGGCAGTCAAGTTTCAGAGTTGTCAGTAAGAGTCCTTGTCACAATAGCATTAGAGAGATGTCTGTACTTTGAAAATCAACCACATGAAAGAAAACAATCTTAGATGTACACCTTGTGCTTCACTTTCTACTTTGTCGTCTACTTACAGCGTGGGTTGGCCCAAAAGAAGTTACCTAATTATAGTATAAGCTGAACCATATGAAAGTCCAATATTTGGCCAATTATTGATTGCTAAATGCCAATTTGACATCGGACAGCAATGTCATATTGTTTGTCTTAGTAGTTCTGATACTGATTGAAGCAGTCCATGCCCATGGAACAGTGACATTTCATTTACAGCCTCTTGTAAAATTCACACCGTTGGTAAACATACTGCCTCTGCACATTCAACAAATGAGGGTCACTTTTAATTTTTTCCCCTTTTGTTGAAGATTTCAAGCAAATATGAATGTCCAAGAAATCTGTGCAATTGAGATTTTAAGGTGTTTCTAAAGGGTTTATACACGTAAAGTGTCTACCCAAATTCCTGGCATAAGATAGGTGCTCAGAATAATTGAGTCATTAGGTCACTAGTCTGAGTATATCTAATGGTAATATAGTAGCATACTGTGGTATGGTCTTTACTGGTTACACAATGCTGTTACAAGCATTATTTTACTTAGAGTCCACTTCCTAACCCATTCAACTGACATGTCGAATCATATTCCGAGTTTAAAAGGCAGTATTGCATTATTACATAAATACTCTTCTAGTTAGCAGAGAAGCTGAAAAGAAAAGGAAAAGATTTTTTATGCATTTGTATAAACTGGATATTAGAAAATGTCATAGTTATGTTTATTTCTCTCATGAGATTGGGAGGTAATTTCTTACACACAGTTGTCTGTCTTGTGGTGAACTTGAGGCATTGACTTATGTGATTAACAAGGAAACATCAGCATTTATAAAGAGTTTTGAGGAGTGAGATACTGATTTTATAATTCTGGCACTATACTCCAATTCTCATTTCTTGTGTCTACCCAAATTCTTACAATTTGACAAGTTCGCTAAAACCCCTGTATTTTAGTTTCTCTTTGATGTTACTATCACTTCTCTTAATACAGAGGAAACTGTGTGCTGCAACAGGCGGATGGGCAGATGAGTCAGCTGGCTGTGCCCACGGTACACATGGCCCACAGGTGTTTGTTTGGCTTTGGTATACTTTATGGGCAGAAGTTTTTAAAGGGTCCCACGCCACTTTACGCATCTATTTTTTCTGCAGTTCCTTTGTACCAACCACATCTACAGAACAGGCCCTAAAGTTTAGAAGTTTTAACCTCCAGAGGAGAGGAAGTTTGGTGATTTCCTCAGCAGTTTGGGGCCAAGTTAGATCCCAGGACTTGGCAGGTGCAGATTTACAGTGCAGATTAGATTCAGCAGGTCTGTGGCCTGGAGTGTTGCATGTTTAATAAATCCATAGGGGGTCCTGATGCTGTTGCTCAATGGACCACACTTTACTCTGAGTAGCAAAGAATGAGACATTTCTACTTTTTTGACCTACTGGTATCTCAGAAGTAATGAGACCAAGCTCAAACTTACCATCTTCCTCCCAAAACCAGATAGTCTTCCTCTTGAGTTCTTACTAATTTTTACTGTTACTAATTCTCCACCAAACCTCAGAGTAATGCAAGGCTCCTTCTTATGCCTCCCACTACCAAATGCAAAACAGTTTTGAAGTTCTGATTCTTCCCTCTTGTCTATTAAGCCCATTCCTTACTTTTCATTCTGCTGCTACTACTGGACCAGATTCTAGGACCTTTTGTTCCTAACTGCTCAGCCAGCTCTTCCCATCTCCACTCAGCCTACTCCGCTCCATTCACAACTGCCATTCTAAAAAGCAGTGCTTAGGGGCGCCTGGGTGGCTCAGTCGTTAAGCATCTGCTGTTCGGCTCAGGTCATGGTCCCAGGGTCCTGGGACGGAGCCCCGCATCGGGCTCTCTGCTCAGCGGGAAGCCTGCTTCTCCCACTCCCCCTGCTTGTGTTCCCTCTCTCACTGTGTGTCTCTCTCTGTCAAATAAATAAATAAATTCTTAAATAAATAAATAAATAAATAGATAGATAGATAGATAAATAAATAAATAAATAGAAGTGCTTATTTATAGTAATATTCTGCTGAAAACCCATCTGGAATAGAGTCTAGAGGACCTTACCCAGAACTCCAAGCCCCACTCTCTGGCCCCTCTTTTTCCATGCTTATCTCCTTATGTATGTTCTTACATGCAAACCTTATGGATTACCTGAATACTTTGGTGCTTTCAGTTCTCCTGACTGTCCCAAGTTCCTGTGTTACTCTAAGTGTCATATGCATGCTACAAGATGTAAGCACCTGAAAGAGCCTGGAGTGAACAGCTTCATGACCCAAGTGGCATTTCATTGGGCCTCGAGGGTAATAAGGATTTCTACAGAGATTATTAACTGTTTCTTTCTACATTTCTGTATTGTTGGATTATTTAATGGACTTTCATAATTAAAAAAAAAAGAAATTCAATAAGTTTAAATTGTTAATGAATAGATTAATAACAACAACAAAAGAGCATCCCTTGGGCTTCTGTTTCCATTGCACAATCCATAACCAAGCAGGTATCCCATTGCAATTATTTTTCTTGCTTCTGTTTTACACCAAGCTTCTTCCCAGGAGGGAGCAAGCCTTGTTCATCTTTGTATCTCCAGCATTGAGTATAGTGTGTAGTACAAGGCAGGCATTCAATCAGGAGGATCCAGGGTTTGGAGCCTGAAGTTCATACAATATAGGAGCCCCTCTTTAAGAAATAGAGTTGAAAATTTTCTCTAAATTTTCAAGAACATATGATCTGGAGAAATACATTGCTAGGGCCCCTTATAGGTTCTTGGAAGGGGGCCATGCAAATGTGGGGGTTGGAGGTGGGCGGTACATCCCAAAGCTTAAACTGCTTTAACCCCATAGTATAGCCTCTTCTGCTCCATAATTTTTTTCTGTTGTTGTTGTTGGGTTAGTAGTATTATTTTAATGAAAGAAAGATTGAGTGAATCTTTTTTTCTCCCATGTACAAGTCATCTTTTATTGAGTGTTAATTCTAAAGTAGAATATGAAAGAACTCAAGGGTGCCAGGCAAGGGTCATGGTCAGGAATGCAGAATGTGCCTCCACACTGGGCCCTCTTCAGTGGTGCTTGCCTAGCCACTCATGTTTGAGTTCCTTGTGGTGATGACAGTAGTTGAAAAGCACATAAGCGGGCACCTGGGTGGCTCAGTCGTTAAGCATCTGCCTTCGGCTCAGGTCATGATCCCAGGGTCCTGGGATCGAGTGCTGCGTCAGGCTCCCCACTCAGTGGGGAGTCTGCTTCTCCCTCTGCCTGCAGCTCTGCCTACTTGTGCTCCCTCTGTTTCTCTGTCAAATAAATAAAATCTTAAAAAAAAAAAAAAAAAAGAGAAGCACATAAGCTGCCAGCACCATAGAAGTCCCAAGGACACCTGCTTTCTTCACATTGACATACTTGATGTAATACCAGCAGTAACCTCTTTGAAATGCTCCAGCAGTGCCTTTAGGATGAAATCCCACATCAGTATCCAGCTTGGCAGGTCTCCTAGTTTGACCACCACGAGCTGCTGCTTCTTCACTGGTATGGATGACTCCATCTTGGAGTCCTGAGGGTCTGCTATCAATATTGAGTGAATCTTACTGATTCACTGTAATTTTCACATCTGTGACCTTTCATGTTGTCCTCTCTGAGCATGGGGCACCTGGCATCCATCTGAGGGTGTTCCACTTTTAGGAAACCGACTTCCTTTAGGTTACATGCTACAAGGGCACTGGGTTTCCTGGAGTTTGTAGGAATTTCAGATACCCTGGGATCATTCTTTAACAGCACAACCTTCACTAACAAATGTTCTAATGAAGACAGTTTTCAGACTCTGTTTGTATTTTGAAATGAAAACATTGCCTTATAACACCACCATTCTCTAAGTCTTTCAAAATGTGTTCCAAATATTTCCTTCTAATTGGAAACTTCCCTATGAAATAATGGACTTTGAATTCAGTTTATATTTTTTCTGATGCTTTTCAAGGGCACATTTCTTACAGCTAGTTTTACAAGAGGGAACACTTCTTGTAAAAATATGAGACCCCTTTGTAGTTTCATGGTTTTTTTTTTAAGATTTTTATTTATTTATTTGTTTATTTATTTGAGAGAGAGAATGAGAGAGAGAGAGTGAGAGAGCATGAGAGAGAGGAGGTTCAGAGGGAGAAGCAGACTCCCCGCCGAGTGGGGAGCCAGATGCGGGACTCGATCCCGGGACTCCAGGATCATGACCTGAGCCAAAGGCAGTCGCCCAACCAACTGAGCCATCCAGGCACCCCATAGTTTCATGTTATTAAAGAATATTTGTGTATATATATATATATATATATATATATATATATGAAGTACATTTCATATATATGTATTTCACTCTTAAATATTTCAGAAGAAAATTACTGAGATTCATTAATATTTGCTATTTGTGTGAAGAGGGGCAGCTGAAAGGTACATTGGTCAACATCTCCCTATCTAAAGGTCGTTCCCCTGCCCCAGTTACTCTGTAGTCACCCTGTTTGTTGCATTCATAGCACTTACACCAAACTGTTACTGTCTTGCTCATATCTTTGTTTGTTTATCTAGGCACCTCCTAGATGATGGGTAAATCTTCAATGTCAACTGTTCTTTAATGACACTACTGGTTGCAAAGACTTTCATTTCCCACCAGGTCTTTAGATTCTAGGTCTGCAAAATGCTGTATGAGAAGAGAACCACTCTCCCTGGTTGATCCTTGTGTGCTTCTCAAATCGGCTCCGAAGGGCTAAATTTACGAGAACCTCTCAGCCCCGTCTTCCTCTCAGGTGCCAGCTGACTCCTTCCCTCTCCCTTCCACTGCCTGCTCACTAAATCAGCCTGGTAGTCCTTGAGTGCCTTTGTTCACTCCATTTCCTCTGGATTCCTCCCCTCCTCCAACCCTTGCCAGCTCATGTGGAGGAATGATTTGAGCCATAATTTTCCTTTTGATTAGCCAAGTGATCTTGGACAGACCTCTCTGAACCTTAGTTTCTTCATCTGTAAAGTGTAGATATTAAGAGTACCACCATAGGTGGCGTCTCTTAGTAGGACTTCAGTAAATGACAGCCATCATCATCATTGTTTTTATTATTAATGTCTTTCAGGCTTCACCTCTTTGGCTTATCTTCAGTCATTGTTTATCATTGCTGATAATTTGAAAATAACTTCAGAATCATTTGTATGTTTTACTCTTGAATTAGATTTGAGCTCTTTGAAAGGAAATCTTCTACTGTTACTGCTTTATGTACACTGCCCTGTGTGCTGTAGATCTAAAGCAGTGGTGGTCTGCAATGGAATTAATCCACAACTCTTGAAATTGCACCTAAAGAAAGTGTAAAATGTATCTTCTGCTTATTTGTGGATATTCTGCTTTTGCTGTCTGGATAATATAATTTAGGTGCCTTTTCTATTTGCGGCCTTCTAGAAGCTTTCCCCAATAAAGATAATAAAGGGAGAAACTTTTTACATGTCTACTTTCTGTAAGAGTTTTCCCCAATTTTTAAATTATTTAACTATTTTTAATTTCAAATTGTGCTTAGAGTTTCAAGACTTAATGCATGGGGACAATAGATGACCCTATAACCTGGAAACAAGATGGCCTTCAGAGAACTAAACTGGAAGCAGCAAATCTGTAGAGTGGGTGATAGAATTAACCCACCCTAGGAGATGATGTTATATAAAGTAGAAAGGATTAGGAATAGTCAGATTTTTATCAAGGGGCAAGCAGGGTAGAGGAATCTTGAAAGCTGTTACCTAATCAATTATATTACACCCTAACAAAGAAAGAATATGTTCATTAAGAACTGGCAGGAGGTGGTATATATAAAATCCTAAAGAAAGAAAAAGCCATTAAGTAAGATTTTGGACAGAATTAATCAAATATTCTTTTGGGAGAGATAGTCAAGAGATATACTGAACTGACCACACATGAATTTTTATTTTTTCATTTTATTTTTATTATTCATTTGAGAGAAAGAGCACATGCGCATGAGAGAAGCGACCAGGGCAGAGGAAGAGGGGGAGAGAGAATCTCAAGCAGGCTGCATCTCACCACCCTCAGATCCTAACCTGAGCCGAAACCAAGAGTCTGACGCTTAACCGACTGAGCCACCCAGGCGCCCCAGACCACACAGGAATTATAGACACACTCTGTCGGTGGGTGAGAATGGCTTTGAAATTTACATGGTCTACGCAAACTAACCCCCAAGACCACCCATCTCTCTTGGCTCCCTAAGCAACCTTCTGAAGATTTATTCAGCCTCCTAACACCTCTATCCACTGATAACTGGAATGCTCTCTAGAAAATTACCTTCCTTCATTGGAAATTTGCATTGTGATTTAACCGTAAGTTCCTTGCAGGGACAGATCCAGAATTTGTGAGGGACGGATCCAGAATTGTAAACATTTTGTTTTTTAGAATTAGGGGGGCTCTCTTTGAGAAAAAGAATACAAAATGGCAAATATGAAATTGCTTCCACAGCAGACAAGCACAGGCAAATGGGCCTGAAGCTTTACCTTTGTCAGCATCACAGTGAAGCCATTGAAGTAGGATCAGTGCAGGTGCTGAGAGCCCATCAGCTCTGGGTGTACCATCCTGCAAAGCTGAGGGCCAGACGCATGGAGCCCCTCAAGCAGCAGCCTTCTCACTCTCTCCCACAGACCTTAAAATCATCATAATAAAAATTACCACAAAGGAGTCTAATTCCATACTGCTTCTTAAAAAGATTTTGGCACTTTAACTTTTTTTTTTTTAAAGATTTTATTTATTTATATGAGAGAGAGAGAGCACGAGAGGGAAGAGGGCAGGGGGAGAAGCAGACCCCCTGCTGAGCAGGGAGCCCGATGCGGGACTCGATCCCGGGACTCCAGGATCATGACCTGAGCCGAAGGCAGTCGCTTAACCAACTGAGCCACCCAGGTGCCCTGGCACTTTAACTTTTTATGACCCTTTCTACCTATATTATCATCCTGTTCAAAGATACAGAACCTCTCTCCCATTTCTTAACTCTTCCCAGATTCTGTCTCGTTTTCTGTATTCCAAATAGATAACAATGTTACATAAAGTACAAAAAGAGAAATCTGTGAAGATATAGCAGTGCTCAAAACAAGATTTAAATGTCTGTGGGCCAGAAAGAGAAGAAAACTTACAGCAGTAGGCATGATGAAGGTGTGGTCTGACACACTCTAGGTCTGCTAGGAAGCCGGTCAGGCCTGTGGTTCTTATATGGTAACAGAGAGTAAGGATGCCCCATCTGAGGTAGTGGGAGAGTGTTAGATTCACAGCTTTTAAAGCCCTCGGCTGTAGTAGGGCTCATTGTTCTTGAGAAGAGGCTAACAAAATCTGTAGCCTGGAGCCCCAGTTTATATTAAGATGTATACCTAGAGAGCAGGAGGTCACGGACACAGCCCAGAGACTAGGAATTGAGCCCTGTTCAGTTTGGTCCAAAAGCTATTAGGTGGGATTGAGCAAGGTTGTGCACGGTGCCGGTGCGTGAATAGATTCGCGGTGGCCCGGGTGGGGTGTCAGAGCCTCAGCAAGGTGAGGAGTGTGTTCGTATGAAGGAGCTGTCTGGCATGGGGCCTCCACATGGTTGGAGGTAGTTGTGTCAGCCGTGGAGGAATCATTACATTGATTGATCAAGTAAGAAAATACTAAGGATAATGGTGTTGGGCTGGAATTGAAGATTGGGGTATGAACTCATGGTTTTCGATGAACGGATGAGAGAGAAAGAAAGAGAGAGGGAGAGATATTCAAATACATATATTCCTAGTTTTGTCCACTGAGAGAGTCTGGGAGCAGTGGCATCCCAAAAGCATTAGGTACATCTAGCATTCAGATCTTAGTTTCTAAGTACTCTTCTTCAGAGGTCCTTGGAGAATTGGTTGACTTCAGTACTGAGGTAGGGAAAATACAAGATGAGCCCAGAACCTCTTTTAGAGCCTGAAATAAAGAAGTGCTCAAAGAATGATGGGAACACAGACACCACCTTGTTGGGGCTCCTACTGGAAAAAGGTGGGGCAATTTGAGCAAGAAAATGAAGCATAGACTATAATGTATTCAATAAAGTAGGAAACCATGAGTTCAAACAGGTATAAAAAAAGTAGTGAATAAGTTAATAGTTTGATGAGGAGTGGTATATAATCTCAAAGCCTCCTCACAAAATATTTATTAAAAGTAATTTCACAGTGCAGAAGCCAAGCAGACAGGAACTTAAACAAGTGATTGAAGTTCATGTCACCAGTAATGGTACAAATACAAATCATGTGTCACTTGAATAGGATAAAATGAGAACGCATCATCGCTTGTGTGGTATTCCTGCCTAAGATGTATAACAGGTACCTAATCATGAAGAAGCATCAGACAAACCCACACCGAAGAACATTATGCAAAATAAATGGCCTATAAACATTGAAAGTATCATGCTTATGATAGTCAAGGAAAGACCAAGGACTGTTCTGATAGAACGAAACTAAGGAGACATGATAACTAAAGGTGTTGTCTGTTTTGCAAGATCTGGATTTAGGACTGCCTCTTTTTCTTACAAAGTGCATGCTTGGGGATAATTGGAGGAACTTGAATAGAACCTGAGAATTATGGTAAAGTATCAATATTAATTTCCTGACTTTAGCGGTTATATAGGAGAATGTTTTCATTTATAGGAAATACAAAAGTGTTGGAGAGTAATGCAGCATAATGTCAGCCATTTACTCTCAAATGGGTAAGGAAAAACAGTTTTTTATATTATATCTGTATATTTTCTCTGAGTTTGAGATTGTTTATATGTATATTTATTTATATATTTCATTGCCTTTGTGTGTTTTGTGTTTTGAATATCCATGTCCAGCCAAGTTCCCCCAAAGCAGATTTTAGTGGGACCTGCCAGCTATAAGCAGTGACCTTGGGATAGGTGGTGACTTTTGCCATGATACAATGAGAAAAGCTTGTTTTTCCTTTTAGTGACGATGCGTAAACTGCTCAAGAAGCTTGATGGGATGCTTATCTTTGGCAGGTCACCATGCCCCAGTCATACAGGCTCAGCACTGCCACCCTAGTTAAAGGCCATTCTACAGGATTTTCTAGAAGCAGGCATGCAAATGATGATATGACAAGGGACACCAGTGACGATTCCTTGCTCTGGAATTTGTCACAGGCCTTGCAAATCATGTGATCAGAGGCGCTGATGATTTTAATGACTTAATATCAATCCTACCAGGTCCACTTTTGTTTGTTTCTCTTTTATTCAATAGATTTTTATTGAGCCCGACTATGTTACAGGTCCTGTAGTAATCTGAAAAATATAAAGGTGAAAAAAAGGCCCTCACACTTTCCACTATGAACAAAAGAGGGGGTCAGGTGAGGAAGCGGATATTTACTATCTAAGAGATGAAGGAGTGGGACACAGAGGGGAATACACTGTCTCTTAGGAAGGCTTCAGAAAGAAAGGGAGTATGAGCTTAAAGTTAAAGGATAAGGTTACTTCAAATTTTACCAAGTGTTTAGAAATTTAAGTGATATTTAAATAACTTTTTGGGGGCGCCTGGGTGGCTCAGTTAAGCATCTGCCTTTGGCTCAGGTCATGATCCCAGGGTCCTGGGATCAAGCCCCGCATCGGGCTCCCTGCTGCTCCGCGGAAAGCCTGCTTCTCCCTCTCCCACTCCCCCTGTTTGTGTTCCCTCTCCCTGTGTCTCTCTCTGTCAAATAAATAAATAAAATCTTAAAAAAAAAAAAAGATAAGTTTAAAATAAATAAATACATACATAAAAATAAAATATATGACTTTTTGTATGTGGACAAAAATACAGAGAAAAAAGCGGGGGTAGGATGGGAAAGAAACAGCAGTTTTAAGGAAAATGCCTCAACAGTGAAAACGTTATGTATGTATCTTCATATACATTATGCTACAAAGTAAATCTTTTTAAAAGTACCTTTTCCCCGGGGCCTGTGTGGCTCATTGGTTGGGCGTCGGACTTGTGGTTTCGTCTCAGGTCATGATCTCAGAGTAGTGAGAAGGAGCTGCCTGCATTGGCCTCTGTGCTTGGGATTCTCTCTCCCTTTCCCTCTGCATCCTGCAGCCCGCCCTGCACCACCGGCATGTGCGTGCTCTCTCCCTAAAGTAAAATAAAATTTAAAAGCACATTTTTCAAGAGGTAAAGAAGTAGATAAAATAGTGAATTGTCATGAAACAAATAGATGTATTTTTTTGGAGCTTTATCCTGTGTTCTCAGGTCCCTTTTAGCTCTAATAGTTCTCCACAGGATTCTCATTCCCAGTAGCTCTGTCACCTCCCACTCCACTTCAGAGGTGATAGTCAATGCCACTCTGAAGAATCCAGGCACTTGACTCATTTCTAAACTTTCTTTTCAGTTTCAAATCTCCTAAAGCTGTAACTCAGCTGTCAGCCTGTGGAAGTGGATCCTTCAGCACCCTTGCAACTTTCCCAGTGACTTCCTAAGGACTTAGCCGTTCTATAACTGATGTCTTCTGTGCCTGATCACTTGGGAATCCAGTGGACTAGGGGCCTCTTGGACCCTCCAGTAGTTGAACTGTCCTTTTTAGTTTTACCAGGAACATTCTGGACTTCATCACTTCCTTCCGTTCTGGCCTGATATTTGAAAGCTGCAGTAGAGTTACTAAGGGCCAGATGTCCAGTGCTTTTCTAAAAATCAAGACACTGTGAACCAGTGATGTGAAAACAGTCATAATCTATAATAGTTCCCAGCTACACAGCATGGTACTCCTCATTTTTAGTGTGGTGAATATAATAAATGTAGGTAAGCGTTGTATTTATCATTTTATCTTTTTTTTTTTTTTTAACATTTGCTTTAGAATTCTACTTCACTTTCTTTGAATTTTTTCCTGTCTTTTGGGGCCAGGATCTTGTTTAGATCTTAAATTATTATTCATGGCTCTGAAGACATTTCTGGATAAAAGTCATTTTATCTCACCAGAGAAAAACACTGTCCTCTCCCCATGGAAACAATAGCAGAGTAGACCTTTGGTATTCAGAAATTTAACATTTCCTGTAAAAGTACCTCAGAGGTCTGTGCAGAAAGCATATAATTTTGAAGGAATGGAGCTTAATCTCAGGCACAGGGTGGGAAGAAGACACATGTAATGAGAAGAAGGTGTGGCATGTGTGAGATGGTGCGTTTCTGGGATGCCTGGGGAAATAGGAAGCAAACCTGACCCTGCCATCTTCCTTATCCCTTTGTCATTCAAAGTAAAGATGGAGAGGGGTGAGGTCCTGAGGACAGTGCCAGGTTTGTAGATGTTTGGGTTGGTGAGGGTAGGGACAGCAGGAAGGCTTGGCACCAGATTCCACTCACAAGGAGATGGGGAGAGGGATGAGGTGCCCAGTCTCCACTCATAATTTGGCTTTGTTCTTGTTTTTGTATCATTGAGGCCAAGAGAACTAAACAATATTAATAAATTTTTAAGTATACATTATTGAAATTAACATCATTGTTATATATTATCATGGTTTTTACAAATTTGGGGATTTGGGGTGCCTGGGTGGCTCAGTCATTAAGTGGCTGCCTTCAGCTTGGGTCATGATCCCAGGGTCCTGGGATCAAGTCCCACATCGGGCTCCCTGCTCTGCGGGAAGCCTGCTTCTCCCTCTCCCACTCCCCCTGCTTGTGTTCCTGCTCTCGCTATCTCTGTCTCTGTCAAATAAATAAATAAAATCTTTAAAACAACAACAACAACAACAACAACAAATTTGGGGATTTGGGAAGCTCTCTGGGAAAATTCCTTTCAAAAGTCAAAGGTGTAGACTCTAGGTCCACATCAAACCCAGTTATCTTCCTGTCCATTGCCACTCTCCCCAGCAACCCACATGGCCCAAGTCATCATTATCTTCATGGTAATCACCTCATAATCAGTCTCCCTGCATCCACTCTAACAGCTCCTGGCCTCAGTTCCAGTCCATTCTCTTCAGAGATCTGTTTTTTAATTGAAATTTTCATTGAGATAATTGTAGATTCATATGCAGTTGGAAGAAATAATACAAAGAGATCCTGTAAACCTTTTGCCCAGTTTCACCAAATGGTAATATCTTGCAAAATTATAGTATAATATTACAACCAGGATATTGACATTGATATAATCCTCCAAACTTATTCAGATTTCCCCAGTTTTACTCATATTCACTTTGTGTGTGTGTGTTTGTATGTGTGTGTAGTTCTATATAATTTCATCTTGTATGTATCCACCATCACAGTCAAGATCGAGAAGAGTTCCATCACGAGGATCCCTCTTGTTGCCCTTTTATTAAACACAGCCACCTCCCCCCTTCCCTCCATCCTCCTTCCCTAACTCTAGGCAACCACTAATTTGCTCTTTATTCCTAAAATTTTTTCATTTCAAGAATATTACATAAAGAGAATCATATAACATGTAACCTTTTGGCTTTTTTTACTCAACATAATTCTCTGGATATTCATCCAAGTTTTTGTGTGTGTCAATAACTTATTCCTCTTCACTGTTGAGTAGTATTCCATGGTATGTTGGATATACCCCACTTTGTTTAACCAATCATCCATTGAAAGACATCTGAGCTGTTTCCAATTTGGGGCTATTACAGATGAAGCTGCTATGAACATTCATGCATAGGTTTTATGTGAGCATAAGTTTTCATTTCTTTGGGATAAATGCCCAAGACTAAAATTGCTATCATATGATTGCAGGTATCATTTTTTAAGAAGCTGCCAAACTGTTTTCCAGAGTGGTTATACCGTTGTACATACCCTTCAACAGTGTATGAGTGATCCAGTTTCTCCACATCCTCATCAGCATTTAGTGTTGTCACTAGTATTCTAGCCGTTGTATAGTAACAGATGTGTAGTAACACTAACACCTCCTTGTGTTTTGTTTTTTTTTTTTCATTTTTAAAGATTTTTATTTGTTTATTTGACAGAGAGAAACACAGCAAGAGAGGGAACACAAGAAGGGGGAGTGAGAGAGGGAGAAGCAGGCTTCCCGCGGAGCAGGGAGCCCAATGCGGGGCTCGATCCCAGGACCCTGGGACCATGGCCTGAGCCAAAGGCAGACGCTTAACGACTGAGCCACCCAGGGCCCCCCTCCTTGTGGTTTTAATTTACATTTCCCTGATGGTTAATGATTTTGAACATCTTCTAAGTTCTTATGGGAGGTAGTCAGCCTCTATGCACTGTCCCAGCCTCTCTTCCAACAGTTCCACCTGTACTTTCTAGGTGGCAGGACATCAGGACATGAGGCTGGAGGCTCTGGATTATGTGAGCTTTGTGTGTCAAGTGCTAAAGGAGCTTTGAAGGGTCTAGGGAACCTCATGATCAGATTTGTAGTTTTGATTGACTGCATTGGCAGCACTGTGGAGGACAGACAGGAAAACTGTGAGCCAGGAGGCTATTACCGAGAGCAGCATAAACTCAGGCAATGGCAGGGGAGAGAGGAAGAGGAAGTAGTTTTGACTGATGTAGGGTAATGTGTTTCAGTAGCACTCAGTGGCATTGAGCATCAGAAAATTGAAAATGTTGAGACACCCAAGATACTTTTGCTGTAGGCTTGTGTTGGAAATTATGATCACCATGGATCACTTTGCATCCTTAGTTCAAGGCTATGGATGAACAATAAAGCTGGAAAATACGGATACTATAATCCTATAAGATCTAGGGAGACCCTAATACAAGACTAATTTTTCAGTGGAAACAGCATTAAAATGAACTATAGAATTCTGCTCCTTGGGCAACTGGGGTAATCTCAATTCAACCCCCTCATTTTGTTGTGGCCAGAAAAGTTCACTAATTTGTCCAAGATAACCCAATTAGATAGAAACTTAGACTTGTAAGTATTTTGTCCTCTCAAAAGGGAGGATGTGAGTGTGTGTTTTGAAAGTCTTAAGTTTAATGCAAGGGGCAGGGGGTGGGGGTTTGTGTAAACCTCATACATATCTTCTCTAGCAATTCCATTACCTCCCGTGTGCTTAGTGCGCAGGACATGGTAGCATGAGAGTTCATTGGCATTGACATGACCCACAGTTTTACTGGGCAAACAATATGTGAAAAGTGGCCAGAACACACATGGGCCACTGTTTGGCATTCATCAGGAAGAAGAACCACCAGAGGATTCACGGAAGCCTAGAACCCCTCAGAAAGCCTGAAGCTAACTGGGAACTTGGAGCTGCTCCAAGGCCAGCCGGGCAAAGAGCTGTTAGGAATAAAGCTGTTCTTTTTGGCAAAGAATACACAGTATCTTGTAAAGTCTCAGTGGCAGGGATGCCAACAGCAACTGGACTCTCCAGTAGTTCCGTTCAGCTGGGAAGTACAGTGAATACACAGAATCCAAAATGATGTCTATAGGTTGGGATGATCAGTTACACTTAATATATTAGCATTGATTAAGTCATTTTAAAAAAAAACACACTACGAATAACAACAGCAAAAACAAAAAACTGTGCAAGGACAGATGAGAAAGATGTGGTCAACTGGAATCATATGTAAAAAAGACTGAGGAGTTTTGATTATCTCAGTATGAGTCAGCCATGTACAGTGAGGGTGCTGAAAGTTAATATGGATTTGAGCTACATTCAGAGTGTTCTGGTGTTCAGGATTCAGGAATTGACGGTTCTTTCCCACAGTATGTTGAGAAAAGGGGGATTCTATGTTTAAATTACAAACATGGCTAACATTTACTAAATGCTTACTATCTTATCAGGTTATGGGCTAAATGCCTCACATGATCCTCTGACTCCACACAACAAGCCTTGGGTCATGTCCTGTTACTGCCTCCGTCCCACCCAGTGTGTGTGGGTAAGGACATCCTCCCTCCACGGAGTTGGACCTGTATGTGATCGGGCTCGGGGCAGGTCCAGGTCTGTCTGACCAAACTCTTAGCTGGGAACAGATTCCTGAAAGCTCACTATTGAAAAACAGTGGGCCAGTATTCAGCCATACCACCCTGAATGCTTAGATCGCGTCTGAAAAACAGTGGGCCTGACGGTATGATACAGGGAGCTGGGTTGGGAGGATCTAGGAAATCTAACACATGAGAAACGGCTGGAAGAACAAACACTGTTCAACAAGAAAAAGAGAAATAGTTGAAGCACTTGAGTCAGAGAAGAGGAGTGCAATCATGCAGCACGGCCCCGGGAGACAGAATAGAAGCAGTGAGGTAAAAGAACAGGAAGGTGAATTGTTCAATTTAAAGAGAAATTTTCTATATAAAATAATTATGGGTGTCTAAAAATGGAGCGGCTGCCTTCTGAGGCACTGAGTACCCACCTCTTCAGGGCCTCCAGCAGGAAGCAAACGACCATCTAATGGGAAGAGACCCCTGGACCCTCAATACAAAAGCAGTTGAGGGTCTGGATTTGCTCTTCTCCGCGGCCTTCACAGAACATCATTTTTTTAAACAGTGAAAATATGTCTACCTGACAATATTCTGTGATCTGGCAGTTTATCCAGTGAAGAGAAAAGCTCAGGTCAGCTCTTCAACAGCAGGAAATACTAGTAATAGTTGAGTATAGAAAAAGTTAGTGATGGCAGAGAAAATGGAGAGCAAAGAATAATTCCTTTTCAGAAGAAAACAGGAAGTTAACACCCGAGTTATAGCATCGAAACGAAGATCTTGTATCTCCATTGTTGCTTTGATAAAAATGCCTTGATAAGAATATAATAAATGTATGACATTGTAAAATAGTTTCTTGAAAGCAAATTTAAATAAGGGACTTCTCCCAGCTTCTTTTAAAAAGATTTAGCAGATGGGGCGCCTGGGTGGCTCAGTCGTTAAGCGTCTGCCTTCGGCTCAGGTCATGATCCCAGGGTCCTGGGATCGAGCCCCACATCGGGCTCTCTGCTCAGCGGGAAGCCTGCTTCTCCCTCTCCCACTCCCCCTGCTTGTATTCCCTCTCTCGCTGGGTCTCTCTCTGTCAAATAAATAAATAAAATCTTAAAAAAAAAAAAAAGATTTAGCAGAGCCTTCATTTAATGATATATTAGGATAACAATATCACGTACATTCTATGGGTGGCCTTTGGCTCTCTTTGCCTTACTAATCCCAGAACAAACAAAAACCTCATGACTAGCGGTAATATTTCCACTTCTCAGCAAACTTTCTTGAAAGAGTAGATATTGATAAGAAGAGCACTTAACCATTTTACTGCCCATTGTAAATTACCCAAAGCAAATTAACAATTAAAACTCAGAATTATTCATGGCAAGGTTGGCAAGCATTCTTTTTTCAGTGGTGGGGTTCTTTTTTCATTATCCTAGAAGTCTGATGGCAGACAGGTAATATTATTTTAACTATCAGTGTAAACTAATAATGAAATTAATCACTCTTGAGTATTCTTTTTTTTTTTTTTAAAGATTTTATTTATTTATTTGAGACAGAGAGAATGAGGGAGACAGAGAGCACATGAGAGGGCGGAGGGTCAGAGGGAGAAGCAGGCTCCCTGCCGAGCAGGAAGCCCGATGCGGGACTCGATCCAGGGACTCCAGGATCATGACCTGAGCCGAAAGCAGTCGCTTAACCAACTGAGCCACCCAGGCGCCCCACTCTTGAGTATTCTTTTGTGTATGTTCATTTAGAAGTAAGAACAATTCTGTTAGTTACAAAGTTTTTCATAATTCCAAGTTTGGGCTCAAAACAAGGATAACCTTGCAGTCAAATATGAGAAGAGTGAGAATCTGATTTGTAATTAGCCATCTCAAAAATTTTCTAACGATGAAATTTCATAGTTCAACACACTCAGAGATTGCTTGTATAAACTCAAATCAAACAAAAACTAAAGAATATTTTGCCAAGGGGCACCTGGGTGGGTCAGTCAGTTAAGCGTCTGCCTTTGGCTCTTGTCATGATCCTAGGGTCCTGGGATTGAGCCCCACGTCGGGCTCCATACTTAGCACAGAGTCTGCCTGGAATTCTCTCTCCCGTCTCCCTCTGCTCCTCCCCCTGCTCATAATCTCTCTCTCTCTCTCTCTGAAGTAAATAAATAAAATCTTAAAACAAAAAGAAACAAAAGACTTGTCTACAGAGTCTTTGAAATTCCTCCCTTCAATAGGTGGAGCTTATTCTTCCACTAAGTGTGGGCTAATATTGGATATCCACTTTCTTTTTGGGTGAAGAGCATTCACAGGACTAGATTGGGAGCACAGTAGTGAATAGAGACCAGTCACTGGCCTCATGAAACTAGCTCACTGTTGGATAGAGAACACATGCTAATTGTGGGATGGTATTAGTACAGCAAAGGATAAAATCATCCTTACAGTAGAGAAGTTCAGGGTGCGATGGTAGACACAAGGGGTTCCCAACCCAGACTGCAAGTCAGGAGAAGTTTGCTGGAGGTGTTTACATGTGCTATCTATATGGGTACATATTCTTACTCTTAATTTCTGATCCAGACCTATCTTGATTCCATGTTGCCTCCTTGACTCTTCCACTTCAGTGTTTCATGAGCATCTCAAACTTAACAGGTTCAGAAAAGTCTTTTGATTCTAGGCCTGCTTTTCACCCAAGCTTCCCTTTTCATAAAGTGGCCCGCTTAGGACTTTTGGTCAAGAACTTAGAGACATCCTGTATTCCTTCCTTTCCAGAACATCCACATTCAAATCATTGGCAGGTCCCGCCAGTCCCTGCTGTAAAATGTAACAGATCTACTCAGCAGTCTTCCCTTCCTCTGCCACCACTCTAGTCTGGTTCCATTCTTTTTGTTAGACCTCTGCAATCTCTTCCTTACTGGCTTCTGTTATTGTATGCTCAACGCCCCACCCTCCACAAAGCAGGCAGGGTATCTGCTTAATTGGCAAAGGATTGTCATTTCTCTTTGGATAGAATCCAGACTCCATCCCAGGGTCCAAGGCTGTGAACCTCAGCTCATGCCACTCTTCCTCTGATCATCTTGCCCCAGCTGCGCAGACTTTTTCAAGTCCTTGATAGTTTACTCTCTCCTACCTACAATTTTCAGTTTCCCTATTCTCAAAGGAGCCCCAGTGGCACAGCCTCCAGCCACTGCGTCTATCTCAGTTAACTGTTTATTTCCTTCACACCATTTATTTTCTTTAAAGATTTATTTATTTATTTTAGAGAGAGAGTGTGTGTGAGCAGGGCGAGGGGCAGAGGGAGAGAGAAAATCTCCAGCAGACTCCCCCACTGAGCGTGGAGCCTGACACAGGGCTCAATCCCACGACCTTGAGATCACGACTTGAGCTGAAATCAAGAGTCCCACGCTCAACGGACTGAAACACCCAGGCGCCCCTCCTTCACACCATTTAGAGAAACTTGTAAATGCCTGTATTTGTTTGTTGGGTTGTTTTTATCTGTCTCTCCTACTAGAGAGGTAAGCAGGACTCATATTGCTGAAGGTCCTATTGAGAAGAGACTTGATCCCAAGAGAAATGCAGAACCAGTGAAAATTTTTAAACAAGGGAGAGAATGAAGAATGAAATTATACTTGCAGTAGCTCTGGGGCAGAACAATTTGAAGAGTGAAGAAGTTTGGAGGGTAGCAAGAGAGGGGAACCCCGTCAGGGTACTATCGGAGAGGTAGATGGGTTTAAGAGATACTTAGCATATTGCAGACTTAGTGATTTTATGTAGAGAGAAAGGGAGAAGGAAAAAGCCAGATGATACCCAGGTTTCTGGTTTGGGCAACTGAGTAGATAGATGATGTTGCCTTTGCTGCCATGGGGACACAGAATGAGGAGCACTCTTAGGGGTCAGGACAGAGTCTTCTTGGGATATACTGAGAGTGAGGAGAGAGGTGAGAGTGGAGGAGGTAGCCCACTGAGAGTCAAAATCCCCCCCCCCCCAACATATCTGGCTTAGAGATATAGATGCTTATTCTATACATATCTTTTAAAATATATAAACTAATATTTTTATTAATTGTAATATCAATAAATGGTAGCCAAAATAGTATTATGCCAAGAATATTAATACTTATCTAAGTTAATTGGGGATGTAAGAAAGCATAGTGGTTAAGAGGTGTGCCCTGTTGTCAAAGTCAGTAAGAGTCCCAGCTGTGCCCTACTTAGCCATGTACCCTATGAAAGTTGCTCTACCTTTTGGGGTATCAGCTTCTTTATCTGTCAAATGCTTTTCTTCTACCTACTCATGGTGTTGTGCAGAATAAATTCAACAGTCTGCAAGATGCTTAGCACATGCAAAGTGCTCCATAATGTTAATTATCATCAATATCACCATTACCCTTTACTTCAAAAATAGCTTCCTATACTTTATTTATATGAGAGAAAGAAACTACTAGCCTACTCCACTATCTAAGGGTTATTAATTGCCTTTAAAGGTGATTCCAGCTCAAATACATAACATTATGTCATAGAGGGCTAATTCAACTCAGTTATATTTTTTCTGATAATACTTTTTGATAAAACTTTACTTGGAATTAGAACTACAGACATTCTCACTAAATTTACACAGATGTCCACAAAAGGCTACAACTATTTTACAAGCCAAAACCACCCTCCAAGTAGGATATTTGAATGAGCTGATGTTTCTAGCTTTAAGTATGCAAACTTCAGTAACAGCTGAGACACAATCAAGAGTGAAAAATGTAGTAGTAGAAAGATTAGACACCTGTTTGACCGTGACAGTGTTCAAAGGCTTCTTTCTAATAGATTTGTGGTACTACATGAATGGGGGAAATGACCTGCATTAGATGACATGACTACCCAATTGGAATATTTTGCACCAAAGCAAATAAGCCTTACAAACATTTGTGAAGGCAGCAGATGATACTCATTCTGAGAAAAACTTCCCATTTTGTAGCTTTGTGCTATTGGAACACTCTATGAGTTATAATTAACTACTAATGTTCTTCTTAGTTCTTTACTCACTCTATGTGGTATTCTACTCATCCGCGCTTTTTTTCCTGGATATTCTACTTTAGATATAAACTATACTTTTCTTCTCCTGGGCAAAAAATAAAAAATAAAGCAGATAGCAGGAAGGAGTGTGTATTTTATTAAGAAGACATGTAACCTTTGACGAGTAATTTTCTTATCAATTTTGTCCCTAACATTTTTCTGACAATTTGAAGGTTCATATGTATGACTGTCAAGAAATAGTTAAAAGTTCTTCTCCATTTGTTTAGGCAAGAAGAGTGGCTATCCAGTAAGTGGCAGCAAACAGCTTCTAGATCCATCTCTTCTGATTTCCTTACTCTCAGATTCTTATGAATGAAGCAGAATCATTGATTGAGCAAATGGAAATAAACTTGAAAGTAGAGGATGCACATTTATGACTCTCCTAAGAAGCAAATAGGAATCTGTCACTGCCTCTCCTCCAAGAAGTTTTTCAGGGCAATAGAGTGTACTGATGCATGAGCACTCAAAAGACACCATAAGGCATTTTCTGCATGACTTAATTCTTTTTCAGACATAAATAACAGATTCTGATGATTTACTGTGATCCGTTTAAATTCGTAACACTGCATTGCCAACATTTAGGAACTGCAGACTACTTGTTTAAAGGATAATGAAAAGTGAAAAACGCTATATGATTGTCATGGTCACTCTGTGTCCAAGATTTTTCAGAACAGTCCCAATTGCAAAGATTCTATCTTGTTATCCTTTAATTACACTCTTTTTTTTTTTATCAGACTGTGCATTCAGGTTTGGAAAATATGTTTTTAAAAGTCCACTCTTATATTTAGGTACATTCAGTATTTTCCAGGATCAAAGAACTTGTTTTTAAATATATTACATAAATTTTTGGGCACCTGGGTGGCTCAGTTGGTTAAGCGACTGCCTTCGGCTCAGGTCATGATCCTGGAGTCCCTGGATCGAGTCCCGCATCGGGCTCCCTGCTCGGCAGGGAGTCTACTTCTCCCTCTGACCCTCCCCCCTCTCATGTGCTCTCTCTCATTCTCTCTCTCTCAAATAAATAAATAAAATCTTTAAAAAAAAATAAAAAAATATATTACATAAATTTTTAAAAATTATCTCAAGAAAAGTAAATTCCATTCTTAAAATTATGGGAAAGCAGCCTGAATAGCTTAGCTTTTCCTACTTATTCTATATAAACTGACTTGCACAAAATTTCTCCATTCCATTCATCCTTTTTCTGCCCCAAAGGCTGAGGCCTTACCACGATGACATAGTTTATACACTGAAGAGGTTGAAGGTGCCAGATGATGGGCTGGAATGTTTATCCCCTACCAGAACCAAGGCAAGGGCAAGATCCAGAGGCATTTTAGAGTGATTATGTGAAGTTTCATCCTTATTTAGTTAAACAAAAATATAATGCTCACCATGGTAAAATGGAAAGACCAGGGGTTTTATAGTCATACAATTCAGGGTTTGAATTCCTGTTCTATAGCTTACTGCTTATGAACTATATTCAAAGTAACTCTGAGACTCGGTTTTGACATCTATAATATGGGGACAATACTAAGCTCATACAATTTTTCAAAGAGAAGTTTATCTAAAGCTTTAGTACCTGGCTCATAGTAGGCTCTGATTGTTAACTCATTTGTTTAGAAAATAATTATAAGTGGAAGAAGTACAACACAAAAGAGAATATTGAAGTAATAAGGCAACTTTTGCGCCTACATAGTATGTTATAATTGGAAAAGTATGAGATTTAGTGGCCAACCAGTCTTCATCAAATTTCCCAACCAACTGAGCATTATTTTTCTTTTCTGCAAAAATAAGTATGATTATACTGCCTCATGGAGCTGTTTTAGTACAGTTAGGCTCAATGTGTGTATATAAAAGATCTTAGTTCCCTGTTTCTTCCTTCTCTTTTAATACTCTTTTTATAGCATATTCTCTGCCCACTCCTTTTTGGACAGAGATTAACATATAATTTAGTATCACTCTCATAATGCTTGAAGAATAAGAGAGGAAACCAAACTTGGACCAATTTATGTTCTTGCTTATATTTCCAGTGGGAGAAACATATTTCTATTGACAATAACATATCTATATTACCTGTGGGTCTACAGTCCTAGGCAGATGAACTGAGGACTGTAATGTGAATGAGTCAAAGATGCCCACACGAGCTCAGTAAAAAGATACACCTGTTCTGATTTGCTGATTGCAGCTCATTCATTCAACTTATATTTATTAACTGCCTACTAGGTATGGGCATTGTACTAAGTGCTAGTCATGCAACTATGAGTAGAACAGTCCTCTCCAAGAAAGGCCTATTAGACAAATTATTATAGCAATGTGATATGTAGTATAATCCATTTATTTATTTAAGAAGCATTTGTTGAGTTCCTATGGAATACTGGGCACCCTTCTAGTGCCTTGGATACAACAGGAAAGAAGAGAGATCCAGTCCTTGACTCCATCAAGTTTATAATTTATTGGGGAAGGCAGACGATTACTCAAGTGGTAACAAATAAAAAGTACTGATAGGGGAAGTATGGAGATCTATGAGTGATCTTGAAGGGGACTTAAGCTAGTGTATAATCAAGCAAACCTCCTGAAGGAAGTGATGTTTAAGCTGAGAACTGAAAGACAGGTAGCAGTTAGGCAGGTAAGAGATAGCTGCTGATCTGATCCAAAGAGGGCATGGATTGAGGAGAGCAACAGAAATGCAGAATGACTTAACGCCGCAAAGGGGATATGGAGAGGAAGTTGCCTACAGATCAGTTTTAAATAATTGAATGAGACCTGTATTCTTCTTGTTATCTTTAATGGTGCTATAAGCAAACAATGTTCTTAAGCAGACAGTGGGACAAAGTGGTTGAAATCTGGGCTGCACATGGTTTTTCCAGACAACAATACGGATTGGGATGCATAGCGTTATTTACGAAAGTACTGGGCAGCGCATCCCACAGGTTGATAGCTATGGTGTCACCAGACAGGATGCAGTGCTCACTGAGGTGTAGGTGGACAATACTTATATAAACTCTGCATTTGTCAGGAGGCCCTGGGAGCTCTAACAGACCTACACGTTTGCAGATGTAATAAGGTTAGACCCCTCCAGAGGACCATCACACAGAAACTTAGAAGGACACATATATTTTCAAAATTAATTTTTAGGTCAGAGCAAGAGGTAATGGGCGTGGCCTAAAGTGTTGCTATGGCCGGAATTCCCTGTGTCTGTTTTGAGAACATCATCCAACCCATCCAACCCAGCTCCTTCAATAATTAATTATATTCCTGTGAGAGACTGAAAATTCCGGTGAATGTGTACAGCTACTTCCAGCCTAGAGAGGTTGGTTTACTTAGTGACAGGATTTATTGGATTTTAAAATGTTTTCCTTTTTGTGATTTTCCTGACCCAGAAATATGCTTTTTATTTCAGCAGCTCTCAAAAACAGCTGAATAAATGACAGTTTCCAAACAATCACCGTTAACTATAAATCCAAATGTTATGTTTCCTCAGTTATGCTAAGATCCTTCAGTTTGTTTTCCTTCTATCAGCAATGAAGTATAATCCACCACCAGAATGATGATTAAAGACATTCTACCAGAAATATTTACTCCATTCTGTGGCAAACCCTTGTCATCTCCAACTTAAGTTGGACAGCGCTTGCTTAAGTGTCATTATGCTGCTTCATGAAATAGAGGCACCTGGAATTTATTTTCTTATTCTCTTTCTAATTATATAGCTTAATTATCAACCACACATTATAAAATGGTTATTCTTAGTATCTTTTGCCATTACAAAACATACTAGAAGTATTCGTTTCAAAATAATATTGTTTTTACTTTTCTGAGGGGTAAATGTCACTTGTTTTTATATAATTTTTCTATGTATACTCAACTGTATAATTTGTGAAGTTCTATTTTCCAAAATTATCTCCCTACCCCAACATCCCCCCACCTCAATAAAAAGTCTCACCCTCTCAGAGGCAGTGTTTCTGCTACATGGCAGACCTTGGTCATGACCTTTAGAACTAGAAATGACCTTAGAGATCATTAGTGCAATGGTTGTCAACTTTGCAGCATATGATAATCTCTTTGGGGTGCCTGTTTTAAGAGCAGATTTGGGGACTCCAGTCCCAGAAATTCTTTTTTAGCAGCTCTAGGGATAGAGCCCAGGAATGTACATTTTTTTTAAAAAAGCACCCCAAGTAGTTTCGAGCCCATAGACCACACATTTAAAAACCTTAATTACTCTAAACTCTTTTTTTTTTTAAAGATTATTCATTTATTTATTTGACAAAGAGAGAGACCGTGAGAGAGGGAACACAAGCAGGGGGAGTGGGAGACGGAGAAGTAGGCCTCCCACTGAGCAGGGAGCCTGATGTGGGGCTCAATCCCAGGATGCTGGGATCATGACCTGAGCCAAAGGCAGACGCTTAATGACTGAGCCACCCAGGCACCCTCTAAACTCTATTTAAGAATTATTTATTTATTTGAGAGAGAGAGAGAGAGTACACATGAGCAGGAGAAGAGGGGGAGCAGCAGAGGGAGAGGGAGAAGCAGACTCCCCACTGAGCAGGGAGCCTGACGTTGCTCGATCCCAGGACCCCAGGATCATGACCTGAGCCAAAGGCAGGTGTTTAACCAACTGAGCCACCCAGGCGTCCGTACTCTAAACTCTTCTATAGGTAAGGATGCTGAGGGTAGAAGGTATGGCTTGCCCATGATCTTTGGTGATCTGATTAATGTAATTGTCATCAAAGTGTTTCCGCAGCTCTTCTTGACATCCTTCTACTTATATTCTAAAACAACAGGAATTGGAACATGGTTGTCTTCTTATGAAAAGCTTCTATTCTTACCTTGAGGGGTGAGGATGGGGTTGGAAATTTTTTAAAGAATGCTATTGCTCTACAAGGTGATCAAATGTTGTCATCATCAAAAAGCAACAACCATAGCTCAGTTGGTTAAGCATCTGCCTTCAGCTCAGGTCATGATCCCGGCGGAGTCCTGGGATCGAGCCCCCCATCAGGCTCCCTGCTCTGCAGGGAGTCTGCTGCTCTCTCTCTCAAATAAATACATAAAATCTTTTTTTTTTTAAAAGCAACAACCATAAAAGTATAATGTATAATGTTTCCATGTGGCCCTTTAACAATATTTGTGGATAGAGGGTAGACACTGCATGAATGAATGAGTACATGGTGAATAAATGAATGAGTGAGCCAATGAATCCTGCCCCAAAACAGGATGGAAAAAGTTCAGGTAGAGTGATGACTATCTCAGAGTACCTGAAAAGTCCCCATTTTGGTCACTAATAGTCAAAACTTCTGTCAGGTGGCAGGAGGAGAATTCATCTCTAGAAAAGGAGAAGCTTCCATGGTGAGTACAATTCTATTATTTTAGTCGTTTCTTTTTTATTCCTTGTAAATAGTTGAAAAGTACTTGCAGATTTCAATAGTTTAGGTATAGTATTGGGTTATAATTTACAAGATTTTATTTAGGTTATGTTTAGAAAAGAGTTTCTCTTCCTTTTTTTTCTTCTTTGGGAGGTAGAGAAGGTATCAGCGTGGGAGGTTTTCACTCTTTAACTAGTTGACTTTTGCTGATGAAGAGTTACTTAAGTTTGTTTGGCTTTTTGATCTATCATGTTATTCATCTGTAGTTTTGCTTCTAGTCAAAATGGAAAGCAGTTGTAGTTTGTCTTCCTTTAATGCTGGGAGATGACAGGAAGCTGGGTTTTATTTGTTTTTCTCTTTGAAGTGATACAGCTGAGTGAGCAGACGTAAGTGTTTCATTTTAACCAGAAATTTTGCTTAGCCTGATAGAAATAGCTCCTTCATTGAGAACTGGTGGGCCTGCTGGGCTTGGCTTCTGAAAAATTATCAGAGGAGAAGATGGAAAGGTAATGTGTGGTTCCAGAGAATTCTGGAGGAAGCACACCAGTGACCAGAAATCCAGTTTGATTACATATTTATAAAACAAAGCAGACCTAACCAGACCATGTTCTGTGAGCCATATGGGCTCAAGGCCTCCTCCCTCTTGTCTTTAATCCTAATTTACATTCTCTACAACCATAAATGAAAGAGACGACACTAACAAAAATAAAATAACTCCTCAGAGACATTGTGAAGACTGCTCCAGGACACACCATCTCCATTAAAAGCCACAGCCTCTATGTGGGACAAGGACAGCATGGAGCAGAAGAGAGGGAGCTGGTACAGAAGGGAGAGTACAGGCGGTAACTTACCACAAATCTGCATTTTTATGTAAAATCTTCATTTTTGTTGTTGTTGACTCTTTTTCCCCCCCCCTTAAGGCTCCTGGACTGCAACTAAAACTACATTTCTTTTTTTTTTTTTTTAAAGATTTTATTAATTTATTTGACAGAGAGAGACACAGCAAGAGGCTGAGCAGGGAGCCCGATGCGGGGCTCGATCCCAGGACCCTGGGATCATGACCTAAGTCGAAGGCAGATGCTTAACAACTGAGCCACCCAGGAGCCCTAAAACTACATTTCTAAAGCCAAACGATTTGCCTGCTGGAGTCTAGAGTCTACTCTATTTTGTAAAAAAATGAAATTCTGGGTCTCTTCCAGAGTTCCATATCAGCCTATAGAATACACTTATGAAAATAATTCTGATACAGGAATTGTACTTTTTAATTTTCTATGGAACAAAATAAGATATAGAAGGGATCTCTTGGAGATAGAGTGGTGGAGGGAGGGTAAGCAAAGTCCTCATGCGTGTGTTATCCTAAGCTTAACAACAAAGGGCCTCAAACATTTCCATTGATGATATTGATATAAAAAATGGCTATTAGGACAGATACCTTCTTTCTGCATATAAAGCACCTTAGTAACCTTCTTTAAATGCAGTCTTTAAGGCACTCTCCTACTTGTTGCCTGTCAATAGTTGCCTGTCTATAGCTCCCTGTTGCTTTTCAGAGCTAAATCTGACCTCCTTAGCACAGTGTTCAAGGCCATTTATATGTAAGTATCTTTCCAGTCTCATCTTTGCTATTCTTATTTATTTGCACTTATCTAATTGAGCCAATACTTATGCATAATGAAATGCACAAAACTTAAGTGTACAAAGAGTTCTGAAAAATGTATATACCTGTGTAACCAACCTCCCTGTCAAAATGTAGAATATTCCATCACCCCACAAGTTTCCCTTGTGTTGCCTTCTGGTTGATGCCCACTCCACATTTTCTGATTTCCATCTCCATAGATTAGTTTTGCCTCTTCTTACACTTCCTGTCACTTGTACCTGACTTCCGTTTTCTTCCGTGTATCAATAGTTTCATTTTTTTAAGTTGCTGAGAAGTAAAACGTGTTGTATAAATGTATCACAATTTATTTATCCTTTCTTCTTTAGATGGGCATTGGAGTTGTTTCCATGTTTTGGCTCTCGTGGATACAGCTACTAGGGGCATTCTTATGCAAGTCTTTTAGCGGACATTTGTTTTTACTTCTCTTGGATAAACACCTAGGAGTAGAATTTCTGGGTTTCTTTTATAAGGAATTACCAAATAGTTTTTCAAAATGTTTGTACCATTTTAATGCCCATCCACAACGTGTGAGATTTCCAGTTATTCTACATCCTCATGCGTACTTGGTGCTGTCAGTTTTTTAAATTTTAGTTACCCTACAGGATACAGTGGGATCTGTTTGTGGTTTTATTTTGCCTTTCTCTGATGACTAATAATGTTGAACATCTTCATTTGCTTAATGGTTTGTAATCTTCTTCTGTGAAATGCCTGTTCAAGTCTTGAGTGTTTATAGGGTTGTCTTATTATTGATTTGTAATTCTTTATATGTTCTGGATACAAGACTTTTGTTAGTCTTTAGTTGGTTGCCTTTTCATTTACTAATGGCATTTTATAATGGGCAAAATTTCAAAATTTAAATTTTTTATAAAGTTAATCCATTTACTTTTATGTTTAGTGCTTTCTTGGTACTTTTTCTTAAAAAATCTGCCTACTAAAGTTTGTAAAAATATTCTATATTTTCTTCTGGAAACTCTATAGTTTCAGCTTTTACATTTAGGTTGAAGATTCATCTTGAATTTCAATATATAGTGTGACATAGGGACCATAGTCCAATTTTTTTAAACATATTTATTCAGTTATCCCCAGCATCATTTGTTGAGAAGATATTATTTTCCCATTGAAAAAGTACATTTATAAAAATCTTTAGACCATGTAAGTTTGGGTCGATTTCTGGACTCTATTCTGTTTCACTGATCTATCTATGCCAATACCACACTGCCTTGATTACTGCTGTATATTGTCTCCTTATATTAAGTCTTGAAATACAATTGTGTGAGTCCTCCAACATTGTTCTTTACTTCCAAGATTATTTTGGCTATTTTAGATCTTTTGCATATCCATTTAAATTGTAGAACAAACCTGTCAATTTTACAATAAAGCCTTTTGGGATTGTGACTGGGAATGCATAGGTTCTATAGATCAGTTTGGGGAGAATTGGCATTTTTAACCATATTGAGTCATTTAATTCAATAATAAAATTTGTCTTTCTATGTATTTAGTTCTTTAACTTCTCTCAACAATGTTTTATAGTTTTCATTGTACGAGTCTTATTCATAGTTTGTTAAATTTATCCTTAAGTATTTGATATACTTTGATGCTATTATATAAGTTAATGCTACTATAAATAAAATTTCAAATACTTTCAATTTCTAATTATCCACATAGTGCATAGAAACACACAATTGATTTTTGTATATTGACCATGTATCCTACAAACTTAATTTATTTATTAGTTCTAGTAGCTTTTGGTAAACTCATTAGGATTTTCTATGTGCATGATTATGTTATATATGAATAAAGACAGTTTTTTTTCTTTCATTTCTCTCTATATGTCTTTTATTTCTTTTTCTTGTATTATTTTACTGACTAGGATGTCTCATGTAATGTTGAATAAAAGTGGTAAGACTGAACATCCTTCTTTGCTTTGTTCTCCGTCTTAAGGGGAAAGAATTCAGTGTTTCAGTAATTATAATAGTAACTAAAGATACCCTTGATCAGATTCAAGAAATTCCTTTCTATTAGTTTGCTAAGAATTTTTATCATGAATCGATGTTAGATTTTGTAAAACACTTTTTCTGCATCTATTGAGATATGCATATAGTTTTTCTCTTTTATTCTGTTAACATAGTAGATTACATTGATTTTTAAAATGCATATTCCTGTAGCAAACCCAACTAACTTGGTCATGATGCCTTATCTTTTCAATATATTTCTAGTTGTGATTTACGTATTTTTTCTTAAGAATTGTTGCATCTGGATTCATGGGGAATATTTGCTTGTCATTTTCTTTTCTTGTAAATTCTTTGGCTTTATAGGTTAATATTGGCTTAGAAACGGAGTTGGGAAATGTTCCCTCATTCTCTATGTTCTGAGTTTGTGTGGTTTGGGATTGGTTTTTTCCCAAATGTTTGATAAAATTAACCAGAAATCACTGGGACCTGGAGTGGTTTTCTTTTTGGGGGGGGGGTTCTTTATAAAAATTTTACTGAAATTCATGTGGTGAGGTTTTCAATAATATATTAAATATCTTTGATATAGAATTATACTGCTTTTTAAAATTCCTCCTTGTATTGGTTTTTATAAATTGTTTTTTAATAAATTTGTCCCTTTCATGTAAATTGTTAATTTATTGGAACTACAGTGATATTCCCTCTTTTACATCTGATATTAGCAATTTGTATTTTTTTTCTTTTTTCTTGACCAAACTTTCTAGGTATTTATCAATTTTATTAATTTTTTCAAAGAGGCAACTTTGGCTTTGGTAATATTCTTTATTTGTGGTTACCATTTTTTAAATTTCTGCTTTAATGATTATTTCCTTTTTTTTCTATCTTAAATTGAGTTTCCTTTGGTTTTCCTTGTTTCTTAATGTAGAAACTTAGATCACTGATTTAAAACTTTTATTATCTTCTAATATAAGCATTTCAAGCAACAAATTTTGTTCTAAACACTGTTTTAACTACGTAATACGTTTTGTTAGTTTGTGTTTTCATTATTCAGAATAGTTTTTAACATTCTTTGTGATTCCTTTTCTGACCCAGGTGTTATTTAGAAGTATGCTATTTAATTTCCACATATTTGGGATTCTCTTGGATTTCTTATCATTTTCTAATTAGTTTTTCTGGGGGCTGTCAGAAAATACTATGTAAGATTTCAGTCTTTTGAAATTAACTGAGACTTGTTTTATAGCCTAGCATATGGTCTCTTTTGGTGCATGCTCCATGTACGTGTATTCTCCATATAGAACATGTGTTCTGTAGTTGTTGGAGGTGGTGGTCTACAAATGTCAATCGGGTTAAGGTGGTTGATAGCGTTGTTAAGATTTTCTGTATCCTTACTCATATTTTTGTTTATTGTTCTATCAATTACTAAGAGGGTGGTGGTAAATCTCTAACTGTCATTGTTTGTCTGTTTCTTCTTTTAATTTATATATATTGAAGGTTTATCATTATTAGGTAATCCATACTTAGGATTTTTAATGGTAGATGGTTCAGTCTTGCTTTTTAACCCAGTCTATATATATCTTCCTGTTAATTGGAATGTTTAGTCCACTTACAAATGTAATTATTGATAAGGTTGAATTTAGGTTTTCAATTTTGCTATTTTGTCTTCTATATGTCCCATCCGTTTTTCATTTCCCTGTTCCTCCTTTCCTGTCTTCTTTTGTGTTCATCAGATCATTTTTGATATTTCATTTTCCTTTCTCTGTTGGCTTAGCTATCTCTGCATTTTTTTTAGTTGTTCGATTACAAGATGCCTCCTTACCTTATTAGAATCTACTTTGAATTAATATAATACAACTTCATGTAAAATATAAGCTCCTTGAAACAGTATAGGACCTTTCACACTCATCTTTGCACTAGTTTGAATCTATATACATTATAAAGCCCACAGAATGGCATTACAATTTCTGCTTTAAACAATCATGTCTTTTAAGGAAATTAAGAGAAGAAAAAAATATATTTTCATTTGCCCACATAATTAACATTTTTAGTTCTCTCAATTTTTTTCTGAGATCCAAATTTTCTTCTGACCACATTTTATTCAAGCTTGAAGAACTTCCTTTGGCATTTCTTGAAGTCTGAATTTGAGTGGTATTTATGCATGGATGAGGGGGCTTCTTTCCTCTGTAGCTCCCTCATCTCTGAGATAACCTCTACAATTTCCAAATACTCTAGCACCTTTGAATTCTGTCAGCTGACATATCTCAAGTCAAGTAGACTTGGGAAATATCCTAACAGAAATGCTGTATAGATTTGGGTCTCACACAGGAGGTCCCATCTCTCAATGGTTTAATCCCTTTCAGGGTCTGCCCGCTTTTATTGCTCTCCAGTGTCTTCAAATAGTTGGTTTTAATATTTTGTGGAGGGGCGCCTGGATGGCTCAGTTGGTTAAGCATCTGCCTTCGGCTCAGGTCATGATCTCCGGGTCCTGGAATGGAGCCTGGTCCTAGGATTGAGCTCTGCATTGGGCTCCCTTCCCAGCAGGGAGTCTGCTTCTCCCTCTCCTTCTGAACTTACCCCTCACTCATCCTCTCTCTCTCTCTCTCTCTGTCTCTCAAATAAATAAAAATATCTTTTAGGGGCGCCTGGGTGGCTCAGTCGTTAGGCGTTTGCCTTTGGCTCAGGTCATGATCCCAGGGTCCTGGGATCCAGCCCTGCATCGGGCTCCCTGCTCCGCGGGAAGCCTGCTTCTCCCTCTCCCACTCCCCCTGCTTGTGTTCCCTCTCTCGCTGTGTCTCTCTCTGTCAAATAAATAAATAAAATCTTTAATATATATATCTTTAAAAAAAAATTTTACGGAGAGTTTATAAATGTTATCTGTGGGAAGCCTAGTTTAATACAAGCTACTCTGCCACAAGAGAAACTTACCATTCACTTATTACTCTATAGTAGGGGTTAGAAAAAAAAAAAAACTTTTTTTTTGTAAAAGGCAGGTTAATAAATATTTTAGGCTCTGTAACCCAAGAAACAAAATTGAAGATATTATGTACATATTTATAGAAAGATAAAACAAATTTCCACAAAAAATTTTTAATGAAATTTAGAACATAGTAATAATTGAGTACAATTTTGTCTACTAATGAGAAGAATGGAATTTGGGGGGGGTAATAACATTTTGCTAGATTGGGGTTCAATATTAGCATTCCCTATTATTACAATTGATTGTAATTTTTCATCTGGTGATGCTACTTCTCTAATAAGATTTTATGGATTTTATCTTTGAAATGTCTTTTTACAGAGATAAATACTGCCAAATACTGTTATTAATCCATTAGCACACAATTTTAATTGAACATATTCATTGCTTAGAAGGCATTTACAGAATTCTATTAGGTTCTTAGTATTTGCCTTTCAACATGCCATTACGTTGCAGATTAATCACTTCTAATTGAAAGTTAGGGGGCGCCTGGGTGGCTCAGTTGTTAAGCATCTGCCTTCGGCTCAGGTCATGATCCCAGGGTCCTGGGATCGAGCCCCACATCAGGCTCCCTGCTCCGTGGGGAGCCTGCTTCTCCCTCTCCCACTCCCCCTGCTTGTGTTCCCTCTCTCGCTGTGTCTCTGTCAAATAAATAAATAAAATCCTTAAAAAAAAAAAAAGAAAGAAAGTTAGGTAGAAGCTCCTCAATTGCACAGTTAAACTGATTTTGAAATATGAAAATTTCCTTTGGATCTTGCATTGAGCTGCAAAGAATGCTGCTGATTTTAGAACTTGGAAGATATACTCTATGCAAATTTCTGTAGAAGCGGAGATCTTCTTTCTTGTTTCACTTTTTATAACATGGGAAGTATATAAAGCAACTTGGCATTATTCATGATTTAAACAACATTGTCTTCAAAATGACTCTTCCACAGTATGTGTCACATAAGAGAACTGTAACTTTGTAACTTTGGTTCAGTTTATTAAGAAACATTATCGGATTTGAAGCAAAAGCTATTCCAAAGCCATTTGGTGTTCAATAATAGTAGATGAGGGTGGTTTTCATTCAGAAAAAAAAAAATCAGTCTTAGCCCTAAACTTTAAGAAAATTACAATAAAACTTCACCATTAAGCTCTTGAACTGATTTGTAATTAAGCAAGTCAAGATGTTCAGCTTCTATTTCTGACAAAAATTCATGAAACCCACAATTGTTAAGTCCTTGAAAGTAAGTGAAGTTCACCACTGACATTACTGTTTCAATGACACATGATAGATTCACAGACTTTCTGCAAAGTTGCTGCCGATGAACAATACAATGAACAACCTTACCATTTTACAAACTTAGTAAATCTTTCCAACTAAGCCTTTTTATGCTGCACACATATTTTTATCACCGTCAGCCGTAACACATCCTGGTAGATTCCACTTCAGGTTGTACTGCATTAGCATTTTCTCAACTTTTATCTTGCCTATCCTTTCTCAATGCATACTTTTCATAGAAGCTAATTCTTCGGTCACTTCAAACTTGGTCTAGCTCCTCAAATAACCAGTCATTAAGGAGTATGAGTAACATCTGTCAACTCATCAAGAGCCAAAGGAAACAATTCAAAATCATTTGCCTTGTTTTTAAATTGGTTATTGACCTTGCTCTCCCAGTCCTCAACTCCACAAGCAACTGCTCTCACAGAAAGGCTAATAGTCTTAAACATGTTCTTTTTTGTATGTACATATTTCTTCAAATGCTGGAATCAAGCACAATTTAATTAACTTGTATTGGTAGATGGCTTTCTGCTTGAATAACAAATCACTTGGAAAGTTACTTTGATTGCAGCCTCATTTTCACTTTTTTTTTGTGCAGAAATTTTGCTGTGATGAGATATTCTGTTTTAAATTAAAATTATCTGGTTGTTTTTTCTGTTACTTTCCTACAGGTTGGAATGCTGAGAGGAGGGTTTAGCCTGGTGACATCAATGTATATTCTTTCAGCACAGCTATTGTGCGGTCCCACATTAAATGCAGTGCTTTGCCACATAGTAACATAATAATCCACACTCCACTCTGCTTTCAAACATACTATTTGAAACCTACTTTTCTTTTCTTGTTTTGACATGATAGGTATGCATGGGTAATAAACCTAAGTGGTTTGGTATAGTGATGTATGTGGTACTCAAAAAGGTACAGTTAAAATTGCATCCCTGTGATTTATTGTACACGAAGCAGCAGAGAGAAGCAGTGAGAATGTCACGTACATTCTGTGTTTCGAGTACTCAGCTCTGCAGCTGTGGCGCGAATGCAACCATGTACAATATGCAAACAAACGAGTGTGTCTGTGTTCCAGTAAGACTTTATTTGTGAATACGGAAATTTGAATCTCACATAGTTTTTATGTGTCGCAAACTATTCTTCCTCTGATTGTTTTTCAAACACTTCAAAGTGTTGTAAAAATCAGTTTTAGTTCACCGGCCAGTGGCACTATTTGACCTGTTGGTCCTATTTTGCCAACCCCTGCTCTATAGTAATTCTGAATCATTTACAGTCTTCCTTATCCCTTTCGCCATCATTCCATGCCTCCATGCCTTTGCACATACTGAATCTTTCCTGCTGGAATGCTCCTCCTCTCTACATCTTCCTGATGTCATTTTCTTTTCTTTTTTTTAAAGATTTTATTTATTCATCTGAGACACAGAGATACACACACACACACACACACACACACATCGAGAGAGAGAGCATGAGCAGGGAGAGAGGCAGAGGGAGAGGGAGAAGCAGGCTCCCCTCTGAGCCAGGAGCCCAATATGGGGCTCGATCCCAGGACCCTGGGATCATGACCTGAGCCGAAGGCAGACGCTTAACCATCTGAGCCACCCAGGCACCCCCCCGATGTCATTTTCTAAGATACTGATAAATGGTCACCTGCTAGATGTTTTATATGGTTCAATAGCTGTACTTTGCGTGATTTTGCTATTGCAGAGCTAAGTCCAGAAAGAATGTATAAAAGAGTGAAAATCTGTTACTTCACTCTTTCCTGAGTCACATAGAAACAGCCTGTTGTTTTGTTTTGCTTTTAAGTGATTAACTAGAAATTGTCCTGAGAGCGAGTGGAGGTTTTCAGGATCAGAGAGAAAGTGCAGAAGAATATGATTTACAACAAAGATTATGATGAGGATTAAATAAGATGGAGAATGAACGTTCTAAGCATAAAGAAGGCTGGTAATAAAACTGGGTTTCTTCTCTCTTTTCTCCTCTGAAAATGTTTGATTTTAAGAGCAAACTGGTAAAAACATATGTGCACCACCACACACAAAATTCAGCTTCTGGGCACTAAATCTACATAGATTTTCTTATGCCAGTGTCATCTTTATCTACTAGTTAGATCTCTCTGTGATTCCACTTCTATTTCTGTGAATAATATGTAATTTTCAAAAGTATTTAGCTTTATTGAAATGTTTTAAAAACATGTAGAAAGAAAAGAGGAACACTTCCTTTAAGAACCCCCTTGTGTCATAAACCAATTTATGTCACAACCTGTCGCAGGCAGGTTATAAAATAGAGAGGTTAGCAAAGAACCAGTGTTAAAGTTTTTGTTGTGTTGGAAGAAGCTAGTTCTTAGACTGTCAACAGATCTTACGTCTCTCGTGCTATAGAATGAAGAACCAGGAAATTAGAAGGACCAAGATTATTATTTTGCCGAGGGTCACTAAAAGGGATCTCATAGTATCCATGAGAGGAAGCAGGATTTTTTTTGGCCAAAAGTAAAAAAAAGAAAAAAGAAAAAAAAGCACCTCACATCCTCAAAAAGGGAACAGGACTGAGTTCTAGCTGAAGTAATAAAGTTAAATTAGGTCAAGTGGTACTTCCCTCCTAAAGCCTTCCCTGATCTCACCTCACCCATCTCCCTGCCAGAACATTACCTCCTCTGTGCCTCCACCATTACCATATACGTGGCTTGGGCATACTACTTTCAAAACATGACTACTCTCCTTTGCATTTCCTTTTTTACATTCCTGCCTCCCAGTACTACAGCAAGCCACACTAGGTTGGAATCACAGCTCCACCACTTAACTCTTTCATAACTGGAGCCATGTCTTACTTCTAACTCTCTTTGTGTACCCAGCAGCTAGCATAGGTGTAATAAATATCTATGGAAGAGAGAAATAAAGGACTGAGTGGATGGGATGAAAAAATAGGGGAAGACAGCTAACTGGAATCTCTTACGCTGATGGACAAGCCCTCTGTCTTCCACAGCACTTCTTACTATCACATCTGCCACCACACACACCCAGGTTCCAAACAGTGTGTATTGCCAAGTTCTGGCTCAAGAAAGGAAAATTCAAGGTTCAATTATGACAACTGACAATTCATGATAGGTATAGTGTGTTGTGAGAGAAGACACTGGTCTAGGTAGAAGGGTGTGGGTGTGTGTGTGTGTGTGTGTGTGTGTGTGTCCATGACATGTTCTCCTATGGTTTAATAAACGAAGAGATATCAGGAACAACAGGGAGGGATAGACTGGAATCATAGTAAAAGAAAGGTGATTACAAATATTGTTAAGCATTGTGCTAAAAAAATCAAATCTCCAGGGCACCTGGGTGGCTCAGTTGGTTAAGTATACGACTCTTGATCTCAGAGGGAATCATAAAACCACTAATATAGGTGAACTTCTATTCCTATATAGCCTTAAGTTGACTTAGCCATGCTCTGAACAGGCAGATCTATGATGGCAAGATCAAAGTACCAAAGGAAAAGGGAAGTTGGTAGAATAATTTCTTGTGACACCTTCTTTCCCCTTCTACTACCTCTCTGAACTCTACTTTGGTGTCCTAGTCAGTCTCTAGCCTTTATACCTATGCTTCTCAAAATGTGATCCTCATTGGATCGCCTACATCAGGATCACCAGGGAAAGCTTATAAAAAAGGTAGGTCTCTGAGCTATGCTTGTGGAATCAGAACCTCCAAATTTGGGGCCCTGGGGACAGTGAAAGTTTTTTAGTGTCTGGTTGTTTGTATGGTTTCTTAATTATTTTATTTTGGGGGGGAAATAGTATATTCATATAATTCTATACTTTAAAAATGTACAAAGGTATATGGTGAAAATTCTTTCTTCTAGTTATGTTTCCTCCCTCCCAGTTTTCCAGTTTCTCTGTTATAGACAACTATAAATTCATTTATTTCGTTTATTAACATCTCTTAGAAATCTTTTCATATTAGTACAAAGGAGTCTTTACATTCCTGTTTTACAACTGCCTATTTTCCCACTGAATGGACGTACCATAATATATATATGGTTTTTACTATATTTATTTGTACCAAAATCTATCATTTATTTTTTTGTTGTGTTGTTTATATGTCAGACAGACTTTAAAAATGCTTTTATGAAGTCAAAATGATCCATCTTTTCTCTTATGTTTTCTAGAGTTTGAGTTATATTTAGCAAGATGTTAGGCATTTCATTTTCCTTAGCACTTTCACATATTATGTTATTTTTAAAGTGTTTTGCTGTATAATTCCAGCTGGAAAATTCAACAGGATAAAATAACTACCATCCCATCAAGTGTTTTAAATGTTCAGAGCATGGCTAAGTCAACTTAAGGCTATATAGGAATAGAAGTTCACCTATATTAGTGGTTTTATGATTCCCTCTTTTTTTTTTTAACACTTAAATCTTTTCTTCTGTGTTTTAATAAGCCCTCCAGATGATTATTCTATACATCAAAGTTTGAAAGCCACTTCTTCACCAGGTCTATCTATCTCCTCATCTCACCTCAGAAAGTTTCATCAAGCCTCGAAGATCCACTTTTATCACCACTGTGGTCTCTGTATTTTCCTGTAAGAAGACCTGGTACAGCATTAAGGAAAGCCCATTTCTTATGGTCTAACTGTCAGCGTCACTTAGGGACGTTGCTTCCCTCAGGAACTGAACTGAGATAACTGAATGTGTTCAAAACATCTTACCACTCATGTGTTGGTAGGTATTTTGACTTCTAAGAATTTCATTTCCTCATCTGTAAGACAGGAGACAACATTGCCTATCTCAAGATTGTATTACAAGTTAAACAATACTATGATCTAAAGTACACAGTAGAGTGCTTGACACACAGTGAGCAGTCAGTAAATGGCAGTTGGTATGAACAAGGTAGGCCAGAAGTTGTGAGGCTGTCTTCTGTCCCACACTGTACCAAGGGAGGAGATAAACACAGTTGGAAATAACAGGTGGTAACAGTGGAAAGGAAACAGGCTGGCCAATCCCTAGGGCTCAGAGAAGAAAGGAAAGAGGGCTTTTGAGAGCTGGCGAAAGACCCGGAATGTCCTTAGAGTTTTATATTGGCAAGAGGCCTCAGCCTCCCACAGCTGCTCACCTACCAACTCTTTGGAATTTTAGATTTCAGGCACAAGATGATTTATATGGTTGCTTGAGAGCAGTGAATAAATGAAGGGAAAAAGTGTCCATGAAAAGACCAGTTTAGTAAAACCTTCTGGTTTTTCTTTCTTTGTTGGTGGTACCCTGCCAAGACCTCCATCCAGACTTGGCTCACAGCTACTCTGCTCTGCGACCCACAGCTCACTGGGGAGGTCACAAGCTGGTTATTATCCCATAACCACACCGCTTATCAGGCTTTGCCATTGTCTTCTTCAGTGTGAATGCTTGGGCTCTTCACTATGCAATGAAAATAAACAGCTATGTAAATGGTCTCCTGGCTACTTGATTCAAACCATAAGGAAAACCTGCATTACAAGCTTCCACTGAAACTTCTAGTAGAATAAGCAACTGATAATTCTACACCAAATGTCTGGCTTTTAGCCAGGACTAACAACTGTTCCCTTTTTGTAAGCCACATTCTGGTGACCATGGAGAGTCAAAATAGACGTTTTGATTCTAGAACATTTTTTAAAAGAAGGTGAAATCACAGTGTCATTATGCAAGCTAACTATAGGTTTAGGATGAAGAATAAGTTAGCTTCAAAACTTTAAATTGGTTGACTGTCAATCATTCATTAAAATATTACTGTTTTTCGAATTGTTGGTACTCATTGCTATTAGAGTAGGGTTGCCAGACTTAGCAAATAAAAATAAAGGGTGCCCAGTTAAATTTGAATTTCAGATAAACAAGGGATAATTTTTTAGCAGAAGTATGTCCCATGTAATATTAATTATTTATAATATTTAGTACATGAGACATACTTAAACACTAAAAAATTATTTGTTGTTTATCTGAAATTCAAATTTCACTAATCTGGCAACTTTAACTTAGATGCATTTTCACTATGATGCCAAGAAACATGAGAAGGGCAGGGTAACATTTTAAAATTCTGATGAGATAGTTGAACTTCTTTGCTAGGTCAAAAGATAATATGACCTTTTCTTTTTGCCACTTGTCCTCTATTAAAATTAATTTTGTATTTTCCACCAAGCTCTAGAGTTAGGGTTTTTATGATTCTTTTAAAATATGTGTGAGGGAAAGAATTAATATAAAGTATTGAGTACTTGCTAGATGCCAAGCATTTTTCTAGGCATTTTAGATATTATACTACTTAAAATAATTTTCCTGTATAATTTCAGTTTGAGAGCACCTCAGCAGAATAAAATTATTATCATCTGGGTGGATCTTTGTAATATATAGAGTGGCTAAGTCCATTTAAGTCAATAAAAATTTATTAAACCCAAAATGAGTCAGATACTGTGCTACACAATAGCCCTTAAAAAGGATAATATTTATTCATTTATCTTTAGGGAAAAAATAGTCTTCATCTAAAGCACTCATGCCATTATTAGCAGCAGAGCATATTAATTCAAACTTGAGAGGAAAATATAAATGAACTTTTAATAAATTTGCTAATTATTCTTGCTTGTAGATGTAATTATTTATTCAACTAACATTTATTGAGTGGACGTAAGTGCCAGGCAAAGAGGCTGAGGCTATAGTTCCTGAACTCGTATTGCTTACAGTCTGGTGGGGGAGACAGACGGTATGACCTTGGTTGCAAAGAATCTCCTAGAGTGTGAACACAGTTATGCGTTCCAAAAAGGCTCCCCACAGTCAACTGTGTGAGAGCACCTCAAAGACTCTGTACACTCAGCACGTGAATTCAGATGACCCACTTGGCACAGTCTGGAAATCCTAAAGAGTTACAATGGGAAGCAAGTAAATAGACTTCTCTAAGAATTAAGTGTAAATATAATTTACAGGAATTGCCTTGGTGACTGACGTCAGACTACGTAACACAGGTACACATTGTACTACTTGGGCTGACAATATCCCATTGGTGGATAAGGTCTACTTGAGTGTAATTGCAATTCTGTTTTTCAAATAGTCTATCATAGGCAGACAGAATATTCCATGGTGATAGGTAGAATGTGATAGGTTTTTTTCCATGAGGGAATGTCATGGGCATTCTTGTGATAACTGTACTAGTTTGTTATGAAATGCTTGACAACTGGGATGCCTGGGTGGCTCAGTTGGTTAAGCAGCTGCCTTCTGCTCAAGTCATGATCTCAGGGTCCTGGGATCGAGTCCCGCTTCGGGCTCCTTGCTCAGCGGGAAGCCTGCTTTTCCCTTTGCCTGCCACTCCCCCCGGCTTGTGCTCTCTCTCTGACAAATAAATATAATCTTTAAAAAAAAAAAAAAATGAAACGCTTCACAACAAAGACAAACAGTACAAATCTCATATATTTATTTGTGTGTATACACACATATATTCACAGATAATCACAAATCTTTTGAAAGATTAAAGAACCAGAGCTGCCTCACAACTGTAAGTGCTTGGTCAGATGCAGTGCCTCTTAAACTCAGAGTTGACTTGGTAACAGTGGTTGGCATTGATGTTCTTAACGTCATACATCCTATGGGTGTTTGAGATACTCAGTTAGATAGGCTGCAACCAGGAATGCAGGGGGAAGTAAAGCACTGAGACAATCCTCCAGTTTCATTTAAATTAAAAAAAAAACAAACAAACAAAACCCAAGATGATTGAGTTGTTTGGAGACATCAGTTTTTTAGATTCTATAACTACTTAAGTTTTCCTTTTGACACACTTACTCTTTAAAGACACAATATAAGAGTATGTGAATATATCACTGAGGATATTCAAATTTTAATCAAGTCTGGTTGTTCACGTGGCTAAAGCCTCCAGTGGGTTCACTCATGATATTCAGCGCCAGTGTCTTCACTTCTCTTTCATTAACGTTTAGGTGTGGGTGACCTGAAACAAATTCCATAGTGTGTTTGGGTTACCCAGGACCACCTCCAATGTATTTAGAGAGGAAGCCTAGTTAAGTGAATAGTCTTAAGGACAAGAAGTCATCAAAGGGCAGTATGCAGAACAAGATGTTAGTGTGTGGGAGAAGAATTCCTACTAGTTCTAATTTGATGATAAGCAAGTGTGAGACGAGTTATAAACATGGGGCCATTCCTGTTTCTCCATTGGGTGCCCTTCTGTCTTTCCCTGAATATCGGCAGTGAATTCTGCCCTGATTTGCCATAACTCAGTGCCAAGTTAAAATGAACCTTACTATTTATTTCCTCAATCTGATTGTATTTGAGGCTCTAATTCTAATACCAGTCAACTTTTGGGAAATCATCAACTTAGGACTAATTAAAGGCAAAATAATTACCAGACATCCTGCCACAGTGGAATTTGCTTTTTTCAGTAGTCTATACAGAGTCTCAATTTAATTTTTTACGAAATAATTAGTCAACTGCAATCTTTTCTGTCCCTGTTTAATGTAACTCAACAAATGTTTATCAAGAGCCTGCTTTGCACTCTGTGACGGTAACATTCAAATAGGTAAGGATTAGAGTCTTAGAATTTTATGGCTTGCCGCCAGGAATAACTTTGTAAATCACCTGGCCCATGTTCCTTACTTTACAGAAAATGAAACTTCTTTTTTTTAAGATTTTATTTATTTGTCAGAGAGAGAGAGAGGGCAAGCAGGGGGAGTGGCAGGCGGAGGGAGAGGGAGAAGCAGATTTCCCGCTGAGCAGGGAGCCCAAAGCAGGGATCGATCCCAGGACCCCAGGATCATGACCTGAGCCAAAGGCAGATGCTTAACCAACTGAGCCACCCAGACATCCCTGCAACTTCTCGATAAACGAGAAATTTCATACATAGAAAGTAAGTTAGGATCAGGCCACCTCCTTTAAATTACAAGTTACCATTTATTCTCTTTCAAAGTGCTGTGTGTACTTTCAATAAAAGTTTGAGTTCATCCCAAACCATCTTTCCAAGGGAATGAGGAAGGTGGGATTTAGGATTAGAAATCATGGTATTGCCCTTTTTCTTCCTTGCTGGGATAGAAAAGCCCACCTCCCACCTCCCACCTCCCACCTCCCACCTCCCCAGAGGACGTGGAAGGGCAGTAAACCAGCTTCTCTGCTAAGGTGTTTGCAGATGAGCTCATGCATCTCTTGGCTGCCTCTACTCTTCGACCAAACCTCATCCTCACCAATGCTTTATGTGGCTCACCCACCAGGATTGTAGACGTTTTCATTACTGGAAAACAGATGGAATCCAAGGGCTTTAAAGGAACAGACAAAGCAACATTCCAAATTGCACATACATTTTCAAAGACATTCAGTTCCAGAGTATATTCCAAGGCAAAAGGTTTTTTATTTTTTCCATGATGGTTCATAATCACATCATTGGATACAATGGGAACAAAGGAATTTTTTACCATTAGATCTTGAGAAATACATAAATACAAGTTATCCTTTTAAATCATATAGATAAACAATTTGAAAGGATAGAGATCCTTATGTTATGAGTGGCTATCTGTGAATGTTGAGTTTATGAGTGATTTTTCTTTTGAGATTTTGCTTATTTCTGTGATTATTTCCAATGAATAGATAACCAGGAGAAAAATTTTTAAATCATGCTTCTTAATTTGTCAAGAGCATACAGATATGGTTATAAGGATAACTATATATTCACCTGAAACTGTTATTACACTGTATAATAACTAACTGGAATTTAAGTTAAAATTTGGAGGAAAAAAATTCTCAAATGAATAATTTCAACACATCAATTTATACATAAATCTGAATTTAATTTTAAATATAAATTTAATGAATGGCATTTTAGTGAAAAAAATAGAATAACTATTTTCTTTGTGTGGTGTTTATACTAATGCAGAGACAAAACAAACAAGCAAACTGAATGGTTAAAAAGGATTAAAGACCATGGAATATTATGAATCAAACTAATGTCTATTGGTAGGGATTGGTTAAATTCAATGCAAGACTATGAGCATATAAAAAGGATGTTGTATATTTGCATATATTACATGAGAAAATGTCCATCATAAATGTTACATAACTTGATGTGTAGTATGAACCTATTTATGTTAAAGAGCACTGAAAGGACATATTAAACTCTTAGAAGTATTTTGTTTTATTCTGAGGGTGGGATTACAAGGAAAATTTAACTTTCCTACTTTTATACTATGTTAGTTTGCTAGCACCGCCATAACAAAATACCACAGATTGGGTGCCTTAAACAACAGAAATTTATTTCTCACAATTCTGAAGGCTAGAAGTCCAAGATCAAAGTGTCAGCAGGTTTGGTTTCTTTTGCGTCCTCTCTCTTTGCTTTGCAGGTGACCACTTTCTCCCTGTCTTCACACAAGAATCCCTAGGTCTATGGGTTATCTCCTAAATCTCCTCTTATAAAAACACCAGTCAGATTGGATTAGGACCTATCCTAAAGGCCTTATTTTAACTTAATCATCTCTTTAAAGACCTTAACTCCAAATACGATCACCCTGAGGCACTAGGTTAGGACTTCAACATATGAATTTGGGGAGTGGGGAGAGGGGGCACAATTCAGCCCATAACATATACTTTAGTATTTTCTTAATTTTTTTCTCCTATAAATATTTATTAATTTTACAATCAGCAAACAACCATAAATATTTGACTTTGGAACAGCACTATTCAAGTAAATAAATATTGTGTATTTCTGTCTTCCAGGAGGAAATGGTACCTGGATGATGGTTCTTATCTGTGCTAGTATTTTCTTATGGCTGGGCTTGTGATTTCATTATTCATTTAATTTTATAATCATTACTATTTTACATTTTCTTTAAATATGGGTCCTTCAAGATCCTATTTTTTCTAAATATAAAATTCCAAGGGCACCTGGGTAGCTCAGTTGGTTAAGCAGCTGCCTTCAGCTCAGGTCATGATCCCGGGGTTCTGGGATCTAGTCCCGCGTCAGGCTCCCTGCTCAGCGGAGAGCCTACTTCTCCCTCTCCCTCTGCCTGATGCTCTGCCTACTTGTGCTCTCTCTCTGTCTCTGTCAAATAAATAAATAAAATATTTTTAAAATAAATAAATATAAAATTCCAGTATAACTATGAAAAGTAAACATAGATAAAATGGTATTAGCTAAATGATCTTCGATAAAAAATATGACTTCTTATCCTGAGTTCATAAAGTCATCATGAGGATCATAAACTCACATCTACACTGGGATTATTTTGAGCAAGTCTGTTTCAATGCCACTGATGAATATGGAAAAAGATATAAAATATTTAAGTTTGATTATTAGACCGATAAATTAGTCTTTCCTAAGTTTTATTAGTGATGCATTTTGTTGTATAATATGTATGTGTTATGTTGCATTTGCTGTATTATGTTGTATAAATAAGAAAACTATTTCAGGGACGCCTGGGTGGCTTAGCCGGTTAAGTGTCTGCCTTTGGCTCAGGTCATGATCCCAGGGTCCTGGGATCAAGTCCCATATCAGGCTCCTTGCTCAGCGGGGAGCCTACTTCTCCCTCTGCCTGCCGCTCCCCCTGCTTGTGCTCTCTCTCTCTGACAAATAAATAAAATCTTAAAAAAAAAGAATGGAATATGTTTTTAAAAAAAAAGAAAACTATTCCAGTGAGTGGAAAAAGAAAAGCATAATTTCTTTTAAAATCCTAGGAAAGTTCATAGTAATTGAGTTTGAGTATTAAATTTTTCTATATATAATCTCAATATCCTATCTAATAAGCTAAGGATTTATATATGTATTTATAAAAATGATGAGAAAAGATCAAGCTATAGATTTCATTTCCAATGAGCTTGCAGTCAGGTTGAGGAGGGACAGATAACAAAAATGAAAGGGTGACTAGTACAAGGTAGTAAGTAAGTAATGGCAAATTATGATTGGTGTTGTAGGTCTCAGAAAACATAAAATCATTATGAATTTGGATAACTGGAGGAGGTACTGGAAAGGAGTTGTGAATAGATCCAGGCCTTGAAGGATTGGCAATAAATAGAAGGAAGAAGGAGGTAGGATCTCCCAGACAAGATGATAAAATGGAGATGAGGGTAGGGATAAGGGTAATGAGAATGATGCACTTTGAGAACAATTAGTACATTGTAGAGTTAGAATGAGAATAGAATATGAAAAACAAAGCTGAATAAGTAAGTACATGCTAAGTTATAGAGAACTGTGAAAGCAAGGGAGAGAAGTTTGGAACTGACCCCATTAGACAACTGGAGCCAGTTTTTATTTCCAAGGAGGGGAAAGAAAATGTTAAACAGAGATTAGAGAGACTCACCTGGCAGCAGTATGTAAAGCCATCTGGAGGAAGGAAGATTTTCCGAGAAGACAACTAGGTTGCATTTGCTTAAGGTGAGAGAGAAGGATAGTTGTAAGAGATATTTCAAAGGAAGAAATGCCCGTGATGTAATACAAAAGAAAATACTTATTTGACCCAGCTTGTTCCCTGACCTCTGTAGCATCCCCTCCCCAGAGATGGAGTCATATAAATCCCCTCCTGATCCCAGTTTCCAGAACCTATTCTAATCTCAGAAATTAAATACTTCTTAGCCTCTAGGCTAACACTCAGTGGTTCAGCATCAGATCTCTCTCTCATGGGGTCCAAGTTTGATTACTATGCTTCTTCTTAAAATTGAGACTTGAGACTTGATCCCTTATTAATTTCCCTTTTTAGAATCTTTTAATTACTCTAGTTCCCTATTAGGATTGGGTCCTGCCTTATTCTTGCCAGTTCCCCTTCCAAGAATGAATGTGTTTTCCTTGAAATTAAAATACAAAAAAAACCAGCAAATCTGAGAAAATAAATAAATAAGCCAAAATGGTAAATGTGATTATCTGAATAGTAAGATTACTCTTTCTTTTTCATTTTGCTTTCTTGGTTATATAAGCTTTCTTGATGAAGCATGCAGTTTATTTTTTAATGCAAAAACAAAAGAAAATAAACATAAGCATTAAAGGGAAAAATAATTGGTTGATATGAGTTATTGCTTATAATACCAAAGTTGATGGCATTGTTAAGATAAGAAACACATCTTGTCAAAGGAAATAAAAAAAGAAACTCATTTCCTGCTTATGGGTGAAAAGGGTGAGGACATTGCTTCATTCTAACAAATTCAGAGAAATCATCTGCCTTCTCAGTTCTCATTCTAACATGGAAATAGTGTTTTCTGTATAAGCTTAGCCACAAGGAGCCGTGGGATAAGGCTGTGTGCCCTGAGGAGACAGGCTGGTTTCAGTCAGTAACTTGCTGGCATGTAATAATACTCAGTTCTTTTTAGGCGGTACAAAACTGCTTTGACCTGATCTGACAACTATTTCCTAATGGTTACATCTAGGCCAGACACAGAATAGAAATTTGACCTGAGAAGTCTTCCTTTAAGAACTGACCTAAAAATATTTTTCTCCTCTGGTTTTGGAGGATGTTTGTCTCTAATGATGAGAACTCTGATGACATAGAAGGGTCTTCACAGTTGAACTCTGACCACCCACCTGAGGGGAGTCAACTCAATGAGAGTATACAGGTGCCACATTAGCCCCCATCCCAACTGAGCCCTACATCCTCCCAGGGGGTATGGCACCACCATTAAGCAGTGATGTGGATGACTCTTGGGTATAGGAAAGTGATCCCTTATCCCCCAGAAGAGCTCCAGTCAAAAAGGGCTCCTCATCATCTAAGCCAGCGAGTCTCAACCCTTGAGGAGTTTGTAAAAATTATCACTGTCTAAGCTCCCCCCATTTTAATTAAATCAGAATCTCTCTGAGTATGGCCCAAGCATCAATGTTGGGTTTTGTTGTTAAACACCCCATGGTTAAGAGTCACCAGTGTAGGCAATCAAGATGTTTCAAGGAGGATCTCCAAGGTAAGTGTTGATCTGCAACAGCAAATTATGACCATTGTAGATGAACTGGGCAAGGCTTCTGCCAAGGCTGAGCATCTTCCTGCTCCCATCACCAGTGCATCAAGGATACAGAGTAACCGCCATGTTATGTATGTGCTCAAAGACACTTCAGCGCGACCGGCTCGAAAAGGAGCCGTTATCGGCTTCCTTAAAGTTGGATACAAGAAACTCTTTGTACTGGATGATCGTGAGGCTCACGATGAGGTAGAAGCACTTTGCATTCTAGACTTTTACATCCATGAGTCACTTCAGCGCCATGGCCATGGGCGAGAACTCTTCCACTATATGTTGCAGAAGGAGGGAGTTGAACCACACCAACTGGCCATTGACCGACCCTCACAGAAGCTGCTTAAGTTCCTGAATAAACATTACAACCTGGAGACCACAGTTCCACAGGTCAACAACTTTGTGATCTTCGAAGGCTTCCTTGCCCATCAGCATCCTCCAGCAAGAAAGCTGCCACCCAAGAGAGCAGAGGGAGACATTAAGCCATATTCTTCTAGTGACCGAGAATTTCTGAAGGTAGCTGTGGAGCCTCCGTGGCCCCTAAACAGGGCCCCTCGCCGTGCTACGCCTCCAGCCCATCCACCCCCCCGCTCCAGCAGCCTGGGAAACTCACCAGAACGGGGTCCCCTCCGCCCCTCTGTGCCAGAGCAGGAGTTGCTGCGTTCCCTGCGCTTCTGCCCCCCACACCCTACTGCCCGCCTTTTGCTTGCTACCGACCCTGGGGGCACCCAGCCCAATGTCGGCGCACCAGGGGGGCTCCCCCAGGGCTGGTAGCCCAAAGCTGCTGCTACAGCCGCCATGGGGATTTGAATTCCTCATCCCCCAATATAGGCAACCAAGAATCGAAGCAGGGGGAACAGGAAACAGAGAATAGGTCTGCCAGCGAGGAGCAGGTCTTGTCACAGGCTGGGTCTGGGGAGGAACACATGCACACAGTTCCTCCCCAGGCCCAGGCCCTACCAGCCCAGGCCTGGACAATGGGTGGGGACATATTCAACACCAGGTTCATTCAAAACTTGCAGGACCGTCGCAGCACCAGGCCTTGGTGACCGCAACACCCCCTCACACCTTCAAAGTCAGTATTCTCACTACAGGAGGTAGCCAAAGCCCGCCCTCATAATGGATGTATTCATGCATTCATTCATTAATTCAACAGGCTTTATCAGTGCCAAGTCACTTGTATTTTATTTTTAACCTGAGTAATAAAAGTATTTATTTTTATCACGAGAAAAAAAAAAAAAAGATGTTTCAAGGAACAGAACAGAATCAATGCAGTTACTCTGAGCTGATACTGCATCTAGAAAACCCCAGCGTTCAGGAGAATGCTGGGAGAGTTACAGCTCCCGGGAAGCTCACGTTGGTATACCATCAGACTTGCTCCCCCTGGCACCATAACTCCTGCTGCCTATGATATTTATGAATGACACTAGCCTATGTGACCCCGAGCCTACAACAAAAGTTTATGCTAATCTGTTTGCCCCAGTCTGTGGCTGGATGCAAGGGTGCGCACACACACATCCTTCCACCTGGGTTCTACAACAAAGCATTAAATGCTACTGGGTTGTGTTGGTTTTTTTTTTTCTCAAATGCAGACTTTTCCTTTCTACAACCTTATCTTTTGGATCTGATATGTTCTGTATATAATTATATTCTGTCATGTCTGTTCACCCTAAAACCATTGCTCCGTGGAGATCTTTGTTCTACTTTACTGGCTCCAAAAATGAATCTAACCTACCTGGGCAGTTAGCCATTGTCATCACTTGCTCACATTTAAAATCACTAATACTAGTGTCACTATGACACAATATTGAAAAAGTATAAAATTGTAAAGATCTTTGTAGAATTCATTTAAATTCTCAACTCCTTTAAAGCAAGTTCTTACTCTACCCACTGAAATTTTTTGCCTTATTTCTGAAAAATGTCAACAATTCTCTATAAATTTCAGAAAGTGAATATAGACATTTCTGTTTTTTAAAAAATAATCTCAATGTCTGTGGACTTCAATTTTCTCATCTTTAAATGAGAGGATTACGGGGCGCCTGGGTGGCTCAGTCGGTTAAGTGTCTGCCTTCGGCTTGGGTCGTGATCTCAGGGTCCTGGGATCAGCCGCATATGGGGCTCTCTGCTCACTGGGGAGTCTGGTACTCCCTCTCACTCTCCCTCTGTGCTCGCTCGCTCTCTCTCTCTTTCTCTCTCAAATAAATAAATAAAATCTTTAAAATAAATAAATAAAATGAGGGGATTAGGGGCACCTGGGTAGCTCTGTTGGTTAAGCATCCAAATCTTGATTTCAGCTCAGGTCATGATTTCAGGGTCCTGGGATCGAGCCCCGTGTAAGGAAGGCTCCATGCTCAGCATGGAGTCTGCTTGTCCCTCTGCCTCCCCCTTTACCCTCCTCCACTGCCCCTCCCCCACCCTGCCCCTTGCATGCATGAGCTCTCTCTAAAATAAATACATAAATACATAAAATCTTGAAAAAAAAAGAAATAAAATGAGGGGATTAGACAAGATAATCAAGTCCCATCTAGTTCTCTGACTTTATGATTCATTTCTACAACTTATTTTTCCCCTAACCCATGGGAAACAATCCTGAACAATACATACTAGGTATTGTTTTTAACAAAACATATTTACCCATGAGATAGGATATATTTTTAAATAAATTTTTTTAAAAAGGCATTTCTTTCTAATAAAATCAAAAGAGCTTGTTTCAAGTCCTAGTTCTTCTAAGTCATGTAAGTTTGGGCATGGTGCCAAGGTGGCTTAGTGTCCACATTTGTTATTGTTAAAACCACTACCATTTACCTCAAAAAGGGCTTTAAATATTGAAGTACTTATGAATGAAATAGGGGTTTATTTTCTATTAAGTGGTTGCAAGGAAAAAATGAGATAAAATGACCAAAACCTCTGAAAAGTTTTAAAAAAAACTTTAAAATTTTCACCAATGCAAGGTCTTTGTAGCAAATCTTGATTTACATATGTGTGACCTAATATGGGCATTTTCACATTCCATGCCTTTCTGAAATTGGACACTGGCTAAATAAAGTGATCTTTTTTCAATGCACTCAGTTCTAAAGAACACACTTCAGCTGGACTCTAACAGTATTTCACCTCTGAAAAGTAACTTACAGTGTCTGAAATATGCTCACTCAAATTATGTAATCTTCCTAAACAAATTTTGACAGGAAAGGCAGATATTTGCAATCCCATTTTGCAGATGTGAAAACTGAGACCAAGTTTGATTTTTTGCACTATGCCAGAAGTTTTCTAATTGTTCCATGTTTAACGTGCTTACTAAGATCTCAAGGAGATACATGGTTTGTTTTTTGTTTTGGGTTTTTTTTTTTAGTTCTAATCTAGAACTAGAAGCTCAGAACCACGCATTTGATTTTAAAGTGGATTATATCACTACATATTTTGTCCACACCCATGGCTTTTGTAAACTGCATTATGATTGTGTTTAAGAAACTTGCCATAAAACCCCATAGGCTTTTCTTGCTGTTGCGGAAGTAGGCCTCAATGCACACCAAACTGGAAAATCATGTTATAACCATCCATACCAACTTGTCTGAAATCTAACTTGAGAAAAGGTTAATTGTAAATATCTCCAAAGGAATTTGGTCCTGAAAGAATGTGAAAAAAGGCATGAACAGCAGGCCACGCCTCTAAATTTAGGAAGGCATTCAGTGGCTAGTGTCTATATGGAGAGACCAGCAAGAGTCATAAGGCCGCAGGGAGTTTCCAGGGGTGATGACAGACCATCTCCTCCTCTTCCCACAAGATAGAAGTGGGGATTTCTTCCATTGCTGAACAGTCCTTAGGACTTCCCCAGGCTCCTTAAGAAAAGGTACCAAAATGGAGATCCCCATTGTTGGGGACTCCTGAAGGTTTCTTTAAGCTGGGGTTCTTAACCCAGGCTGCATTTGAGAAACACTGGGGGAGTTTATAAAATACATCCCCGGACTCCATCCCAGATCAGTGAAATCACCTGGCTGGAGATGACAAGTTTAGCTTGTTTTAGAACCTTCGGGGTGAGGTTAATATATAGAAGTTGAGAACCACTGCTTTAGGCTCTCTGCCTGATCACCACAAGGGCCCCTGCACCCCACTTTCATGATCACTCAGAAAAACTGGAGCATATGAAGATTTGGGGTTTGGCACTCTTTTTCTTTCCTATCCTTCAATAGCCCTTCTCCATCCCTCTTCATATACCTAGTGCTCTATGTTCTATTTGTTTCTGCCTCTCTCCTGTATGTCCTCTCCTACAGACATCAGTTCACAGAAAATGATCAGGAACCCATTTACATTAAAATATATAAAATTGATTACCTTAAATGACCATTCTGTCAGTGGCCTTAATATATTATTCATGTATACTATAGAATACAGTTAAGGGAATAGAGCTTTCATATACCATGGACAATGGGCTTTGGTGGGGCACTCCCATACCATGTCCTCCATGACACCCATGCTTAGGAAAAGCAGCATCTGTTTGTCCAGAAGAAGCCTGCTTCCTTTGCCCTACTGATCAGAACTCTGAGGGCTTCACTTGACACAATGTGTCTTGGTTCGGTGCCCTTGGGAGCAAACGCTACAAAGCCTAAAAGAAGCAGAGAAACAGAAAAAAGTATATGTTGCCATCCAAAGACATTCTGTATGACTTGAAAAGTGATCCGAAAGCAGAAAAATTCCGTTATGCCAAGGACCACATCTTTTTTCCCTGAAAAAGGAATATTTTGCCCTGAGCAAACATAGGGAGATGGAGTATAATTTAGGAGTAAGAAATCAAATAAATATTTAGCTGTATCCTATTTAACTGTATGATAAACAGTCAAAACCAAACTGGATGTATCTTGTGTGGTTTGAACTGAAGCCGATAGATCAGCGAGAGTGTGAAGGATGAGTCATTTCATGCTTTCAGGATGTTTCACAGGAGAATGGGCACTGCTGCCCCAACAGTGCAGGTTTAAAACAATCCAAACAGCAAAAGCCCCGTGCTCATCACAACCTCTTACCATCAAAATCAGTCTTACTGTGTTTACATCCTCTGGGAAAGTCACCACAGAACAAATAATGAGACTTTTGTGCATACAACATAGCAGTTATCAGAAGAAACCAAAAAGTTGTCCTTTTAGAGTGGCTGGTTTAAAATATTTATTTACTGAATGCAACCAATGTTTGAGCCCAGATTGCTTATTAAATATCAAGTCCAGGATTTGAAATGTGACAAGCTAACTTCATTATAAATGACATAAGAATAATGTGGGAGACTTAGCTATGTTGCTAACTCACCCAAGAGCTCTGAACCAAATTTCTGTGAGTAATGTGTTATCAGCGAAGGTGAGGGGCAAAGAGATAGAGCAGATAAGTCTATATTCTGTCCTAAGACCTGGCGTGTGACTGATGAAGGGCTGCCATGGTCAAAGATGAGAAGAGAACAAACGGACAATTGATACAAATACATTAAATTCACAAAAACTCTTCAGGACCTGTTCTGTTATGGAACAGAAGCAGCACCAGCCAAGACATTTTTAGATGGCCCTTTTGTGGTAAAAATAATTTGAGGTTATTCTATTCTTAGAAGTTTGGAAGGAATCTGTTGACATATGGCTCTAACAAATTACAAACACCCCCAAATTTTTGTTAGGAAAACATACTGCCAACTGTGAAACGTGTAGCTCATTACTATTTGGGAAATGCTTCTATAATAATTTAATAATAATCATAGCAGTACTTTTAACTTCTGACTGTTTTAGAAATACTATCAACCGTATCCTGTTGGCTAACTTCACATTAGAGGTTTCAAATTTACTGTGATAACAGAAGTAATAATAATAATAATGGCATCTAACATTCATTAAACCCTATCCATGTGCCCAGAGTTGGGTCAGGAACTTTGTGTGTATTATGTTATAAAATCATCATTGTTGGGTGCCTGGGTGGCTCAGTTGGTTAAGCGACTGCCTTCGGCTCAGGTCATGATCCTAGAGTCCCTGGATCGAGTCCTGCATCGGGCTCCCTGCTCAGCAGGGAGTCTGCTTCTCCCTCTGACCCTCCTCCCTCTCATGCTCTCTGTCTCTCATTCTCTCTCTCGCAAATAAATAAAATCTTTAAAAAAAAAAAATAATCATTGTTTCCATTTTTGCCTCCGAGGAAAGTGGCTCTGAGAAGTGAAGTGACTTGCCCGGTCGTGGCCGCTCTGCGTGGGCTGCAGATTTCAGTTCCAGGTTCATCTAGTTTGCATATCCTTGCTCTTAACCACTACGCTAGATTGCCTCCTCATAGAAATTCATCAGCACACTAAGAAAATACAGTCTAGCTAAGCTATAAGGTGGAAATACAGACCTGTCCAGTTGGGTAATATTGAAATATTTCTCTAGCACTTTATACCACTCAGTAGCATTTTTAAAAAAATTTTGTGGGAGTCAAAATAAAACAAGAAAATACACATTATGTTATGGGAGAAAATCTTCACTGCTTTGAGGCAAGCAAAGGCTTCTTGAGATACAAGCTCAAATAATAAAGAAAAAATTTGGTAAGTTGAACTGCATCAAAATGTCTTCTCTTCAAGGGACACCAGTACGAAAATGAAAGCACTCTGTCCACTGGGACAAAATATATGTGGTGCAAATACCTGACAAAGGAAGTGTGCCCAGAATATATAGAGAATTCTTACCACTCAGTAAGAAAACAATAACCCAGCTAAAACCATGGGCAAGTGACTTGAACTGCTACTTTACCAAAGAAGATATATGGATGGCTGATAAGCAAATGAAAAGACCCTTAACACTATTAGTCATAGAGAAATGCAAATTTAAACCACAAGGAGATACCACTACCCACCTACTAGTATAGCTAAAATTAAAAAGACTGAAAATATCAAGTGTTACCAAGGATGTAAGAGCAACTAGAATGCTCATATGTTGCTGGTGAGAATGTAAAATGGTACAATAACTTTGGAAAACAGTTTGGCAGTTTCTTATAAAGTTAAATATGTACTTACCATATGACCCAGCAATTGTAGGGATTTACCCAAGAGAAATGAGAACATAGCCATGCAAAGTTTTATACAGAAACATTTCAGACTGTTTATTCACCTTTACTTGTAAGAGTTCCCAACTTGGAAACAAATCAAATGGCCATAAACTGATGAATTAATAAATAAGTTGTGGTACATCCATAAAATAGAATACTCCTCAGAAATAAAAATGAACTACTGATACATGCGATAATACGGATAAATCTTCAAAAATTATGCTGAATGAGAGATACCAGACACAAAGAGTATATACTGTAACAGTTCCATCTATAGAAATTCTAGATGATCTGCATCATCTATTTTTCTCTATTGGATCTTTCCAATTAGAATAAAACATGTTGTTCTTTCTCCCACACCCAACCCATGATTAAAGAACACATCAGTTGTTGCCTGGAGCCAGGGTTGGGAAGATAAATTTACTGCAAAGAAAGGAGCAAAAGGAAGCTTTTTGGCCTGATAGAAATGTTCTATATCCTCATTGTGGTCATAGTTACATGTGTATAAATGTGTCAACCTCATGAAAGACACACTTAAAATGAGTGTTTTGAACTGTATATAAACTACATCTGTGTGTGTGTGTCTGTGTGCGTGTGTATAAAGTTAAATGTTAGCAAATGGTAAAACAAAGCAAGGAAGAATGGGAATGTGGTGTTGATGTCATTTTTAAGTAGGTAGAAGCAGGGAGACCAATTAGGAGATTATTATAGGAGAGAAACGATGATGATTTAGTTAGACCATAATGGCAGCAATAGAGATAGTGAAAAGTGATCAGATTTGGATAGATCTTGAAGGCAGAGCCAATAGGATTCACTCATAAATTGTATTTGGGGTGTGAGTAAAAGAGAGGAGTCAGGTACGAGTCCAAGATACTAAGCCTGAGCAACTGTGAGGAGGGCATTGAGTTGGGGCAAGCCTTCATGGAGAGGTCTTCAGGGAAAGACCAGGAATTCAATTAGGACATGTTAAGTTTGAGATATATGTTAGACATCCAAGTAGAGATATTGAGTAGGCAGATATGAATCTAGAGTTCAGAGGAGAATTCTAGACTGAACATATATATTTAGAAGTCATTGCCTTATTTATGGTTTTTAAAGCACCAGACTGGATGAGTTCACCAAGAGAGTAGAGAGAGAAAAGAGTTCCAAGGACTGAGCCTGTAGCACTTCAATGTCAAGAAGCCAAGGAGAGGAAGAGAAATCAGGTTGGAGACAGAAGGATAGACCAATGAGCAAGGAGGACAACCAAGAGTGTGCATTTTTTTCCTAGAAGCCTGGGGTGGGGGGTGTTTTTATTTGTTTTTTTTAAGATTTTTTTTATTTATTCATTTGAGAGAGAAAGAGAGAGAGCACGAGCAGGGGGGAGGGGTAGTGTCAGAGGGAGAGGGAGAAGCAGACTCCCTGATGAGCAGGGTCCCCAAGGTGGAGCTCAATCCCAGGGCTCCGGGATCATGACCTCAGCCAAAGGCAGATGCTTAACTGACTGAGCCACCCAGATGCCCCTGGCAAAAGTGTTACTGAAAAGGGAATGAATACCTTTGCTAAATCCTACTGATAGTTCAAGTAAATTGAGGACTGAGCTGACCATTGGATTTGGCAATGTGATGGTCCATGATAACTTTGACAAGAGTAGTTTGGTGCAGTAGGGGGGCAAAGCCTCATTGGAGAGAGTTAAACCAAGTGTGTGAGGAAAGTGACTGGAGACAGCAGTGTAGAAAAAATTTTAAAGGACTCTTGTTATAACAAGGGAAGTGAAATGGCACAGGAACCAAAGGGAAAAGGAGGGATAGAGAAAGGACTTAGGAGACATAAAAGAAATAACAGGGTTGATGCTGATGAGGATGACCCAGGAGAGAGGAAGAATTGGCAATGCGAGGAAGGGGAGGGATGACTACCAGTACCAGGTCTTTGAGTTAGCAGGAGGGGATGGGAGTGAGCAGCAGATAGGCCATAATTTGAGAAACGTAAAACAGGAAAGGACCCTCAATCAGACTTCCAATGACACATATGTTGTGATTCTCTGGGTGCTCCCAGTGTAGCCCTGGCTCGATATCTTCCAGATGTGGACCATAAAGAAAACCCTCCCCTTGCTCAACTGCATGTCTGGCCTCTCACCCCGCTATGACCCTGGCTGGCTGTCCATGCCACGAATCCTATTGCCAAGTTTCTGAATGTTGCAAACACCCTTCTCCAATTTATGGGATGTGACTTTTCCTTAAAAGTAGCAAATACATTTCTTTTTCTCCTAATTCTGACATTTTTCACATTTGATGGATGTTGAATTATTCTCCCAAATAGTTTCTGGCAGGATGAAACCAAGTGAGCTTATTTTAGCTCTCTGTTGTTTTTCCTGTGGCATTTTCTCTTATGCCAACCCAGCTAAGGAACGAGGCATGGTGGTGAGTGGCTGCTGTGAAACTAGCAGGCTGTGCTCCTAATCCAGGAGGTAAGTCAGGGAGCAGTCCTGTGGAGTCCACAGAAACCACAAAGTTAAAAAAAATACTTTGTAAACAAAGCCACCAAAAAAAACAACAAAGGTTACATAAAGTCTCTGACTGGCCAGTTATATCATCTGAGATGGAGTACAAGAATTTTTAGCAAAAAAGCCCAAGGTATATATTGTAGGATGAAACCTTAATACCCTTGCCTAATCCGTTCAACCACTGTAGTGGTGACGCCTTGACTGCCAGGAGCATAAATATTTTGAAAGTCTTTGCCATTTGTATTATTATAAGAGTGAGTTTCTAGTTTCCATGTGATAGAATTGAAGTACATGCTGCTATAATTACCTTCCTATCTCTGGTTATGCTGCAGGAGAAAATATGGTTATGTGAATTCATTCAGAAACTTTAACAACAGCCTTCTATGTGTCAGGCGTTGTTCTAGCCAGCGGGGATTTTAAAATGATGAAAGCGTGCTTCCTGCTTTTCGGGATCTCACTGTCTAGTTGGGGAGACAAACAAGAAGGGAAGTGCAGTAGGTGGTAAATGCATTGAAAGTGATCGATAGGTGGGATGCCTGGGTGGCTCAGATGGCTAAGCATCTGCCTTCGGCTCAGGTCATGATCCCAGGGTCCTGGGATCGAGCCCCACATCAGGCTCTGTGCTCAGCAGGGAGCCTGCTTCTCCCTCTCCCTCTGCCTGCCTGTCTGCCTACTTGTGATCTCTCTCTCTCTCTGTCAAATAAATAAATAAAATCTTTAAAAAAAAAAAAAAGAAAGTGATCAATAGGTTATTAGACCTATCCTTAGCCCACCTAGGGGGTCTGTGCAGGCTGAGAGACCTCTAGAAGTTTCACAGATCATGGGAACACCAGAAACCAAACAGATGACAAGGAGATGAACAGGGAACCCATGATGTTCAACATTTCTGAACCACAGAGTAGGAAATTGGGATGGGTTGAGCCTTAGAGCTAGAGGGGTAAGCAAAGGTAAATAGGGGCCAGCCTTGAATGCCACATGAAGGCATCAAGTAGGTAGTGAACATCTCCTGGAGGCTTTAACAGGGGAGTGACGTGGTCAAATCTTTCTTTCTTTCTTAATTAAGTAAATAAGTAAGTAAGTAGGCTCTACACCTGACGTGGGGCTTGAACTCATGACCCTGAGATCAAGAGTTGCATGTTCTATTCAACTGAACCAGCCAGGTGTCCCTCAAATTTTTATTTTTTTTATTTTTATTTTTTAAAGATTTTATTTATTTATGTATTTGACAGAGAGAGACACAGCAAGAGAGGGAACACAAGCAGGGAGAGTGGGAGAGGGAGAAGCAGGCTTCCCGCCGAGCAGGGAGCCCGATGCGGGGCTCGGTCCCAGGACCCTGGGATCATGACCTGAGCCAAAGGCAGATGCTTAACAACTGAGCCACCCAGGCACCGCTCAAATTTTTATTTTAGATAGATTTCTGGTGAAGGGATTTTAGGGGCCGGTGTAAGTTGGATTGTCCAAGAAGCAGACCCCAAACCAAGGACTTGAGTTCAAGTCATTTTTTTAAGGAAATGATTTCACAAGAAACTACTAAGGAAGTAGAAGAAACAGGATAGGGAGAGGCAAGAAGCCAAGCAGAAGAGCCGTTTCAAGTTAAGTCCCAGACAGCCTGATCCTGTGAGGAACTCTGGAATATAAATTACACTTCAGAGTTGGCCCCACCTTAAGGCAACGAGCTGGGTTTTTGTACGCCCACACCAGTCAGTTGTCATCTACTGTCCAGCCTGGGGAAAATGAAGACTCTTGGGTAGTTCCTGTTTTCCCTATCGGCTAGCAGCTTCATTGCCAAAGGACAGTCCTCTTTCACTTACAGGCACTGGCAAAGCATGCAGAAGCTGGGGGATGTAAAAAACTGAGCTGCTGAAAGAGATGGAAGCAATTTGAACGGGGCACCAACAGTATCCATGGGGGAATAATTTTTGTTTGGTTGGTTTTGGAATAATTTTTGAACTATGTTTTAAATAAGTAATTTGTTCAATAGATAGCTTGAGCCCCGACCCCATTCCTAAATCTTACCCCATCCCTGACTGACATTTCACTTCTAAATGAGTGATGGCATCATCAGCATCCTTGGGCTAACTAAAGGGATAAAGGACAAAGTGATAATTGGGGATAGCGAGAGCACACATTAACAACTGGTAATGAAAAACAATGATTTTTTTTTTTTTTTTTTTTTTATTTTTTTTTTTTTTAAAGATTTTATTTATTTATTTGACAGAGAGAGAGATAGCGAGAGCAGAAACACAAGCAGGGGGAGTGGGAGAGGGAGAGGCAGGCTTCCCGCCGAGCAGGGAGCCCGATGTGGGACTCGATCCCAGGACCCCGGGACCATGACCTGAGCCGAAGGCAGACGCTTAACGACTGAGCCACCCAGGCGCCCAATGATTTTTTTTTTTAAGATTTTATTTATTTGAGGATGGGGGAGAGCAGAAGTGGGGGAGGGGCAGAGGGAGAAGCAGACTCCCTGCTGAGCAGGGAGCCCGCCTCTGAGCTGGATCCCAGGACCCTCAGATCCTGACCTGAGCTAAAGATGCCCAGTGAGCCACCCAGGCGCCCCGAGAAACAACGATACTTTTAAAACTGAGTCAAACATCTCCAATAGCAATATTTCCAAGTAAAAGAGTATGTATAAAAATGGCATTTACGGGGCGCGTGGGTGGCTCAGTTGTTAAGCATCTGCCTTCGGCTCAGGTCATGATCCCAGGGTCCTGGGATCAAGCCCCACATCAGGCTCCCTGCTCGGCGGGAAGCCTGCTTCTCCCTCTTCCACTCCCCCTGCTTGTGTTCCCTCTCTCGCTGTGTCTCTCTCTGTCAAATAAATAAATAAATCTTAAAAAAAAAATGGCATTTATCTGGTTTGAGATGAGAAACCAGTTAAGAGGGTGTTGCCATATGAGGGTGAGGAATGAAAAGGGCTCATTAGACCTGTCCCTTGGGAAGGGCAGCTGGGTGGGCTCTGCCCTTGGAACATGATGCCTTTTATTTTACACATAATGTCTATATCTCCAGAATAGGGGTGCTTGGGACTGGCTGACTTGCCACAGTTAATAATTACATATTTTTGGAGCTTCTGCTCATTAAATCTTCAATAGTCTAGACAGTATCTAAAGAAACAAGGCTCCTTGAACACTGTCAACTGTGCTGATTTAGCTTTTAACTTCATATTGGTCCCAAATCATAATCTGAGATAAATATTAAAAAGCAGATCTAGATCAATGGCTCTCAACAGGGGAGAGGGAGTGCAGTTTTGCCCCTCAGGGGACAATTGGCAATATTTGGAGATCCTTTGGGTTGTCGTAATGGGATTGTTCACAGAGTGCTGCTAAGTATCTAGTGGGGAGGGGCAGCGAGATGCTGGTAAGCATTGCACAATGCACAAGACAGTCTCCATCAACAAATAATGATCTGGTCCAAAATGTAAAACACAACAAGGTTATAAAATCCTGATTTAGATAGGTCTGTGGCAGTTGGAAAATCCTGCAACAACAATAAAAACAAAAAAAAGGAGAGAATATTGGGGAATATCCAACTTGGAGTCAAGTGACCGTATCTGAGCTCCTCTAACCTCTCTGCTTGGCAACTCATCCTATGTAATCCTTACCTCCTCATCCATCAAGGTCTGTCTCAAAAGCTCATCTCCTCAAACATACTCCTTCCCTCCTTTGTATCCCTGTTGCTTGGTGGTATGTCCATTATGACATCACCTTACTTTGCCTTGTGTTAGTGTCTTTTTGGAACTTGTCTCACTTCCCCCTATGTGACAGGAAGTCACACAGGGGCCTCCAAGTTTGACATTCCCCAATATTCTCTCCTTTTTTTTGTTTTTGTTTGTTGTTGTTGTTCGGTTGAATCAAATAAAAATGGATTAAGTTTAATGACTTGCTCAGTTTATATCTAGTGATGGGATGAGTGAGAGTAGACAATGATGTTTACTTTTAGTCTACTTTTGGTCTGTCGTTTTCAGTCTTCTCCCTGGAACATTTCAGTGAACTCAAGGGAATTGAATGATCCTTGTCCATTTTCCTTTTGTTTCACTGCCAGTTCCCTTATAAGAAGTGGCCCCAACCATGGAATTCTTTGGAAAACAAGTCCAGAACTCTAGTGAGTAGATAGTCAAGAATAAACACTGAAAGAGAGAATACTCCAAGCCTTATAATATTTAGATGTTTTCAGGTGGGGTGGTAGGCAGAATTATGGCCTCCCAATGATGCCCATGTCTAATTCCTGGAAACTGTGAATATGTTACATTACATGGCAAAGGGGAGTGAGGTAGCAGATGGAATTAAGGTTGCTGATCAGCTGACTTTGCAGTGATTGATTATTGGATTATGGGGGGGGGCAGTATAATCACAGGGATCCTTAAATGTGGAAGGGGGAAACAGAAGAAGTGTCAGAGTGATGTGAGACCTACCATTGCTAACTTTGAAGATGGAAGAAGGGACCGTGCATCAAAAGCAAAGTGGGTAAGCCGCTAAAAGCTGCAAAAGGAAGCATGTACTTCCCTTTGCATCCAAATGAAATCCACCCTGCCAAATTTTTTATTTTGGCCCATTGAGCCCTATTTCAGAATTCTGACCTCCAAAACCATAAGATAATAACATATGTTGTTTTAAGCCACTAAGTGTATGGTAATTTGTTACAGCAGCAATAGGGAACTAATACAGGTGGAAACTTAAGTTTGTTGTCTGCACAAATCAGGTGACCACTTTATGCAGCAATTCATAAAAAAATTGCATCTTACTGTACAATTTTCTAAAGTTTCTTCCTGATCACACAAAGTTCCTGACACAAGGGGGAAGAAAACTGGAAAACCGTAAACTGAGATAATTAAGGACAAGCCTGAATCTTATCAAGACTTCAACAACTGAAGTAAGAAAAATGGGGTCAAGATGGCCTTATTTTCCAGGCTCTGTTTCTTGAGACTCCCAGATACCTCATATTCAGAAAAAGAGTGGGAATAAAAAAGGTCTAGAGCTAAAACAAAACAAAACAAACAAACTTTAAAATACTATGCTTCCCCACCAGGGAAACCACTTCATTTGCATAAGACCGTAAGAATGGAGTGGGGGGGATTGGTATGGACAGAAGCGAAATGAAGTGGTGGGTCTGCTGACAACTAGTTAGGTGTCAAACTTGAAGGGGAACAAAAATGTTACCGAGTATTAAGACATTACTGAAAGTGTAAATGGACATAGAAAATAGTACTTGCCAGAATTTCTCTCTTGCAGAAAATGTGGAGAGCTACTCCGCTAAGCAATGTGGGGTAGGGACACCCTGCCTTTTAAGAAAAATGAGTCCTGTTGAATTCAGGGTATGAGAGGGTATGCAAGCTTGGAGCCATAGCTAGACTGCTGAAAACAGTAAATGTGAAGCTCAGAACACCTGCCCGCAATCCACCATCTCTATCCTTCCTTACGTGACCTTTCCTCAAAATAAACAGTGAATAGGTGCTTACAGAGTATCCTCTGGAAAGGGCGCTAACCTGTTATCCTGTCTCTGCTTGGCACTGGTGTTCGTGCTGTGTGTGTGATGAGATTCATCTACAGGGACGTTCAAGGTCATTTTTCTAAACTGAGGGTTTTTGAAGTAATCTCTGACTTTTAAGAGCCTAAAAATATTAACTTGTCTCCTTAGTTTTATTGTAACCACAGTCTTAGAAGTGACAAGTTGTTTGGTTGGCATGTCAGAATAGAGTTACATTTTAAATAGCCAGAACTTTTAAATGATTCTCACTTAGTATTACAGTGTTTACATGCTATACTACAACATCTTATGGAAAATATAAACAGACTAGCTTTCTTTCTTTCTTTCTTTCTTTTTTTAAAGATTTCATTTATTTATTTGACAGAGAGAGACACAGCGAGAGAGGGAACACAAGCAGGGGGAGTGGGAGAGGGAGAAGCAGGCTTCCCGCTGAGCAGGGAGCCCGATGCGGGGCTCGATCCCAGGACCCTGGGATCATGATCTGAGCCGAAGGCAGACGCTTAACAACTGAACCACCCAGGCGCCCCCAGACTAGCTTTCAAAAAAGAGATAATCCACACTAATTCTGGTAGTGCTCTGTTTTAAAGTGTATATATTTTGTGATGAGTCTGGTATGGAGAAGTTGGAATTAGAATGTAGTATTTTAGGTTTCAGATCCTAGATCCCCTTCTTACTGCTTAATCAAAATAAAAATGAGAAAACTCTGAGTTAGTAAAAAGTGTGCTATTCAGTTTTCCTGGTGCTTGGATAGAATTGGGAAAGGTGATATATAGGAGTTTTCATCCCCCAAAGAACCACCGTAACCCCTTTAAAGGATTGAAAATAATATAAAAGTAAGCTAAACTTTAAGTTTTCAACAGAAGGATAAGCATTTTAGTTATATAAAACGAATCAACAGGGTTTGAATACAGGCATTTAACTGTAGGTAAGAATAACTGAAGTAAGTTCAAGCCCCCCTCTGGCTTCTCTAAGAAAAGTCAATTACATCACGCAAGTGAAGAAAACCAGAAGGGAATACAGATGTTCAAAGAATCCTTTTCCTTCCCACCAGTGGCAGCTCCATGGGGTGGCTTGCGGGAGAGAAGGGAGATGGACTTTAGTTCACTATAACCTCCCCTGCCCCAAAGTCATCTTCCAAAACCAAACAAACCTACAAGTCAAAACGGTGATTGTTTGGCCAATGTAATTTCAGAAGAAGTTCTCCAGCCCATTTTGTCAACTCCATCCGTGTCCCTAAACCCTCCTTTATAGAAATCCTGGAGTCTTGACTGCTTCTCACTCAAGGACACAGTAAGGGGGAATTTAGAAGTCACGGCCCCACATTCTTGTGACACCTCATTAACACCTTGTAATAAAGAGTCATCTCTTTGACCTTGATATTTTTTCCAGAAAAGTGAATTATTCATATCTTCTGGTAGCCACATATGCTGCCCAGAAGCCACCCATTTATCTGACATGTTTTATTAAGGATACCAGATGTTCCTGCAGTAAGTTTTAGGTATCACACCCTCTGACAACAGAGTCTAAAGGAAAAACAGACCTTCAAGTAAATGTATACAGAGACTCCGTAAGCCTCTGTGGATGAAATTTATTTTCTGAGACATTAGCATCCAGAGGCCGAGAATTGCCCATTTCTACGTCATCAAGGGTAAATAACAATTTATTCACACACCTTCTCTTCCCTGCCACCCCCTTCCCTGGCTGCCCGTCTGCCCTCCCCCCACCCACTCTCCACTCCCCTAATAACTCCCCCAAGCCAGGAGTTATTGAAAGCTAATACAACTTGGAGTTTTACTGTCTATGTATCTGTTAAGTCAGGCTTTTGGACAATAGTTTCCTTTGATTCTCCCGATGTCTACACAGGCCAGGGTAATTAGTCATTAGCAATTATGTGCTGCTAATTACCATGAGTGTGAAGTGCCTGGGAGACGCCAACACAGGGTGTTAATAGCAATTTGTTTTGTGGCTTGGAGTGGTGGTTTGATTCCATTTCCTATTACATCCTCAGGACAGTGTATCTAAGTGGCATTGTAGATTTGAAGTGGCATTCAACTTTCAGCAGAAGACATTCTTCTTCCCACTTGGACATTTTCATGCTAAAACAGCCCATTTGTCAAAACTCTTAGCTCTCACGGTGACAGATGTTACACGATACACAACTAGGTAGAAGCTGGACCCCGACATCTTTTAGCTGTGCGGGCGCACACGTCAATATGCCATAAAATGCAGACACTTCCCCAGGGAATCTGGATAAACACTTCTTACTGAGCCTTTGCTGTATTGATTTGGAACAGGTGGGTTGCTATTTTTCTGATGTATTACGACAAGCAAAACAGCTACTAATCATAGCACCAAGAACTGTTGGTGTCTAATGCTGGTCTTTTTCGGTGTCACCCATTAAGTCACTGCTCTGCTCCTGAACAGAGACTAAAACTTTAAATTTTTAAAAAAGAGGAAAAAGATTAATTGGTAGTCCCGAGAGAGAATGTGAGGGCTTTTAAGACTAGGGTTCTTCTCTTCTTTTCTCATGCTTTCAGATCTTGGTCTGCACATCGCCGTCTGTCCTGAATTCTGGACATTTTCCTCGGCCCCAAACTTTGAAACCAGGTATCTGGGCAGCGTGTTAAGGAGGCAGGCAGGGGGAGAAGGGTTGGGCTAGCCAGTGCCCGTTAGGACCTGAAGCTGCCCTCGGCACCGTGAATCTTTAAGGTTGGTCCCTTTTCCCCACCTACGTGCTGCCATCCGAAGGCCCCGCGGATTTGTTTTCACCTGGTTTTATTTATATCCAAGAACACCAAGAACGTACACTGACTGAGCTCGCCCGTGTGTATCCCCGCGTCACGCACGCCATCCAGGCGGCCCTGGCACCTCGAACTAAGCATATCAAATGGCCCGAGTTTCGTGGTCTGATTGGGGAGCGGAGGCTGGTTTTGGGAAACAGAGTGCCAGAAAAAGGAATCAACGTTAGCTCAGAATGTCCCCGCGAAGTCCCCGAAGCAGCGTTGCCTTTCCTTCTCACAAACTCCACTTTCACGGTGTGGGGGCCCGGCCTGCCCCCCGTCTGACTTCAGCGCTTCATGGGGCCGGCCAGGTTTGTTTGCGTTTGGAAAGAGGCTGTAAAATGACTTCATTTCTTGAGTGACAGCTACACTGCTTACAAGGTGGCTGATGTAGACGGAATTCACGGAGTGTGAAACAGGCCTCTGTGGGTCAAAAGAGGAGAGGGAAAACCGCAGAGTGATTTATAGCCTGGAAGGCTCTATTCACAGATAATAGAGAGGAAGGAGCATGGTCCAGATCCAGAAGGGGCGGTGGCCTCTTGTCTCACGACTAGGTAGTGGGAAGCAAAGGTAGTTTCACCGGTAATTCCACGACATTTATATTCCTTCTTATAATATCGAAAATGCAGAAATTCCACCTGGAATTCAGAAATTGTGTCCTGGTAAAAAGATGCAAAATATAAGTACAGTGGTTAATAGTGTGGAACTTGGAGTCAAACATTCATACTCCAGCTGGCTGTGTCACTTGCTTGCTGTATGACCTTGGAAAAATTACTTAAACTCATCTATAAACTGAGGATAATAGTATCCATTTTACAGGGGCATTGTGAGGATCAAATGAAACATTGTTTATAAAATGTTCAGAGCCCTGTCTGACAGAAGAAATGCTGGGCAAACCAACATATAATTATTGTTTCGATTAATAGAGCAGGGGAAGGGAAAGAAATGGTGAAGGCAGAAAAAAGTATGATTTATACGGGTGCCTGGGTGGCTCAGTTGGTTGGGCGTAGACTCTTGGGTTTCAGCTCAGGTCACAGTCTCAGGTAGTGCGATCCAGCCCCCTGTCCAGCTCTGCACTCAGTGTGGAGTCGGCTTGGGATTCTTTCCCTTTCCCCCCTCCCTGCTCCTCCCCCTGCATGCTCACTCATGCTTACTGGTGTGCACACTCTTACACTCTCACTCTCTCTCTCCCTCTCTCGCAAATAAATAAAATCTTAAAAAAAACAAACAAACATATGGTTTATATATGACCATGGTTACTTGTAAAGATTTTTCCCTAAAGTGAATATATTATCATGAAGATTCAGTAAATTCAACCTATCCCAAAAGGGGACTTAGAAGTCCTTTGCATTCCTATCTGCAGGATGCAATCTGACATTTACTGCCACCTTATCGATTCAAGTTTGCAGGGACTTTTATCTATTCCAATTAATTTTCCTGGAAGCAGGCTCCACTGTCTCCGGCTAATGCCTGAGGATGGCCTCCTGGAGGAAGTATACCATGGCATGGAAGAGTGACAAAGGACTTAGTTCTCTTTCCCACTCAGTCATTTTTTTTTCTTTTTTCAATAGGTGACATAACTATCTAGTAAAGCAGCCAGGTATAAATATAAGTAATACTGGTAACACTGTATGTTTAAATAAATATAAAAGAACCTCATTCCCAAATTCTTAAATGACATAAAATTTAACTTTGATTTCATCTCCATGCTTAAAGAGAACACTTCTTTTTACTCACCATAAATCTTTACCTCTGGGTATTCAAGGGTCAGCAATTTTATTCTGATAAATACCCACTAATACTAAGTAGCCCAGAAAATAGTCCTATGACAGCTTCCTTAAGTGAGGGATAGGAAACTTTTGATAATCAGATAATATTTTATTTAGGGTCAAAGATTCAGATTTTATCCTCAGTACAAGCCTTTTCAATTTCACAAAGAAATAAAAAGCCTTCCCAAAAAATACATAAACATCAGAGAGAATTGAGTTCAAAATCCCTTGACTTTATTTAATTAGCCACCTATTCACACTTAATCAAAAGACAAGAAGTAATCTTAATAATGCACTCTCTGTTCTTAGAATACCTGGTTGCAGTTTTGTTTTTCTCAGTGTCTCCCCTGCTTTTACAGTTTTCTGATTCCTCATTCTATTTAAAAAGAGGAGAGATTTTAAACAACAAAAACAAACAAAAAAACATATAGTCTCTTAATATGATGGAAGCGGGTCATATTTTATTTTCTAATGAAACCTCTATTTTTTTTTTAAGATTTTATTTATTTATTTGAGAGAGAATGAGATAGAGAAAGAGAGCATGAGAGGGGGGAGGGTGAGAGGGAGAAGCAGACTCCCTGCTGAGCAGGGAGTCCGATGCAGGACTCGATCCCGGGACTCCAGGATCATGACCTGAGCCAAAGGCAGTCGCTTAACCAACTGAGCCACCCAGGCGCCCTCTAATGAAACCTCTTTCTAGCTCACTGCAGGCAGCCCTCTACTTTTATATACATTTCTGTAAATGTGTTTGAAGATCAGATGCGTGAACATGGAAAATCAGATTCACATGTTGTCATAGGCTGACTAGTGGCCCCCAAGGACACCCACATCCTAATCCCCAGAACCTGCAAATGTGTTACTTTACACTGTATAAGGAATTTCGCAGCTATGATTAAATTAAGGCATTTGAGCTACAGAGATTATACTGGATCATTCAGGTGGGCCCAATGTAATCACTAGGGTCCTTATGAGAAGGAGGCAGGATATCAGAGAGGAGAGGAGATGCTACACTGCTGACCTTGAGAATGCGGGAAGGAGCCTCTAGAAGCTGGGAAAGGGGAGGAAACAGATCTCCCCAGAGCCTCCCGAAGGAACGCATGCAGTCCAGCAGACTCCTTTTAGACTTCTGACCTACAGAAGTGTACGCTAATATATTTGTCATATTTCAGCCATTGCATATGTGGTAATATGTTGTGGTAGCAATAGACAATCAATATACGTGTTATAGGAGGCCTTTGGGTCCCAGAGGAATAAAATATATTAGAAAATTTTTTAGAGTTCCCCCTGTTGCTACTGCTTTCAGGAGCTGAAAGATTCTGCACAGGAAAGAATGTTGCCAGGTCCCGGGATGGGAGGGGGCGGGGTGTGTGTAGTGAGAGACTGGTCAGGCTGTCCCCTGGCATCGCAGGGCTTTAGGCAGTTAAGCTAGGTATTGCCCCATCTGCCTCCGGTTCTCTCTCCTGTCTCTGCCCACTCGTGCACTGCCTCTCACCCTGCCGTCTTTAGATCGTAGGCAATTCTGATAACTAACCAGCCTCGTGCAGATGCCAGGGGTATGCACATGAAAGGGGTCTCTCTTCCTCGGACAGCCAGTCAAGTGGTGCTCTGGTCTACCATCCACCCCAGTGCCTACAACTAACGACCAGCTAAGCTGCACCTGGCTGATTGCCAAGCCAACCTACCTTTGCTCCATGCCTACCCTTGAGAATTATGAGGAGGCAGGGTAAGGCAGGACAAGGGGATGATACCTACCCTGGATGTTTTCCTTGTGTAAGCCAGCAAGCTCAAGGGCCCCGGCATACGAGAGGCTTGGTGATGGGGCTGGCGAGCAGAACGGTAGCGCAGGTTGGGGGCACAGGCAGGACGTGCCTGTCAAAGGTTTTTAAGCAAAGATACATACTTGTTTCCACATTCACCCCAAATTTCTGCTCAAGGAGTAATAGAAAATGATCCAAAGAACTAGTTCAGAAAGTCTAGGGAACAAAGGCATAATTCATTTAATACGGTTTGGAGGTACCCCAGTCTGCTTCATAGCTGACAAATTGAATAGCAAATATGGCCTTCATCACTTTATGATTTTTTGAAGATTTTATTTATTTATTTGGCAGAGAGAGACACAGCGAGAGAGGGAACACAAGCAGGGGGAGAGGGAAAAGCAGGCTTCCCATAGAGCAGGGAGCCCAATGCGGGGCTCGATCCTGGGATCACAACCCGAGCCGAACGCAGACGCTTAACGCCTTAACTGAATAGCAAATATGGCCTTCATCACTTTTAAATAGAGGTTAAGTTTGATAGTATTTTGTAAAGATGGGGTGTTGCGGTAGATTGGTCACATTCAAACTGGAATCAAACCCCTTTTTCTCCCTAAATTTAATGATCTAGAAAGCTAGTCTCCCAATCAAACTAATATTCTATTGGCCTAAAATCTTTGTGTTAACGGGCTGCTGACTTTGATTCTAAATAGTTAATCCTTTATACTATAGAAGTGGTTTTATTATCTATTTTAGATTTCAATTTTAAGGGCTCAGATTTTTTTTTCCAACTGGGCCAGGAGAGGATTCCAAATATTGAGACAAAATTTGGTTTCATGAGGAGCGCCTGAGTGGCTCAGTCGTTAAGCATCTGCCTTGGGCTCAGGTCACGATCTCAGCGTCCTGGGATCAAGCCCCGCATCGGGCTCCCTGCTCAGCGGGAAATCTGCTTCTCCCTCTCCCTCTACTACTCCCCCTGCTCGTACTCTCTCGCTCGTACTTTTTCTCTCTCAAATAAATAAAATCATTAAAAAAAAAATTTGGTTTCATGAAAGGCAGAAGAAGATAATAGAAAGAGCCCTGATCTTATCCCCAGAAGACTTTAGTTCTCTGCTCTGCAGCTTCTTAAACACCGGCCAAAGCATTTAACCTCTCTGAGGCTCTGTCCACATTCATAAACTAAAATAATCATAGTACCTATCTCTTGGGGTTATTCTGAGGAGTAAATGAGATACTCTACGTGAAATGTCTAGCATAATGCCTGGCACATGGGATATACTCAAAAAACATTAGTAATTCTTGGTATTTTATTTTTATCACTATTATCTTTTTTCTCTCTCTCTTACTGAGTTGTTTGGAAGCCAAATGAGGTCACTGCCTCCAAACATTTATTGAGTTCTTGCTATGTGCCAAGCATTACAATAGATACAGAATACAGATGTGAGTGCCTTCAAGGAACTTGCACAGGAAAGGCACGATTTGATACCTATTAGGTACCACAGGAGAATCAGCAGAAATAGAAGACATGACAAGTTTATAGGCAAGTCAACAACCTAGTTAATAAGATAATAAAGCACATGAAACAACTTAATCAACTCAATGTATATATTGGCATCATCTTTGTGGGAAGTCAGACGAGGGAAGGATCAATGGGTAGAGCTATATTGCCTACCCTCGGTGATGGCAAGAGATAGAGTGAGAACCATGATCAGTAATTATGGCTGAAGATGAGACACTGAGAGAATCATTTGCTAGGACCCTTCTAGAAACCAGCAAGCAAGTGAACTTCAAAAGCTTACTTGACCCTGCTTTGCACCCAAGCATTCTTCCCAATTCTATTTTCTACTGACGAACTTTTCTTTTTTTCTTTTTTTAAAGATTTTATTTTTAAGTAATCTCTACACCCAGTGTAGGGCTCCAACTTGTAACCCCAAGATCAAGAGTCCCATGCTCTACCCACTGAGCCAGCCAGACGCCCCTAGACTTTTCTTATAAAAATAATTTGTCCTCATTGTAGAAAACTCAAAAACATAAAAACAAAATAAAAATTGTTTATCATTCAATACTACAGAGATAAAAACTAGGAATAATCTGCCTTTTCTCTAGGAATTTCTAGAAAAGTTAGGATTTCACATATGTACCTGAGATGGCCACTGAAATTACCCTCAGCCCTGAGCTTATAGAGTAGGTTGGCTCAAGGCCCCTCCCACCTCTCACTGGAGTTAACAGTTCATTCTCTAAGATTGCTTCAAGTTCCCAGGGGTTTACAGTCTCATAACTGGCTCTCAGTCCTGATTCTACTGATTTTAATCATGAGTCCACCTTCTCAAGCTGTTCTTTTTTCTTTATTCCCCACCAGTCTAACGGTGGAACTCTACCCCTATGGTTTGATTTTTCTCCCCTGAGACTGTCACATAAGACATTCCTGTATTGGGGCACCTGGGTGGCTAAGTCGGTTAAGCATCTACCTTCAGCTCAGGTCATGATCCAAGGGTCCTGGGATCGAGCCCTGTATTGGGCTCCCTGCTCAATGGGGAGCTTGCTTCTCCCTCTCCCTCTGCTGCTCCCCCTGCTTGTGCTCTCTCACTCTCTCAAATAAATAAATAAATAAATAAATAAATCTAAAAAAAAAGACATTCCTATATTTAGCAGACTTTACCAAATGAGAAAATGGAAGTTTATATTGAATATATGAGACTTAAAATTGAATATTAATATCCCTTTCCTAAAATCTTTTATCCCACCAAGGAGCATTTTTTACCACCTCTCTCTGTAGGATCCAGCCTCTATCTTCAATGTTATTCAGAATTGCTTTGTCAAATGATCCCAAGAGTGCACTGGGATTTTGATTAGAGTTATATATTAATTTATGGATGCTTGATACATATTCAATATTGGACATCTCATATCCTTCTTAGTCATTTTTAGTCACTCTCAGTTTCAATTGTGCACTGATTTTTTTTTAAATTAAGTGATGGCCATGTATATGTACTTTAATTAGTCACCTTATGAGCTATTGTATTAGCCTTAATAGTTTTGTTTTGTTTCTCGTTTTAATAGTTTTTTTCTTTTTATTTTACATCTTTGAGGCACCCTAGGTAGAAGGTAATATAATTTATAAATAGTACATGTATTTTGCTAACTTATTTTCAATTTTTATACCTCTTTCTCTTGCACCTGTGCATTGGGTTAGGAATTTCAAATTAATGTGAAATAATAGCAATGATAGCAGGCATCATGGTCTTGCATCCAAAAATTTCAAAGACTATTGTATAGTAGTGGTCTCCAAGTCCTCACTGGGCTTCTACCCCCAGGCTTCCTTCAAAGGCATGCCTACCTCCACCCTCTAACCAGAAATACAAAGCTTAAGTTGCACTGTCCAGTCACCTCATTAGCAGCTCTGATCACCTTCGACCTCTTTGCAGTATTTGATGACTGACAATTCCTTCTTCAAATTCTCTCCTTCCTGGGTTTCCATGACACCACATGATCTTAGTTTTATTCTTTTCTCTCTTTATTCACACACTCCTCTGTTTTCTTTCCCATTCTTCTCTTCCTTCATGCAACAGCATTTGTTTTCTCCTTTGTCCTCCTCTCTAAGCCTTTTCCATTAAGGAACTGTTCTTTTTCTTGCACATACGGCTCCAGCTCTTGACCTCTCACCTGAATGTGAATCCTGCCTGTATCTGACTACTGTCTGAACACCTCTACTAAGACATTCTGCAGGAAATGCACATTTGTGTCCAAAATTAAACTTCTGATTGTTGCTCAAGTCCACTCCATCTTCTGGTTTCCCATTTCCCACACACACCCCAAAAAGATTATATCTCAGAATTACTTTGGACATATTTTACCTACATTTATACTCCTTCCTAACTCCAAATTTTGGAACATTCTGCTTTCTCTACCTAATACCTTACTCCCTTCTATTTGCCAAATTTTATTCGTCGTAAAAGGTTTAGGTTCCTCCTGCCTGTCTCAAGTGGCCAGACATGACTGACTACTCCCATCCACACCAGTGTCCTCCTTTCTGCATTTCCCTAGCACTGGCCTGTTCCACTTGTGGTGGCCGCGGACACCCCGAGGAAGTGATGGGCCTGAATTCAAAGCCAGGTCTGTCCGATTCTAGAGTCCGTGCTCCTTAACTACTGGGTCTTGTCCACTGATGGGTTTTAATAGCTGACTAAAACAATCTCCTGATAAACAGAAATATATTTCAGGTAAAACACTAGCCCTTCACAAAAAATTTAATATAGTGGAGGAAATGCATATGATGTATTATTTCTGCTTGATATTATTGTACTTGCTCTGCAGGATGATGATGCCATTGAATTATACCACCATTGAGAGGTGCAGTTACAAGTGCTATTTATGGGAGCCTGTTCTGGACCGTCCTCATCCTTTGCTCATGGCCTTCCCTCCATGGATCAGCCTTCCTGGCTCCTCTTTGCCTAGCTAATTCCTACTCCTCTTTAAGTATCAGCCAATACTTCACTTTTTAAAGAAAGCCTTTGATGCCCCTCTTGACCCTCCCCCACACCACAACTGATTGATCTAGAAGAGAGTTTCTCAATCTCAGCACTATTTACATTTTGTACTGGATGGTTCTTTGTTATGGGGGGAGGGGCTGTCCTATATGCTGTAGGATGTTTAGCAGCATTCCTTGGGTCCAGCCACTAGATACCAGGAGCACCCTCTCCACCCCCACCAGTCATAACAATAGAAAATATCTCCAGACATTGCCAAATATCCCTTGAGGGGCAAGACTGCCTGCAGTTGAGAATCACCAGTCTAAGATGAACATGTGACCCAAACTGGGTTGATTTGAGTTCCTCCCTGGGGATTTTTAGATTATAATTGAAAAAGGGGATCCCGTCCTCTCTGAGTCAGACCAGAGGTTGATGTGAGGCTTCGAACTGATGGAGGCCTTGCTTCTTGACCTCTCACCTGAGTGTGGAGAGAGCTGGTCTGTGGTAAGGGAGAATAAAGCCTACACGTGGAAAAAATGTACAAGACCCCTGGGGATATTCTAGTGCCTGGTTCCAGTTGGTACCAAGTTCTTGCTGTAGCTCCGTCCTTCCCAGAGCATTGTTATTCCAACTTTCTATCCCTAAGCCAGTAAATATTAATACTTTTGCCTAATCAATTTTTGAATTGGGTTCATGGCTCTTAAAACCATAAGATTACAATACTCCTCTTTTATGCTCCCTCAACAGTGTGTGCTGTATTTACTTAACCTGTTTCTACAACTAGACTATAAACTCCTTGAGAACAGGAACTTCTCATTCACTGTTATGTCCCTAGCACCTAATACGCGACTTGGCACATGGTAGATAAGCAATAAATACTTGTGGAGTAAATTTAATTAATAAATGGATGGATGGGTGGATGGATGAAGCAAGATATGTTATTCTCTGGCTCTCTTATACCTTTGCTGTGTCCCATCCTTTATGCCTCCAGAGGAGCTAAGCGTGGGTCCCCTGCATAATTCTTTTTTCTGAACACTGACTGTTTAGGAACCACAATGTTCAAAAAAATCACAAGGACTAGTTACCATAGCCTCAAGGGCAATGCATGACTAGATGAATTCCTCTGGCAGTAAGGAAATAAGATGGAGCCAAATCCACCAGAGAAGAATCTGTGATGCAAGAGGCATCACATGACGAGAGACAATCCTCTGGCAGCGCGGCCTGAGATCTGTCTGAGCCAGGCAGGAAGGAATCCCAGCCATTATCAGAATCTAGTGTAACTGTAAAATATGACCTAATTAAGAGGTGTGTCAGCAACAGATTGAGAGTGTTCCCTCATACTTTTCTTAGAGCAATAAACAGAAAAAACAATTGCATTCTAATGTAAGGGTAAAAATAGTGACCACCTTATTTCAAATTAACTGATACACTCTCACTAAGGACTCTGCCTGGAAAGTAGCATGAGCCAAATAAATGGTGGCTATTGGTATTATAAATTTGATTTTGATTCCCAAAGTAGGTTTTCTCATTTTGGAAATCTTTTTTCTTCTTCACAGGTGAAAGTGTCTCCAGAGAAAATCTTGGGGGGAAAATGAATTTTTTTTTTCTCCTAAACCTTCAATGAATTTAGACGTTATTTTTCAAAAGCTTTTTTAAAAAAATCCTCATACTTCCAATTATGGCAATCTAATGAGTGAAAGGGGTTTTTCAAATGTCTTACTGTAAGTGAATCTTACGTTAATAGCCGGAAGTAAAGGATGTCCAAAAAATAAGTTCCTTCAACAAAAATTTATTCTATACCTACTAAGTATCAGGCAAATTCACTGCCCTCATGGAGCACACAGATGAGCATCTGGAAAGGCATTGAAAATTTCTGCAAATATAATGATGATAATACTGAGAAGGAATACAAACTGTTTCCTAAGGGGGTGCCTGGGTGGCTCAGTTGGTTAAGAGACTGCCTTCAGCTCAGGTCATGATCCTGGAGTCCCAGGATCGAGTCCCACATCAGGATCCCTGCTCAGCAGGGAGTCTGCTTCTCCCTCTGACCCTCCCTCCCCAATGCTCTCTCTCTCAAATAAATAAAATCTTAACAACAACAACAACAAAACTCTTTCCTAAGGGTCTGGAAGATTGGTTCACAAAGCCTTTTTTGAGTATGGGGTATTTATACCAAGAACTAAAGAATAAGGCATCTATGTTAAAGTTGGGGTCAGGGGAGGTCTGGAGAATTGTGGGAGATGACAGAGAAAAGACAGGAGTAGGGGCCAGAACATTAAGCTAATGTATTCCAGGCAAAGTCCCAAGGTAAGAAGGAGTGGGACTCCTCATTGAAAAGAACTGAGAGGCCAGTTTCTGGAATGGAAAGAGTGAGGGACAGAATGACATGAGATGAATACAACTTGGCAGAAGGAAGATCATACACAACCTTAAGGATTCGAGCCTTTATCCTAAAGCCAATGGGAAATCATTGGAGTGTAAGGAGAGAAGTAATACAGTCACATGTGCTTTAGTGGGAGGGTAAAAGACTGTCACAGAATGCAGTTGAAAGATGATGGTACCTTAGAACTTAGCAGCATTCCTTGGTGGTGACCATGACAGTTTAGGGAAGTAAATGGATTGAAGTGTGTAGGAAATAGACTGGAAAAGTCCTGGTGATTAATGAACTGGAAGAGGGGGCATGATAAGGAAGAGATAAGGATAAATCAATGATGACTCCTAGGTTTCTGGATTAAGCAACTGAGTGGATGGTGGTGGCCTTTACTAAAATAGAGAACACTTGAGAAGATAAAAATTTGCAAGTAGGAAGACAATGAGTTCTGTTTCATTTATTTAATTTATTTTTTAATTTATCTGAAAGAGAGAGAGTGAGCAAGAGAGAGAGCACAAGCAGGGGGAGGGGCAGAGGAAGTGGGAGAAGCAGACTCCCCGCTGAGCAGGAGCCTGACATGGTGGGGCCCGATCCCAGGACCTGGGGATCATAACCTGAGCTGAAGGCAGACATTTAACCAACTGAGCCACCCAGGCACCCACTGAGTTCTGTTTTAGAAAACACTGAGTTTTGAATGCCTATTATGAAAAATCTTATAGACATATCCATTTGACCACTAGATAGACAGATAGGAAGTTCTGGGAAAAGTCTTTGCTGGAGAAATGGATTTGAGAATCACCAGCATGAAGATGGAAATGGGAGCCTCAACAGCTTATGAGATTCCCCTAAGGAGAGTTTGTAAAGTGACAGCAGAGGAAGTCAGGATGGAATCCTTCGGAACTCCCAAGTGACATGAAGAGCAGAGGAGAGCCATCAAAGGAAACTGAGAAGGGGCAACCAAAGTAGGCAGTCACCAGGAGAGTGTAACGTCACAAAACCAGCGAAAGAGAAGGTGTCACAGAGGGGTGATCAGTTGCGTCAAACACTACTAAGAAGTTGAGATTTAAGTCTGGATTTAGCAGCAGGAAAGTCTTTGTCAACCTTAATAAGAATATACTCAGATAAGCAAAGGCAGCAATCTCTTAGGGAGAAGATGAAAGACCTCTTGAGGCCAGACCAGCTGTTTTTATAGCAGGCTATGCTTTATCCCTAGAGTGGACCAAAAAGTCACTTTGGGTGCTGTGACTACAAGAAACCTACTGAGATGGGAAAAAAAAAATTATATAAGGGGAAATGGAAGCATGTGGACAATTTATGTAGTGGGCACTACAGGAAATTTTGTATATTTCTTTTATTATACTATTGTATAATACTTCATAAAATTTTCAAGGGTATACCTTGGGGGAAAAATAGTATTCCTAGAGGAAAAGGGAATGCGGACACTAAACTGGGAGGTGAGGAATGCAGAGGACAAAATAGGTTGTTAGAAATAGAATTCACTGGGGTGCCTCGGTGCCTCAGTCAGTTAAGCATCTGCCTTTTGCTCAGGTCATGATCCCAGAACCCTGGGATGGAGCCCTGAGTGGGGCTCCCTACTCCTCAGGGAGTCTGCTTCTCCCTCCACCCCTCCTCCCACTCGTTCTCTCAATCTCTCTCGCTCTCAAATAAATAAATAAAATCTTAAAAAAAAAAAAGAAATAGAGTTCTTTGGACATGTCTGACATAAGGGATAGAGCGTCAAAGCAGTGCTACGTGGGAACCTTCAGTCTGGGAAGGTATGAGAGTGTTTGATATTGATGCAAAAAAGCTGTAGAGGGCAAGATTAGAGTCCTGCGGAGAACAGAAGACACAGAGCGCTCAAAGTTCCCATAAAGAGTAGGATGCTTCAGACCAGAAAGGAGGTCCAGGGGGAAGGGGAAGGCTGTCATCATGGTGGTTTGGGGACAGGACGTTGACAGTGATCTCGTCAAACCACTCTAGTTTCCCTGGGAGGTTGGAGGTGAGGTCACCAGTGAGAATAAGAGGGGACAGCAGGTGGTCAAGGAGCTGAAGGGAGTGGAGAAGGGCTGCAATATGTTTCGAAGAGCTCTTTATTAGAGTAAGCGTGGTTTGGGTCTGAGGAGCTTGTAGTCTTGACTGTAACTACTCTTCACAATTAAGGAGTAAGTACCTACTCAGGAGCCTTGACATGGTTTACATTATACTCTAGAGATCAATTAAAAAAATGATATTAGTCTCAGAAAGTTAATGATCGCAGTGGAATATATAAAACATTAATTACCATTAACATATCTTTTGATTAGTTATATATGTGATTACATTTTAACACTTGAAGTTATGTTTTTAAAACTTCACATAAACTTGCCACAGTTTTATGTTGGGCCTGTATAAGAATGTTCTTTTCATCAAAGTGATTTTAAGTGGATTTTGCCCCTGTCCTTTTGCAGTATTTTATTACTTTTCTGCTATTTTCTAACCCATGTCATAGTATATTGTTGTATATCCATTCTTTAAATGCTTTCTAGACTCTCCTACCCTTCTGAATAAACTGCCTACTACTAATACAATACAACTTTCTTCTCCCAACACACTAATTTCCCCTTTATTTAATGGCAATAACTAATATATATTGGGTGACACATTTTTCAAACTGCTATCATATACATTACCCTATTTATCACCAAAGCAAACTGAGAATTATATTTTTGATCATTATTCTATAGATAAAGAAACTGATAACTTGCTCAAAATTACATGACTAGCAAAGAGCAAAACTAGGATTTGAATTCAAGTCTTTTGATCCTTCAGCTCAAGGCACTACACTATACCAGTGTTTCCTAAGTGGTGTATGAACAGACTTTTTTTTTAACTTAAAGAGGTCTGTATTTTAATACAACTATGCGCAAATTATTTGAATTAAAATTTGGTCAGTTTGGGGCGCCTGGGTGGCTCAGTCGGTTAAGCGACTGCCTTCGGCTCAGGTCATGATCCTGGAGTCCCGGGATCGAGTCCCGCATGGGGCTCCCTGCTCGGCAGGGGGTCTGCTTCTCCCTCTGACCCTCCTCCCTCTCATGCTCTCTGTCTCTCATTCTCTCTCAGATAAATAAATAAAATCTTTTAAAAAAATAAAAATAAAATAAAATTTGGTCAGTTTGAATAAAAACACTAAGTAAATAATAATGGAGATGGTATGCAGATTTGGCAAAATTCATAAATATATGTGTGCATGAATGCAATTTCATAATCTTCATAATCACTGAAAGATGAGCAAAAACCAGGGTAATTCTCCTATTATAAGATAAAGGATAAGTCAGGGCACCTGGGTGACTTAGTCGTTAAGCATCTGCCTTCAGCTCAGGTCATGATCTCAGAGTCCCGGGATCGAGCCCTGCATCGGACTCCCTTCTCACCGGGAAGCCTGCTTCTCCCTCTTCCACTCCCCCTGCTTGTGTTCCCTCTCTCACTGTCTCTCCCTCTGTTAAAAAATAAATAAAATCTTTTTTTTTTTAAAGATTTTATTTATTTATTTGAGACAGAGAGAATGAGAGGGAGGAGGGTCAGAGGGAGAAGCAGACTCCCCGCCGAGCAGGGAGCCCGATGCGGGACTCGATCCCAGGACTCCAGGATCATGACCTGAGCCAAAGGCAGTCGCTTAACAACTGAGCCACCCAGGCGCCCAAATAAAATCTTTAAAAAAAAAGATAGAGGATAAGTCAGTGAAGGATGTGACCTCAACTAGGGTAATACAGAGGTGTGCCTGCCCTTTAGCAAACCTGATATTTAAATCCAACACCCTCTCCTCTAAGAAAAAATCAACTGAAGGGGAAATTATATTACAAAATGACCTTTCATTATGAAGATCTTTAATAATTATAGGTAACATTTATGTGCCTGGTGCTTTGCTCTCAGCTCATGGGAGCCTTCTACCATCTTGTTGAGTAAGTACGTTTATTAATTTAACTTTTCAGATGAGGAAGCGCAGTAAGATTTCAACCTGTTATCAAATTAATAAACTAAGTACATGTAGTTTTGTGGAGCAGCAGATTCCACATTAAGCAGCAGCAATTAATGACAGCGTCTAATGAACACTCTGTAAAGGTTTTGTTTCCCCTTTCTTTCTCTAAGAGGAGACCCAGATTCTTTTTTTTTTTTTAAGATTTTATTTATTTATTTGAGAGAGAGAGCAGGAGCAGGGGTGGGGTGGGAGGGGGTGGGCAGAGTGAAAAGCAGGCTCCCTGCGGAGCAAGGAGCTGGATGCGGCACTCAATCCCAGGACCCTGGCATCAAGACCTGAGCTGAAGTCAGACACTTAACTGACTGAGCCACCCAGGCGCCCCAGGAGACCCAGACTCTAACCCTGTTTCTACCTATCACTAGCTGAGTCACGGTCCTTAAACAAATCACTTAAATTCTAGGCCTTGTTTATCCACATCTATTAAAAAAAAAAAAAGTTGAATTTTGCCATTCCTAATATCCTCTTTATTTCTAAAACTCTATACCTTTACCCTTCAAATTATTAGTAATATTTCTGTATGTCAGGTCAGGAATGCGTAGACTGTATAAGTCAGATGTATTGCTGAGGACCTAAAGCTAAAATCAAGAATTGTTCTCAATTGTTCTGATAGAGCACCAGCATTATAATTCCTATCGCTTGTCCTAAAAGAAAGAAACTGGGTTAACAGACCTATTTCAAGCAATAGGACTGGAGCAATTATTAATGCACAGCACTTGAAGTGATAACCCAGAAAACGAACAAACATTTCTGGAGCAACCATTCCAGCACGACATTCTGGAGGGACACAAAAAGATAGTCTTGTCCTTAATAAACTCCTGGACAATTGAGGAAACAATCGAAAACCCATGAAAATGTAAATTGCTGATCAAGGTGTAGAGTTGGAAAGGCCCTTTGACCTCGTCTAGTCACAGATTCACAGAATGGGAGAGCTGAAAAGGATCTTAGCAAAGGATGCATCTCTTCCCCTCCCTGTACCACCCCTCATATGTGGATGAGAAGACCAGGAGCCAGAAGAGTGAGATCACCGGTCCGCAGTCAGGCAGTGTGTTAACTAAAGAGCCGGGATTAGGCACTCAAGAGCCATGGTAGGTCAGCTTAACTGGAGTGGAAAACTCAGGCCAAAGAATGGTTGCCAATTGGGTTGTGTTGTGGAGGCCTTTCCGTATCATATCTGGGCCCTGAGAAGCACCAAAAGGTCTTGATGGTAGAGAAGATTTCACTGGACAGTCCAGAAGTTACTGCATGGAAAAGAGCCGTTAACAATTAAGCATGTCTCTGCGCTGATGTGGAGCCATCAACACGCACTGTTTTAAAAAAAAAAGAAAGAAAAAAGCAAGGTGTACGAGTCTGTGTCTGTGTGTGCACACATGTGTGTAAATGCATAAAAATTCTCTGGACAGATAGGTAAAAACCTGCTTTATTGCATTTGCAGGGAAGGAAACTGGACGGCTGGAGTGCAGGTGTAGGAGCTGGGTACATTTTTCATTGTATGTTCTTTTGAACATTTTTATTTGGGGGACTTTTCCATCTATTACATAAAATCATCACTTATTAAGAAGGTATTTTTGTCTGGTCTGAAAAGCTCTTTTTTTTTTTAATTAGATAAAATTTTTTTGAGGTAGATACTACCTTTTGGTGAAGTCATTGTCTGACTACGGAGTGATAAGATCAAGGCTAATTATACAGTTGCTGCCTCATTCATATTCAGAAAATGTTAGAAAGGGTGCAATATCCTGACATTAAAAGTTGATTTATTTCTCCCTGTGCTTGCTCTCCAAGCAATGACTACAGTTGTTGAAAGAGAGCCAGATACTGTCACACACAACTCAGATGGGAATCTAAACGTGGCCATATCCTCCCACAGCTGGCTGAGGACTTAGTGTGTGCTATAAATAGCAAGGACAAATAAAATCAATCCGGCTTTCAAAATGCAGTTCATGAGATATCTGCAGAAAAGTGAACTTGATAACATATTGGAATCTTTCTGTAATGGAATTGGAAGAGAGGAACAATAAGTTTCATCAGCCTTTGCCTTCCCTAGTTGTCTAGTTTTAAGACCACAACTGGACCCATAGCTCATCCAAATCCACTGAGCAAGCCCTGTTTTAGCAGGCTTAAACTAGTTCTGTTCCTCCAGAGAAAGACCCTCCCAGCTGAGTTTGGGTGATGGAGGAACATCTGCTCCATCCAAGATAATGTTTCACAGCTTTTGTGAATGCCTCCTCAGCCTCATAATTGCCTATTTTAGCTAGGTTTAGATTTTCTAGAAAGTAAAAAAGCATCTACCCAGCTGCTTTGGGGGTAGCAGAAGTAGCAGCATGACCTGCTCCTCTAGAAATTCTGCCCAGTAACTCGCCTCTTCAGGAAATTTTCCTGCCTGCTTTATAAACCTGAGTCAGACCCTGATGCTCACAGGTTCAAACTGATCATAAGGAGCAAGTTTCAGATTGGCTCCACCTCCATTCTAGTTGCTTTCTACCGGGCTGGCGGTTCAGAACCAACAAAGGAATTTGGGGGAAAATTAGGAACCTGGGTCTTACCTGTCTCTAAATCTCCGGAGCTGTGCAGAGCCCTGAGGAGAGCAGGGCGGGTGGTGGAGAGGATGAGGAAACAGTGAAGTATGGGAGCACCCTGGAGAGTTGAGCAAGGGCCAGCTCATTCATGGCCTCTAGGCCAAGGTGTGCATTTTGATCTTCAGGCTAAGAGCAGAAGGGAAACCATTGGAGGCCTAGGGAGAAGGATTGCTCAAGTTTATGCTTGCTTTTTTAATCCACCTGGCCATAGTACCGGGACTTGGCAGAGGGGACAAAAGTCGATGGATGTAGCCCACTTGGAAAATCCAGGCATTCCCACCCACAGTGCAGGAAGGTTCCTTTTACTCCACATCCTTGCTAACACCTGTTGTTTCTTGTGTTGTTGATTTTAGCCATTCTGACAGGTGTGAGGTGATATCTCGTTGTGGTTTTGATTTGCATTTCCCTGACGGTAAATGATGATGAACATATTTTCTTTCTTTTTTTTTTTAAAGATTTTATTTATTTATTTGAGAGAGAGAGTGAGAGAGAGAAAGAGCACAAGAGGGGGGAGCGGGAGAGGGAGAAGCAGACTCCCTGCTGAGCAGGGAGCCCGATGCGGGACTCGATCCTGGGACTCCAGGATCATGACCTGAGCCGAAGGCAGTCGCTTAACCAACTGAGCCACCCAGGTGCCCCATATTTTCATGTGTGTGTTGGCCATCTGATTGTCTCCTTTGGAGAAATGTCTGTCTGTTTATGTCTTCTGCTCATTTTTTAAATTGGACTATTTGTTTTTGGCATTGGGTTTTATAAGTTCTTTATAGATTTTGGATACTAACCCTTTATCAGATATGTCATTTGCAAGTACCTTCTCCCATTCGGTAGGTTGCCTTTTAGTTTTATTGATTGTTTTCTTTGCTGTGCAGAAGCTTTTTATCTTGATGAAGTCCCAATAGTTTATTTTTGCTTTTGTTTCCCTTGCCTCAGGAGACATATCCAGAAAAAAGTTGCTACGGCCAATGTCAGAGAACTTACTGCCTATGTGCTCTTCTAGGATGTTTATGGTTTCAGGTCTTACATTTAGGTCTTTCATCCATTTTGAATTTGATTTTGTGTTTGGTGTAAGAAAGTGGAGGTCCAGTTTCTTTCTTTTGCATGTTGCTGTCCAGTTTTCCCAACACCATTTGTTGAAGAGACTGTCTTTTTTTCCATTGGATATTCATTCCTACTTTGTTGAAGATTAACTGACCATAGAGTTGAGGGTCCATTTCTGGGTTCTCTATTCTGTTCTATTGATCTATGTGTCTCTTTTTGTGCCAGTACCATACTGTTTTGATGACTATAAAAGGAGGGGGGTGGGGGTTGGGTTAAATAGGTGATGGGGATTAAGGTGTGCACTTGTTCTGATGAGCCCCAAGTGATGTATGAAAGTGTTGAATCACTATATTGTACACCTGAAACTAATATAACATTGTATGTTAACTAATTGAAATAAGAATAAAAACTTTTTTTTTAAGATTTTATTTATTTATTCATAAGAGACAGAGAGAGAGAGACAGGCTCCCAAGGAGCAGGGAGCCCGATGTGGGACTCGATCCCAGGACTCTGGGATCATGACGCCAGCCGAAGGCAGATGCTTAACCATCTGAGCCACCCAGGCACCCAAGAATAAAAACTTTTTAAAAAAATCCAGCCAGTGTGGCCTAGGAAAGAAGCAATAGACTTAAAGAGGAGTGGATAGTTGGAGAGGTATTTAGGGGGTGGAACCAGTGGAGAGACAGTGGTAATTGATTGGATATAAGAAAGAGGGAAAAGGAAAGAATTGAGAATAATTCCCAGATGCCCAGGATTCTGACAAAGACAGGAAGTTATATGTCTGACTAGTCCTTCCTGGCCTGGGCAGTGCTCTGGTGTTGGCTGCACTTGCCCCGGGGCCTGGCCGAAGGCCACTCCTGCCAGTGTTTCATGAATCAATGGTTCACCAGCCTGTTGTGTCCTAAAGGGCTGGATGCCCACATAACCACAACTCTGGCTCCAAACAATAATGCAGTCACTGAATCTTTTGTGCCTCTTTTTAGCTACAGAATACAGTTTACAAGTGTTAGGGAGACATTTTATTTAATATTTAGAGACTCAATCACCAAGTGCTCCTTGGGGACGTTTGGACTATGCAGAAATAAAATTGAAAGGGCACATATTTATGGAAATTTTTTTCTAAGAGGTTAAAAAAATAAAAGCTATTTAGAATTATATCTTAATTCAGTTATTTTACCTGTATGTGTGTTTAGGAGTGTGTGTGCATGTAGGTGTGTGTGTCAGCAGTTTTGAAAATATGATTGATCTTTCATATTTTTTCTTAATTAATCCCTGAAAAGCAACATATTATCACCATGATGTGTATGGTTAAGAAAATGATCCTATCTTGACAGAGTAAATTTGATTTTTAATGTGCAGATCAACATTCAACAATTAGTTGAGCCTAGACAGATTGGTACTAGACCTCTATTCTCTTGATTTGGCTGATAAAAAGGTTCTAAGAGCTTGAGCAGCTCAGTGGTGATCTTTTGTAGTAAGAGCGGGGAGACCAAATTCCAGAGACTCCCCTTTGAGCTGCTACTTACTCTCACCCAGTGTTGGATAAATGCACATGTGCCCTCTCAACCGAGCCAAGACTCCTAAAAAAAGCATTCCCATCGCAGAGGGAAACTATTTTAAAGAACTTGACAGCAGGCACTTTGAGTCCTCCATCTTCCCTCTCTTTGTTGAAACGGCTTATACCAGTAAACGGCAGCTAATGAGGTGGTTTATCTGGTTTTATTGTCCTTAATTTTATTACCTGCCCAATATAATCTTGGCCCAAGCTTCCCCTGCTTAGAGGCATGGTAAAAGCTTTATGTCTAGGAAAGCCCCACCCAAGTGGAGATTTTGCTTTCTCGAGTGTGGGCTCTGAGCCAGGCCTGTAGGCTGAGGTGCTGGTTTCTGTAACAGACTAATTTAGAAACTCTAAACCTTTGTGTAATCTTATTTTCTGGCTCAGGTGGAGGTAGAAACAATCCAGAGACCTAAGATTAAATGAATAAGCCAAGAGAAAGAGGCAAAGACCTATTTCTCCATCCCCCAAGCTTATCAGAATCTCTGTTTTAGATTTTCCTTGCCTTAGCGTCCAACCACTGAGAAGGGGTCGTAGCCAGAAGTAGACATCAGTCATCTAGAGTCATGGATGGGGGCTGAGCTCTAGTGAAGTCCCTCAAAGAAGTCAAATAAAGGAATTGGGCTAAGAGCAGTGAGGTGGGAGAAGGCACAAGCAGGTGGAAAATGGAGGAAGTTAAGTCTAATTTTCAGTGAGGAAGGGCAGAGCGTTCCCTCTCCTTCATCTGGCACTAGGCTAAACCTTGGTATCTTGCTGTTTCCTTTCTCTGAAGGGATCTCTCTCTCACCATCCCCCACCCCCCACACTTCTGGAGAGCAGGTTTGTCCACAGGGACCCCAAGGCCCTTCTTATGCCCACATCCACAGACTGTGCTTTCATATGCAGCTGTGGCTACCACTTTAAAGAGCCTGGTGTTCCTGTACCCACTGCCTTTTACACCCTTATAGAACATTCTTCTTGATACCTTTTATTTAAATACATGTAATAAAACACTTTTGGGTGCTAGTGTCTTATGTCAATTTGATTTTACTCTTGTTGCTCTTTCCCAACTACTCATGGAAAATTTGTTTTTTCTTCCTTCTTTGCTACCCTCAGCCACACCCCCACTCTCTGCTGCTGGTTTGACCACAGCCGGCCACAGGCCAAGAAAACATGGGTGGGCGGGTGCCAGTCTCTGACCGCTAGGAGCTGCTGGGGATAAGACTGGGGAGTTCCGGGGGTGGAGAGCGAAGGAGGGTGTAGCCCACAGACTTTCTCAAAAAGCTGAAGAGAGGTTTGGTTTGTGTGTGTGTGTGTTGAGACTATTATGAAATCCTCATTCTGAATAAGAACAATAATCGCTGCCCTTGGAAAACTCTCCAGTGTATACTATTAAGTGAAAATGCTAATGATAAACAGTAGTATCTAATTTCATTTGCTGTTTGTAAAGGATGCGCATATATATACTTGTAGAAGCACAGGATTTTGGGAGGGAGGGCAAACAATTGTTTATAGTGATTACTTCTGAAGAAAGAACTGGGGGGGGCAGTTTTTTATTGTACATGCTTCTGTACTTTTTGAATTTGTTTTTGACTCTAGGGCATGTATTGCCATTATAATAAGCAAGTTTAAATATTTTTTAAAAGAAATGTTAATTTTCTGTCCCTTAGTGATTTGCTGAAAACCATTAATAAGATACTAAGTGGAAGTTGAGGCTGAATAGGCTGGACAACATATAATACCATTTTTTTAAATTTTATTAAGATTTATTTATTTAGGCGCGCCTGGGTGGTTCAGTCCTTAAGCGTCTGCCTTCGGCTCAGGTCGTGATCCCAGGGTCCTGGGATCGAGCCCCACATCGGGCTCCCTGCTCCGCGGGAAGCCTGCTTCTCCCTCTCCCACTCCCCTTGCTTGTGTTCCCTCTCTTGCTGTGTCTCTCTCTCTCAAATAAATAAATAAAATCTTAAAAAAAAAGATTTATTTATTTATTTTAGGGGGTAAGGGGCAGAGAGAGAGATGGAAAGAGTCTCAAGCAGACTCCACACTCCCCCCACGATATGGGCCTTGATCCCACAACCCCTGAGATCACGACCTGAGCCGAAACCAAGAATTGGACGCTTAACCGACTGCACCACCAGGCGCCCCAATGCCATTTTGAACACTTAGCATAGCTGCAATCATTGCTTTCTACAATTATTTAATACTTATCAAAATCAAATAAGGCAGTAATTTACAATCCTCAGTTTATGAATGAGGAAAATAGGCTCAGAGAGGTTATATAATATTCACAAGGTCACACAGCTAGTTAGTAAGTTCTTGGGAGCTGACCACTTCCTAAGGGCAAGCTACACATCTGCCTTGTCTACTAACGGAATCCCCAAATCCTAGCAAAGTGCCTGGTACGTGGCAAGGGGCATAAATACATTTATTGAATAACTTAATGTCTAATACAAAGCTTATGCCATTAACTAATACATTAAATTCCCCTCCAAAGTTATGCTTGAGCTGGGCAAAGGGCACTTTATCAGCATATTCACAGCTACAGGCACAGATTCTGAATCAGAGTGGCATCAAAAAAGACCCAAACCTAAGGTAAGCCTTACCTCCTAGCACTGTACTCAGGTTTGTTCTCTAGAACTTTTGTTCTATACTCCCCACCTACTCAGGCAATAAAAGACATTTTTGTTTTTCCTGACTGATTTACTACCCTAGTAGTTCTTTCATTCATTCATTCCCTCATCAAATATTTATTGAATACCTACCACCTTCAAGGAATTGAGGATATAGCAGTGAAAAACACATATAAGGAGCTGAAGGAGTTCAGCACCACTAGATTGGCCTTACAAGAAATGTTAAAGGGACTTCTCCAAGCTAAGATGAAAGGATACCATTTAGTAAAAGGAAAACATATGAAAGTATAAATCTCACTGGTAAAGGTAAATATATAGTTAAATTCAGAATGCTCTAATGTTGTAGTGGTGGTGGATAAATAACTTATAAATCTAGTATGAAGATGAATAACAAAGCATTAAAAATAACTATGATTATATAGCTATAATAATTTGTTAACAGATACAAAAGATAAAAATAGATGAATTGTGACATCAAAAACATAAAGGGGGGAGTAGAAATGTAATGCTTTAGTATGTGTTCAAAGTTAAGTTGTTATAAGCTTAAAATAGACTATTATAAGATGTTTTATGTAAGCCTCATGGTATCCACAAAGCAAAAATGTATAGTAGATACAGAAAAGAAAAAGAGAACGGCATCTAAGCATACCACTATAGAAAATTATCAAAAAACAAAGAGAGAAGAGGGGGAGACAGGAACAAAGGAATTATAAAACAACCAGAAAATATAAAACAGCCATGAAAAATGGTAATAATAATAATAAGTCCATACCCATCAATTATTACTGTAAGTGTAAATGGACTAAATTCTCCAATCAAAAGACATAGAGTGGCTGAATGGATTTAAAAAAAAAACAAAACAAAACAAGATCCAACTATGCTGCCTACAAAAGACTCACCAGCTTTAAGGACACACACAGACTGAAAATAAAGCAATGAAAAAAGATGTTCCATGCAAATGGAAGCCAAAATAAAGCAGAAGTGACTGACTTATAGCAGACAAAAAAGACTTTAAGCCAAAGACTGTAATAAGAGACAAAAAAAAAGGTCATTATATAATGATAAAGGGGTCAATTTGACAAGAGGAACAAACCCAAAGGGCAAAATAGCAATATAATAGTAGGGGACTGCAGTGCCCCACTTTGAACAAAGGATAGATCATCCACACAGAAAATTAAGAAAAAAATAGACTTAAACTACATGTAAGATTATCTGAACTTGGGGCACCTGGGTGGCTCAGTTGGTTAAGCGACTGCCTTCGGCTCGGGTCATGATCCTGGAGTCCCTGGATCGAGTCCCGCATCGGGCTCCCTGCTCGGCAGGGAGTCTGCTTCTCCCTCTCCCACTCCCCGTTTGTGTTCCCTCTCTCGCTGTGTCTTTCTCTGTCAGATAAATAAATAAAATCTTTAAAAAAAAAAAAAAAAAAAAGATTATCTGAACTTAACAGGCATTTCCAGAACATTCTATCCAATAGCAGCAGCATACATATTCTCAAACATACATGGAACATTCTCTAGGATAGATCAAATGTTAGGCAACAAAGCAAGTCTTTTTTTTTTTTTAAAGATTTTATTTATTTATTTGAGACAGAGAGAATGAGAGACAGAGAGCATGAGAGGGAGGAGGGTCAGAGGGAGAAGCAGACTCCCTGCCGAGCAGGGAGCCCGATGCGGGACTCGATCCCGGGACTCCAGGATCATGACCTGAGCCGAAGGCAGTCGCTTAACCAACTGAGCCACCCAGGCGCCCCAAAGCAAGTCTTAATACATTTATGAAGACTGAAATAGTACCAAGCACCTTTTCTGACCACAATGGTATGAAACTAGAACTCAGTTACAAGAAGAAAACTGGGAAATTTACAAATATGTGGAAATTAAACAACATGCTACTGAACAGCCAATGGGTCAACAAAGAAATCAAAAGAGAAATCAAGAGGCACCTGACTGACTCAGTCGGAAAGGCATATGACTTTTGAGCTCAGTGTCATGAGTTTGAACCCCATGTTAAGGGTAGAGATTACTTAAATAAATAAATATTTTTTTTAAAGAAATTTAAAAAATAACTTGAGAGAAAATAAAATGTAAATATACAAAAATCATCTAACAAAAGTGATCCTAAGAGGGATATTCATAGCAATAAATGCCTAGGTTAATAAAAAAAAAGATCTCAGGGCACCTGGCTGGCTCAGTTAGTAGAGCATGTGACTCTTGATCTTGGGGTTCAAGCCCCACATTGGATGTAGAGATTCATCTAAAAGAAATTAAAAATAAATTTTAAAAAGCTCTCAAATCAACAACCTAACTTTATACTTCAAGGAACTAGAAAAAGAATAAACTAAGCCCAAAGTTAGTAGAAAGAAGGAAATGAAAATACTCTGGTGTCTCTTCAGATCATATAAATCTTTCACCTTTTACTAAAGAAAAAAAGGAAATAAATGAAAGAGTAAAAAAGACATAGAAAAGTTCAATAAAACTAAGAACTGTGGTTTTGTTTTGTGTGTGTGTGTGTGTGTGTTTTGAAAAGACAAACCTTTGGCTAGACTTACTAAGAAAAAAAGAGGACTCAAAATCAGAAATTAAAAAGACATTACAACTGATAGCACACAAATGCAATGCATTATAAGAGACTACTATGAACAATTAACACCAACAAATTAGACAAGCTAGAAGAAATGGATACATTCTTAGAAACATACAGCCTACCAAGGCAATCACAAAGAAATAGAAAACTTAAACAGACCGATAACCAGCAAAGAAATTGAATCAGTAATCAAAAACCTCCCAAAAATAAAAGTCCAGGAACAGACGACTTCAATGGTGAATTCCACTAAACATAGAAAAATTAATACCAATTCTTCTCTGCAAAAAATTAAAGAGGAGGGGCATGTGGCTGGCTCAGTCAGTGGAGCAAACGACCCTTGATCTCGGGCTTGTGTGTTTGAGCCCCAAGCTGGGTGTAGAGATTACTTAAAAAAAAAAAAAAAATCTTAAAAAAAAAAATGTAAAGAGGAAGAAACACTTCCAAATTCATTTTAAGAGGCCAGCATTACCCTGATTTGAAAACTAGGTAAGAACATTCCAAGAAAAGAACAAAACAAAGAACATTCCAAGAAAAGTAAATTATAGGCCAGTATCCCTGGTGAATATAGATGCAAAAAAATCTTAAACAAAATATTAGCAAACTGAATTCAAAAATACATTAAAAGAATCATACACCATAATCAAGTGGGATTTATTCCAGGATTGCAAGCGTGGTTCAACATCCACAATCAATGTGATATGCCACATTAACAAAATGAAGGATAAACATCTATGATCATCTCAATAGATGCAGAAAAAGCATGTGATAAAATTCAATATCCATTAATGATTTAAAAAAACCTCTCAAGCTGGCTAAAAGGGAATGTACCTCAACAGAATAAAGGCCATATATGACAAAACCACAGCCAGCATCAGACTCAATGGTGAAAAGCTAACAGCCTTTCCTCTAAGATCAGTAACAAGACAAGAAGGCCCAGTCTTGCCACTTTTATTCAACATAATACTGGAAATTCTAGCACAGCAATTAGGTATGCAAAAGAAATACAAGACATCCAAATTGGAAAGGAAAAAATAAAACTCTCTATTTACAGATGACACGATATTATATAGAGAAAAGTCTAAAGACTCTACTGAAGACCTGTTAGAGAACTAATCAACTAATTCAGTGAAGTTATAGGATACAAAATCAACACATAAAAATCAGTTATGTTACTATACACTAGTAATGAACTATCAGAAGGAGAAATTAGGATAACAATCCCATTTACAACTGCATCAAAAAGAATAAAATACCTCGGAATAAATTTAACGAAGGAAGTGAAAGACCTGTACGGTGAAAGCCATAAGATATTGATGGAAGAAACTGAAGAAGACACAAATAAACGGAGATATTCCATGCTCATGGATTGGAAGAGACATCTGTACTCCCATGTTCATTGCAGTATCATTTACAGTAGCCAACATATAGAAATGACCTAAGTATCTGTCAAAAGTTGGCTGGATAAAGAAAATGTCACACACACAAAGGATTATTATTCAGCCCTGGGAAAGGAGGAAATCCTGCCATTTGCAACAAATGGATGGACCTTAAGGGCATTATGCTAAGTGAAATAGATCAGGGGTGTCTGGGTGGCTCAGTCAGTTGGGTGTCTATTTTCGGCTCAGGTCATGACCCCAGGGTCCTGGGATCGAGCCTCACATCGGGCTCTCTGCTCAGCGGGAAGTCCGCTTCTCCCTCTCCCTGCTGCTCATGCTCTCTCTGGTTATCTCTCTCTCTCTCAAATAAATAAAATCTAACAAAAAAAAAAAAAGAAGAAGAAGAAGAAGAAAGAAATCAGAGAAAGAGAAATAGTACATCTCATCCCTTACATGTATAATCTTAAAAGAAAAAAAAAAAGTCATAGAACCAAAGTAGAAAAGTAGTTGCCAGCATCTGAAGGGTGGTGGAAATAGGAATTGAGTAGGTAAAAGGGTACAAATTTTCAGCTGTAAGGGCTAAGGATCTATAATTGATATCACTGTATTGTGTAACTGAAATTTACTAAAAAATAGAACTTAAATATTCTCATAAAAAAAAAAAAGTGAGGTGGGGCGCCTGCCTGGCTCAGTCAAAAGAACATGTGACTCTTCATCTCAGGGTTGTGAGTCTGAGCCCCATGTTGGGTGTAGAGATTACTTAAATAAATAAAAACTTAAAAAAAAAGTGAGGCGCTGGATGTGTTAATTAACTAGATGGAGGAATCCTTTCAAAACGTATATATATGTAGCAAATCACCATAATGTACACTTCAAATATCTTACAATTTTACATGTCAATTGTGTCTCAATAAAGCTGAAAATTTAAAAATAAAAGAGACAATAACATAAGTTGACAAGGCTATGAAGACAAGCACATTTCTTGTTCTGCCTTCTTATCTTGTTGGTGAAAATGTAAAATGGTGCAGCCACTTGGAAAAATCATGGCAGTTTCTTAAAATGGTACACATAACTTTACCATATGGTCCAGCAATTCTATCCCTAGGCATCCAACCAAGAGAAGTGAAAGCATTGATCACACAAAGACTCACACAGAAATGTTCTCAGCAGCATTATTCATCATAACCAAAAAGTGGAAACAATCCAAATGTCCACCGGCCTGTGAAGAGGTGAGCAAAATGTGGTATAGCTCCACAATGAAATACTGTTCAGCAGTACAAGAAGACAAGACTGGTACTTGCTGCAACAGAGATGAACTTCAAAAACATTGCAAAGTGAGAGAAACCAGTCACAAAAGACCATATATTATGTAAGCCCACTTAGATGAAATGTCCAGAAGGGCCAAATTTATAGAAAGTAGATCAGTGGTTGCCTGGGGCTTGGGGTAGGAATGGAAATTTACTGCAAATGGGCAAGTGAGATCTTACCAGGGTGATGGCCAAGTTCTCAAATTGGACCATGGTGATACTTGTACAACGAGGTACATTAATAAAAGATAATTGATTGTATATTTAAAACTGGTGAATATTACGGTATGTTATCCTACCTTAATACAATTATTTTTTCAAAGATTTTATTTATTTGTTTGAGAGAGAGAAGGAGGGAGCACGAGGGAGAAGCAGGCTCCCCACTGAGCGGGGAGCCCGACATGGGGCTTGATCCCAGTCCCCTGGGATCATGACCTGAGTCCAAGGCAGATGCTTAACCGACTGAGCCATCCAGGTGCCCCTCCTCAATAAAATTATCAAAAAAAAATATCTGGAGACTTTGGGCCAAGATATCACAGTGAGTTCCCTCTCTCGAAACCAACCCAATCACTCAAGAGCAAATTAAGACAAAAAGTTCAAAGCAAAGTTACTAGAAAAAAAATTTTTTAATTCATTATAGAACCCTGTATTAATTTTAAAGAGTTACTGATTAGATCCCAGTAAAAATTTCAAGATTCGGTTTTTAGGTTCCCATTCAGTCATCCACTAGCCAGATAAATGAAGAAAACTTCCAGTTGGATTTCCAACTATATTTTCTTGATAGAGAGGAACGGGGGAAGGGATCCTGGTGAAGGAACAGCGTTTACCTTCTGAAATGTGTTCCTTCTTTTTGCATGTGATGTCTTTGTCCTTACTGACAGATCTGCTCTTCTATCAGTCTCCCTAACTTAGTTTAATGGGCCTCCCCCGGGTTTGATTTTCTCCATCCCATCAGCCCCACCCTTCTACACATAGACCAGCTTTCCTCTCTGGTTCATTTGCCCTTGTTCTCCAGCTCCTTTTTTCTGTGCCTCCCTGCCTCCTCTAGTCCTTCTTTCTAGTCCTCCTTGCTAAGTGGAGAAATAGAGAAATATTCTTGTCCATTCCTTTCGGAGTCCTGTGTGGTTCTCCTGGCTGGTGGAAGGTGCTGGAATGTGACTTCAGCACATTCCAGTCAACCCGAACCGGGTTAGGGAAGAATGAGCCCTTGCACAATTAGGGGGAGTGTTTTATGGCCTGTTATTGTTACTCTTACATTGTCAGACTTTTCAAAGAAACAGAGGATTAATTATTGACGAAGTCGAATGAAACTTTCACTAAAATACTTCACACTTAGGGGGAAAAGGGGACCTAAAAACCAAGCACTTCAAGGAATTAAAAAAAAAAAGGTGTCTCCCTTCTTAAAAATTTTCATTTTTCTCAAACACTCTAAAATTGAAAGAAAGGCTCTGTGTGAGAGGGAACCATTAGAACTTTTAAAAGTATACTGTAATTTTTTATCTTTTTTCTAGCTACAAATAGAGATATAAATGAATAATAAATTTCTTTTAACGTCTGATAATTTTTTACAGCCTATAGAGGAACTTTCATGAATAATCATAAATTTCCTTCCCCTCCAGAGTGCCTGTGTGAAAAGAACATTCCATAAGAGAGAGATTATAATCATTGGTGGTAATTACACAAAACTCTGAGTCATTAGACACTATTAATTGTCTGAAATATAACTAGAAGAAAAATAAACATCGGGAGGAAATCTAGTGTGACTACAATTAAGTTTAATTATGATCCCTCCAGTCTATAGGAAAAATCTCAAAGTCAGTGTTTCAAAATTGATCCAATTAACTTTTAAGTAACTTTTTAGTAATGTTTAAATAGCTTTTTAGTTATTTAACCAGCTAGAAATCTTTGTTCTTTATTTAGCTGGATATGACTCCAAAACTCCTTTTACCCATGTTTTCTGGTGCCATTTTTTTTTTAAAATCAGTGGTGTTCACGCAATTACCATTTGGTAGGAATCCACTCAAGTAGAACACTTGACCGGAACCAGCTGCTCTGACCATCACGCCAGGCAAATGGCTGCTAACCCCGAGCCCACGGCCAGGGCCTCGGAGCCTTTCTCAGCAACTTCGGAGCTGTCATCTGCCTCCCGTCACCTTAAGCTCCACACACCCACACCCCAGATCCTCCGTTCTTCCTGCCCTAGGTAAATACACCCATCCCCCAATTCGGGGTCCTTCCCAAATTTGAAACAATCTACACGATCCTGCCCTTCCTGTCCTGCAGGCCACCTACAACAGCAACTCAAGTCCCGTGCGCCTCACTTCTGAACTGTCTCTCACCCCACCCCCTGCCCATCCTTCCTTGGCATTTCATGTCTGTACCACGTGAGAGGTGTCCCTCAGGTGCTTCCCACCAGTCGTCGGACCTCCAATCTCCCTGCACCTCCATCTGCCAGGTACTCGGAGACCAGCACACTCGCTCACAAGCTCGCGCACCACCTCACTCCTGGCCTTCAAACCTCCAGGAGGCTCTTGTGCCTCATGAACAAGTTAACCTCCTGTGCCTGGCGTCTAAGAACTTCTGGGCTCTGGATACACCATTGGTCCAGGGTTACCTCACACGAATCCACTACCGCACTTTTTACTTCCGTTGGAGTAGACCACACGCCATGTCCTGAAAAAGTTGTGTGTGTGTCCCCCACACCTTGTTTTTGCCTCCCCTACTGGGCATAAGCCTTTGTCAAGCATCTCTATCTGCCGGCTTTCACCTGCTTTGAACGCCCTTCCCAGGAAGCATTCCAGAAGAGTTTGCCTTCGGCGGGGAATGATTTCCAGCCTCGCCTTCATTCTTGTAGCAATGAGCTTAAACTTCTCGGAGCATGGTGTTTTATTTTTAGAGCCATACCTTTCCTCCCCAAACAGACTGAAAACTCCACAAGGGCAGGCATGCAAAATAGTTTCTTCCTCTTTTGACATAATAGACAACAAAATACAGTGGAAAGACAATGAGTTTTAGAGCCAGCAAGTATGAGTTTGAATCTTGATTCCACCATTTACCAGTTGAGTTACCTTGAGGAATTGACTCACCCACTCTGAGCCTGTTTTCTCATCTGTGAAATGGGGATGCTACGTAATACTAGCATTAGCCTTTAGTGAGAATAAAATGATACGGTATATATATCCAAGATATTCCTTCAAAAAGCATTTGTTTTACCACTTGTCTTTTTGTGTCAGCGTCTGTACTGTGCCTTATACATAGTAAGTGCTCAATTATAATAAAGGCAAAAGGATTCTGATAGACGTCTGACTTGGGTTGGTAGCCTTAACAGCTCCATCCTGCCCACAGGTGAGGCTGTGGCCCAGCATCTGAATGGCCACACCTATATTCCTGTGGGTCTGCATTCCAGCCTGCCCTGGTGGTTTTCAGAGTCCCCCCAGAGTTTCTTATTTATGGGGTACAGGGTGAGGCCGATTAAAAGCTCCCGCAGTCCTTTTCCTATGTAGCTAGAGTGGTGCATGACTGGCAGTCCCACAGCCTGATGATGTGATGAGAAAAATCTGCCTGGTTGGTTTCAGTTTCATTTCAGTTCCTTTTTATCTGTTGCCCTCACTATAGAGAAACCCTCCTCAAGGTACTTCCCAGACCCCACCTGAGCCTAGGCTGGGAACTGTGCTCTGGGAAATAAGATAATGAGAAACGTACATCAAAAACACAGAGGATATCTGTCAATGAAGAAGCAATGTGTTCATATTTACTAATGTATTTTTTAAAGATTTTATTTATTTTTTAGAGAGAGAGCAGGAGGAGGGGCAGAGGGAGAGGGACAAGCAGACTCCTCGGGGAGCATGGAGCTTGACGTGGGGCTCTATCTCACAACCCTGAGATCATGATCTAAGCCAAAATCAAGAGTTTATTGGTTAACCGACTGTACCACCCAGGCACCCCTATTAATGTATTTTAATACAGACTTCACAGCTATTTTCTTGCAGCCACTGAAGTAATACCTGCCACTCAGTTGACTGCGTAGATGATATATATTGATCTGTGTGTCCCTTTCTCTAAACTCACTCCGTTTTCCTGTTGTATCAGGATTTCGGTGGAAAGAAGGGGAGAAGGGGGACTAAAAAATGTATCAAGCTACTTTTGAACTTCAGAGTACAGAAGACTCACCTGGAGCCTTTGCTGATCATGCAGAGGAACACTGGAAATATTTGAGTTCAGTCAGTTAAACATGCAACTCTTGATTTCGGCTCAGGTCATGATCTCAGGGTCATGGCATCAAGCCCCACATCGGGCTTCTCACTCAGTGGGGAGTCTGCTGGACATTCTCTCCCTCTGCTCCTCAACCCCGTGCGCATGCACATGCACTCTCTCTCTCAAATAAATAAATCTTTTTTTTTTTTAAATAACTGAGATGGTAGATACCATAGCAAAGAGGGGACCAGGAACATGGTTTCATTCATTTATTCATTCATTCTTGCCTCTATTCAACAAAGATTTATTCAGTACCTCTTACGTGTCAGGTGCTGTTAGACAGGAGATACGAATATGACTAAAATAAAGTTCCTGCCGCTACAATGGCAATCACATAACAATATATAAATGTATCAGATAAAATTTATCCAATGCTATACGTCAAATATATTTCAGTTTTAAAAATAAGTGAGTAGGCGCCTGGGTGGCTCAGTTGGTTAAGCGACTGCCTTCGGCTCAGGTCATGATCCCGGAGTCCTGGGATCGAGTCCCACATCGGGCTCCCGGCTCAGCGGGGAGCTTGCTTCTCCCTCTGACCCTCTCCCCTCTCATGCTGTTTCTCTGTCTCTCTCTCTTTCTCTCAAATAAATAAATAAATAAAATCTTTTAAAAAATAAAAATAAAAATAAGTGAGTAAAGTTCCTGCTCTCAGGGGGTTTGCACTCCAAATAAGTCAACAATTCCCACAAACATTTATTGAGTGCATTTGGTGTATAGGACACAGAGCCAGACATTGGATTAGGGGGATTAGGGGAGATGCTCCCTTGGGAAGTGATGATAGCCAGTTACTCCGAAGACACTCATGTCTTAGGTACTCTGCTAGATTCTTCAGATACAGAGATTAACATGGGGTGGTCCTCACGCCTTGGAATTGGGAGTACAAGAGCTAGTTAAACGACTAATTCTAATACAATGTGGAGATATACCTGGAGTGTTTGGGGAGCATGGGCTGGTGAGAGATGAAGCTGGAAAAATATGTTGGGGCCAGACTGTGAAGACATTGAATGCCATGGTCAGGGGCTCGGACTTCACTTTGTGGGCTATACAGCCTTAGAAGGTCGTGGGGGGAAAAAGTGGCATGATCAGACTTGTATTCTGGAAGTGACCTGGAGACAGGCCAGTTAAGAAGCTATTATGATAGTCTAGGCAACTGATAATGAAAGACAGAGCTAGGATTGTGGCAGTGAAGATGAAATGAGAAGTCAAATTCAAGACTTCTAGAATCAGAAATGGCAAGATACATAAGAGGAAGGAGGGGAGAGGGAGGAGGAACTGAAACTCGTAAGACCTAGCTTGGGTGACTGGGTGCATGGGGAGCCTATTAACCAAGCTAGGAAAGAGGGGAGGAGAGCTCAGTCTGAGGCATGGGAATGAGGGTAGAAATAATGACCTGTTCCAGTTGGCTAGCTGTGAAAGGTCCAGTTGGAAGATTTATGAGCAGCTGTAAATACAGGTCAGGAGTTCGGGAGCAAAGTTGAAGCTGGACATGGAGATAACAAGAGATAGTTGAAATTATGGGAAGAAAATGGATGTCCAAGGGATAAGTAAGGTAAAAGAAACCAATGAGGGGTGCCTGGGCAGCTCAGTCGGTTAAGTGTCTGCCTTGGGCTCAGAGTCCTGGGATGGAGCCAGGCGTCGGGCTCCCTGCTCAGCAGGGAGCCTGCTTCTCCCTCTCCCTTTGCCCCTCCCCCTGCTTGTGCTCTTTCTCTCTCTCAAATAAATAAATCTTAAAAAAAAGCAAAACAAAATAATGAAAGAGACCAGAGAGGATCTATCACCAAAGTAGCAAAAGTAGAATAGGTTGGAACTTTTGGAGCCATGGATAACAGTTTCCAGAAAAATATACGTGGTCAAACTGTGAGAGCTCAAGAATGAAGGTTCACCTTTGAAAATCTCATCTCTCATGATTCAAACATCATCAATGTGCTCATGATTCCTAATCTATATCTCTCATCCAGAGCTCTCCTCCAAATTCCAACTCATTCATCCATCTCAACAAAATGTATAGCCCACTTCTATAGGCCAGACACTATGATGATTGGAAGACAGCGTTCCACAAAATAGTCATGATCTTGCTCTCTAGGAGCTCCCAACACAGAGATTTACAGACATACACCAGTGTGATGACACCTATGAGAATAGACAGGAGGGGTCCCTCACCCAGCCCAGGCTTCCTGGAGGGAGCAACATCTTAGCTGAGACACGAAGGAGAACAAGTTAAACAGAAAAAACGGGAGGTGAAGAGTTCCCAAGTCTGGAGATGGGAGGAGGCCGGTGTTTTCTGTGAACTGGGGAACTGTAATGCAGCCAGAGGAATGGGGATAGGTGAGTCTGAGATGCGAACAGAGGACAGACAACACAGGGCTTTGGAAGCTGTGTTAGTTATAGACTCATAATAGCAAACACACAATTCCATGTGCACTTAATATGTTTTCAGTATTTGAGTTGCATTAACGAATCTTTAGAATAATCCTAGGAGGTAAGTACTACTAGAATTGACATGTATCTAATGGCAGTAGTCGTTCATTGAAAGGTTTGAGTAAGGAATTGGTGTAAGCAAGATGTCCCTACATGAAATATGAAAGTCATGGGACGCCTGGGTGGCTCAGTCGGTTAAGTGGCTGCCTTCGGCTCAGGTCATTATCCCAGGGTCTTGGGATCGAGCCCTGCATCGGGTTCCCTGCTCGGAGGGAAGCCTGCTCCTCCCTCTGCCTCTGCCCCTCCCCCTGCTTGTGCTCACTCTCTCTCTCTCTCGCTCTCTGGCAAATAAATAAATCTTAAAAAAAAAAAAAAAAGAAAAGCAATACGGAAGTCCTCATCCTGGCTCTCCCAAACCAGCCTCTTCTCAGCCTCTGTTGATTCTTTGCCTCAGCTCTGGTACCACGATCCTTCCAGTCAGTAAGCTAGAACCTGGGGAATCCACCTTTACTACCCACTTCTAAACGCTTACTAAACCTTGACAATTTTACCTCCAATTCCTTCTGCTCATTCTCACCCCCTGGTTTCAGAACCTCCTGTCTCTTAGGTACCCTACGACTCTGCCACAACCTCCCACTGCTCCTGGACTCCTCAAGGTCTAATTCCGTTCTTTAAGTCTGTCTCTCTCTAAAATGCAAACATGACCACCCGAGGCCTCTACTTTCAACACACCATGCCTTCCCATAGCCCACGAGTGTGGCTACAGCCGGGCCACTCCCATTGTTACAGTAGCTCGCTTCCAAGACAGTGACACGCCAGCCGGGTGACATGTTCACACCGGGAGGCTCTGCTCTCAGCCCTTTACATGAGTTAACTCAATTCTCACAGTAATGTCCAGCTCCCAGCCCTAGACCTGAGTGTGCTCTGCCGTGCAGCTCTCCTCTCCTCTCCTCCTCCTCCAGGCTGGCAGCCCACTGCCTAGCCCAGGGGCTGGAACAAGATGGTACCACCAAAATAACGTTGCCCACAGGCCGCTGGGTTGACCTGCTCTCCCTAACCCACCTTGGATTTTTCCCCCTTCTATTCAGTTTTACAATGTTATGCCAATATTGGAACTCAGGTTTGTTTGTTTGTTTGATTGAAACTGACAGAGACAAGGTCTAAATTAGCTCCATTCATTCAGCAAGTCTTTTTTCAAGTCCTTCTCTGTGGCAGGTACTGTGCTAGGTGCTGGAACAAATAAATAGTATAGACCACCCTAAAAGATGGCCCCCTTTCATTTTCCACACCAAGATGGGACCGCAGGGAAACACAGCAGATGGTCCCCGGCCAGTTCCCATAGCACGAAGCGCACCCTTGGCTCCCTACACAACACACGGGACTCCGATTATCTGTCTACCTGTCTGTCTTCACTCTAGACCAGATTCCCTGAAAGCTGGGACGTGTTCTTTTCTCTTTATATCCCAAAGCCTGAAGTAATCATCTATGGAATGGAAATGAATTCGAGTACTTTTCAGGAATACAGCACTCAAGTTCTAGCACACGTTCTCACGTGTGCTAACTATGCGCCAGGGACCCCCCCCCCCCAGCCCCCATGCTTCCCTCACGTTAGCTCAGGTAATCCTCAGGAGCGGATGAGGCAGGAACCAGTACTAGCTCCATTTTCCAAATGAGAAAAAGGGCGAAGAGAAGGTAGGTGACTTGTCCTAAGACACTCTTCGATGCAGAACGCTGTGTATTCCTCAGGTTCCACTGTTGGTCTAATTTGAGTCTTCATTTAGCTACAACCCGAAACTACCTAATCCTACCAAAATCTCCAAATCTCTGTGTATCTCTCTGGCACGTGGTGTGCTTGTTCGGAAAAATGTTTCCAAGCGTGCTGTCATTAGAATTCACTACTCACAGCAGAAGCAGAAGAGTAGAATTCTATTTTGTGCTCACACAAGGTTTAAAAGGAGACCTGGGTGTGTACACATACTATGGACATGTGTGGGGGTAGAGGAAAGACATATTTTTCAAGCAAAGTCAAATTTCTCTCTTTTGTAGCCAGGTCATTTTGGGAGCATTTAAATTCCAGCCACAAAAAGGGCTTTTGTTTCTTGAGCTCGTTTGGCCTCCCACTTTAAAAGGAAGAAACCCTTCCCCACACCCCCCCCCCACACACACACCCCCACAACTGGATTTAGATAAGCCTAGAGCCAAAACCACCCTGTAGATTGCAGAACAATTGGCCTTCAGGTGGGGCCTAATGAAAGACTTGAATTCTTAGGGGTCACCTGAGTGCCTTTTGCAGCACCTCCCCCTGTTCTCCCTGGGGGGGTTTCTCTCTCTCCTCTCTCTCCCTCTCTCCCCCTCTCCCACCCTCATTTATCTATGTAAAGGTACTTCAGAGACTACTTGCTGACTCCCCGCAGATATCCAGCCCGCAGTCCCCACCCCTCCCACCCACACCCTCAGCACCCAGGATGAGCCCCCGCTGGGCCTGTTACCCGACACTGAAGACCCAGGTGGGGGAGGGCTGGGCAGGGCAACTCAGCTGCCTCCTCCCGGGAAATCCCAGGTGGCCTCACCTGCTTCCCTCTCTCCAGTCCTCCCGCAATAAGCAGCAAACGAACTTTCTCCAGCCTTGGACTTTGCTCCCAGGTGTCCCACACCCCCAGTTCCTCTCTGGCCCCTAAATGCTTTCCACTCCGGGGCCACCAAGTACCAAAGCATCCCTTACGGTCCATTTCCATGCCCTACCTCAAAGATACTCCAAGACGTAAAGTTGAAACAAATTTTTCATTTAGTAAAAACCCAATCTTTTCCAAAGACGCGCCAGTAACTTTATTAGCATTAACTTGAAATGTCATAGCATATATATGTTTGCTTATATTTGTTCATCGCCCTCATATTTTTACTGAGCAGCTATTATTTGCCTGCCTGGCATGGTGTTATGCGCTGATAAAAGTCCTGTAAGAACATGCTTTTTTCCTCAAGGAGCAGGAAGCCCCCCAGGGAGACAGACAAGTGCCAACATGAAACTCCCCAGGGCCACGTTAGGGGCAGATTGGCCCAGGGGTGAAGGCAGCCGAGGAAGGGCAGCCAGGGCCTTCCACTTGTCCCTTCGACCCTCTGCCTTTACCTGAGACGCACGCAGCAACCCCTGAATTTCACTGCGGCTTCAGCTTCAAGTGTGTCTTGTGCCTCCGTCCCTCCCTCGCTCATTCTTTCCCTCAACACACGTTCTCGGAGCCCTGCCTGTGGGGAGGCCCTGTTCTAGGCACCCGGGAAATGGTGGCAATGGGCTTGTGACCTCTGGGGGGCACACACTCTCGCGGTGGAGGAGTCTGGACGTAGGAAGGTAAAGAAGCAAACATAAAATGAGTTCAGATGGTGCTAGGTGCTGAGAAGATGTAGAAGGCGGTAGCTAGAGAGCTCCTGGAAGTAAGAGGAGGCCATTTCTGCAGAAAGGAGGGAGCAGAGAGGGAGAGCATGTGGGTCTGAGCCCAAAGGGACATGCAAGTCTCCTGCGCAGAGGAAGCAGGCTGAAAAGAGAGGCGGGGACAGGGCCAGAAGATGGGAATGAGCCCGGCCTGCTGGAGGAGCAGAAGGAAGACCAGTGCGGCCCCCGGTCCCAAGGTCTCAGGGAGGGGAGGAATGGGAGGCGCTGGGGTCCCCCATGGGACGGGTCAGGTCGGATCAGGGGCCTGGTAGGGATAAGAGGCAGGGATTTGATCCTAACCGCAACAACCTGGGAGGGAGTGTGCAAAGCTGGACATTTTCAGTTCATTGTTTTGTAAACAAACAATATAAAGCTTACTCTGTACCAGGCTCCCATCTAACTACTTTGTAACATGTCCTCGCATATAATCATTACAACAACCCTGGGAGGTTAGGTATTCCGATCCATTTTGGGGAGGAGAAACTGAAGCCTAAACTGATTAAGTAGCTTGCCCCACGTGACTCAGCTGACAGTGTCCGGACTTGAAAGGCAGCGTTCTGGCTCCCGGGTCCTCACATTTGACTAGTATTCCTGGCCTCACAGGAGGCTGACGATCCATTAAATGGTGTCTTTAAAAACAGATGGGAAAAAAAAAAAAAATCCCTCCCCTCTTTTGTCTCCGACCAGAGTTTTTCAAATTCCCAGAAAGCACTTCTTTGTCCAAGACTCAGGGAAACTCTTAAAATCATTCACACATTCTTTCAATAGATTTATCCGGAGAGGCAAAGAAGTTTCTAGGCCCACTTGCCTGAGGCCTGGGCACGTGCTCCTGGTGTCCTGTTTTGTTTTGTTTTAAATGCCCTCAGTTAAATGCTCCTAAGTCTATAAACCTTTCTTTGTCCTACTTTGGACTTTTTAGAAATGTAACTTTTGGCCTGGTATCTCTCTCCTTTGAAATTCTGATTCCCCCTATAGCGCTTCATCAGTATTCATGGTTCTGAAGGCAGCACTTCTCCCGGCCCGCTGGGAACTGATTCTCGGGACTGATCTGCAGAGCGCTAGCCCCGGGCTCCTCAACCTTGTTGTGCACACACATGACCTGGGCGGCGGGTTTCAAATGCACGCAGGTTCTGACCCAGAAGGTCTGGGTGGGGCCCGACTGTCTGTCTTTCCAACTGGCTCGGGTGGTGGTGGGGGGGATGATACGGGGGCGGCCTGCAGACGACTCCACGGCCAGAATAGCAATCCCAAACCTTATCACCGGGCCGGGCGGCTTTTCTGGGCGACGCGGAATAAAGCACAAGAGGAACGTATGACGAAGTTCAGAGAGCCTCACTTCGGGGCTTTACAGCAGGGAGCCTGGACCAGACATGAAACAGTTTCACCATAAGCTCTCTGAACACACTGCGAAACTGGATAAGATCGCCACGCAGCGGGGCTTGACGCAGTCCCGGCTTCCACGTGGTTGGGGGGCTGTCTCCGAATCTGCAAACCCTCGGGGCAAGAACGGGGCTGGGCCAACGGTTCTGAAATTCCTTCCCGGGCAGCAGGAACTTGGGATGGCCACACAGTCGGTGACTGCGGGCTCGAAGGAGCCCCCTTGTGGGTGGAGAGGCTGCTAACCCCCTGCTCCGGCACAGGGGTGGGAGTAGGGGAAACGGGGTGTCAGTCCTCCCGCTCCGCCACCCTCCACACACCTTGAGGTCTAGCTCCTTCCCCAGAGGACTGCCATCCAATAATCTCTCCAAATCCTCAGGGCACCTGGTGTTGGGAAGACACAGCTCTTGAGGGGCGTCACCAAGTGAGCCAGCCCAAAGCCGAGTGAATATAAAGACTGAACTGAAAACGAAGACTCTCATTTTATAAGATGTAGGGATTAGTTATTCCTGAAATAATCCGTTGGATTAATTATGTCTTAAAACAAGTAAAAAAAAGTCACCAGCCTTACCTCTTAACTGGTCTATGCTTTTACCCATATTTGACTTGAATTCCGTCTTTAGTTGGTAGCATATTAAACATTTTTACTTTATAAGCTACAAAATCTAGCAGCATACATTAAGCCACAGGGTAGATGCATGTTCCTTTGTTACCTTATGCTGTGTGTTGGGAGTTTTTAAAAAATTAAATATGATTAGTTTATCCCAGCCCCCTCCCACACCCAGTAGGTCGTTACGGACAGAGGTTCTAGAAAGCCTCCATGGAGATTCCCTCTCACGCCAGGGCAGTGGTCCTCACCGCTGTCTAACAGCTGGTTCCCTGACTGCCGGTCTTTCCTTCCCCACCGCAGACAAAGCCTCCTAAGCATACCTTCCTTGGAGCCGCAGGCCTGCTCACAAGCCTCCAGCAACTCTCTCGCTGCCCACCAATAAAACCCAACTCTAAGCCTGCCACCGAGGGTCCCTTTCCCGGCCTTTCCTACTTTTCTAGGTTACTTAAACTCTCCGAGCCTGCATTATTAATTTAAAAACCATGGCCCATAATACCAACCCGTCCAACGTGTGTTTTAAGGATTGCATGTGGCCTCAGGAAAGACCACCTCTTGGGCAGCCAGGCCCACGATGAGTTCGCAGAAGATTCGATTTCTATTTCTGCCTCACGAACAGACATTGTCCTCCCGATCACTTTTTCTTAAATTTACTGAGCACTTTCCTGACTTTGGCCACTTGCTGGGGTCCGAGGCCCCTTCCACCCCCACACCGTCTACACTTCCTGTCTTTGCTTGCCATTTTACCTTTATTTGTGTGATTGCTCATGAACGTTGGGCTCCCCCGTTAGACTGAGAATTCTGTAAGGGCAGTGGGCACAGTGGTCCCTGGTGTCCCTCGCAGGGCCTAACGCACGCAGTGGGCGGTGCGAAAGTACATTTCCAAGCTACAAGCCCAGTTTGACATATCACTACTTCCTAATGTTTTCCATTTTTCCCAACCTACCTCAGCTGCTGGTCTGTTTTAACACAACTCACAGGAGCTTGCTCAGTGGTTACTTATGAACAAATATTACCCTCTGACAATGGCACCACATATTTGCAGTGTGAACATCTGTGGCTTATAAGGACCAAAGAAGAAGAAGGAGAGAAAGAATGAAAGGAAAATAACAAGATAATGAGCAGTGATGTTCCTAAGCAATGAAGCAAGCAGGTCACCTCACAGACTGATTGGAGTGACAATGAGTGACTTTAAGGATCCCAGAGCCAGGAAAGTGGGGAGTGGTTGTGTCTCCAAGAAATTACAGAATTAACTGGGGGCCCCCCCAAAAACCAATACCGTGTTAGTAGACTCTTACTCTATCATAAATGCAACCATAGACTATTTTTGGAAGCTGATTTAAGTATTTTCAAGGGTTATTGTGACTTGGCATAATTTCTACCTTCAAAACCTAACCACTACCACCCCCATAAAATTAAACTCCACTAAATTATAAGCACTTGGAGGCAAATCAGGGTCTTTTACATCTTGGTGTGGTCATAAGTCATAGAGACGGAACAGTTTAGAAATCAGTGTATCTTCTGGTGATATCAGCCAACACTCTCTTTTAGCGAATGCTCTTTGGCTGTGTATCAAAACTTATTGAATTAACATACATTCGTCAAAAATTGGTACTATTTAGCCTCATCAATGAATCTGAAATTTCAAACATGGACTTGTAAAGACTCCATTGTGCTGTAAGTATGCTAGATTTTGCCAAGTGCTGATAACATTTTTGGCATAGTTTCAGTTCTTAGTGGTATTACATATTTATTACCTAAATTACATAAGCTATCCGTGCTTACTGTAAAAAAAAAAAAAAAAAGAAGAAGGTATACACTTACACACTTACACAAAAAGAAGAAAAAAATCACATAAGATTCAATTACCCAAAGATAGGAATTATTAATATTTTGGCTTGTAATTACCCATACTTTTTAAAAAATCTGTGTGTGTGTGTGTGTGTGTTCTCTCTTAATGAATACTTTAAAATTACACTGATGGTTATAAAAACGAATCATAGAATGTTAGCAGTGAGCGACTATAGCCTAAGCCCTTCATTTGACAGTTGCAGAAACTGCAAGATTCTTTCCTGAGGGTTAAACATGGCTGGACTGTAATTATAGCAGCTTTGAAAATATGAGGCCTTTAGGTCTCAGAATATAATTCATGTTTTTGCTTGTTCAAATCACAGTGGCATAGGACTCCACAGACACTTACTATGTTCCAGAACAACAACAAAAAATACACAACAGGATAGAAAGGGGGAAATTAGATCAATGAAGGTTCATAACAGTCAGATAATGCTCTTATCAGATTGATAATGAAGTCAGTTATTCATAGTAGAAAAGTACTGTCAACCAAGAGTCACAAAACTACATTGTAATTCCCACCCTACTAGTGACAAGACTTGTGACTTTGGTAACCTCTCTCTGCCTATTTCCTCATCTGTAAAATGGGAAGTATCCCATTTTCCATTCCTATTTTCTTCAAACCGAATGAAACACAGAATGTGAAAGTATTTTTAGATGTAAAGTGTCATGCAGAGTAAGATGGTCGAAAGCGAGCAGAGGAGCACTAAATGCATAGACTGATGGTCTAACAAATCATAAATTTGTGTCTTCCCTAAGCCAACAAAGCTCTCCCCTGCTTGGTATCCCTCTCCATTTGAACTGATGCTCTGTGCGTATGTATGTGTGTGTGCACGTGTGTTGTGTGTATCGTGTGTGTGTGAGAGAGATTTTATATCACTATATTCATATTTCCTTCACACAACTATCACATTGCATTGTCATTCTTGGTTTCTATTTCTGTTTTCCCCACTAGATAGTAAACTCTTTATTGATGAGGAGGTTTGGGGGGCATTTTAGCCCTGCTCCCCATCTCCTTCAGCCCCCCCCAAGACAAATTTCCTCCACTCCTTCACTCAGACTTTGCCAACCAGATTACCTCCTTGAACCCTTCCCACACCTACACCTCACCCTCTCAAGAAGTTTTTAGGAGCACCATTAACTCTCTTCCAGCATCTAAAACAGTGCCTAGCAGCTAACACTGTAGACAGTCAGTGAAGGTTGGTTGAGGGTGAATGAAAGAGAACCCAATCAGTCTGTAAGAATGCTCTCTTCCTGTCAGTCAAGGCCTCCTTCTATTTAAATCTTTGAAATCTGATCACAGACAGTTTTGGTTTGATTGTTCAAGAAGGGCCATGACTTGTAATAACTTGTGATTTGCTGAAGAAAGAACGAAAATGAGTTACAGGGCCAGACCAGGGTCAGACCCTCACCTCCTGGGTAAGCCAGCCCAACCCCCCACCTCCTGAACATGGCTTTGTTATCACAGATTCAGCCATGTGTTCATTGAAGCTCAGAATCTACCTCTTCTGACTCTGAAGTCCAAGTCCTTTCTTATATAGCTCTCAAAAAGATTAGTGTTTTCAAAGCGTTTTGTTACCTCATTTGACTGCCACAACAACCCAGTGAAAGTGGGGACTATTATCATCCCCTTTACAGATGAGGAAAGAGGCTCAGAGAGGTTCAACAATTTGCTGAAGGTCACCCAGCTAATAAGTGACAGAGAGGACCCTAAAAATCAAGATCACTGCCTCCAAGTAAATGTTCATTTCTCTATACCATAATATAATAATGTTGGACCAAGAAAACACCAATACATTTACTAACTATATGAAGAAACAACAAAAGTTAGTAGAAGAATGGGGCAAAGGAGACACTGGGGTCAGTTATGTGTACAAATTCGCTCTGTACAGAAACATTTTGGAGACTTAATGAATATTATTTGCTGGTAGTATTTATAAGCCTTTGGAGGGCATGCAGTTATATCTTATATTCTCATAGAGTTGAATACAGTGCTTTCCATAGTAGGGCTCAGTCAGGGTCTGCTTGACTATGCCTGGAGATCACTGGATGAGTTTATTGGGTAACTTTCCTGCTGTGGCAGGTAGTTGAGAGTAGGCCTTGTGAGGAGAGGTCTGTATGATCTGGTGAGTGCTACAGGGAGGCCCAAGGATGGGATACAATTCCCCGAAGCACAGACTGTCACATCCTGGGGACACCATCACCAGGAGATACCCCAGGGTGGTGGAATCCAAACTAAGGAGGCCCCCAAGTCCAGCAAGGCAGCATGGGCAAAGAAAAAGCTCTTGGGCCTCTCAGGCTAGGGCCTGGCTCTGCTTTCAGCTTAGTTGTCTTTGGTTTTTAGTTTCCTCATCTAAAAAATGCTTTTTAAGATCCCTTACAGCTCCACTTAATAGAAAAATATTAACTAAGGGGCGCCTGGGTGGCTCAGTTGGTTAAGCGACTGCCTTTGGCTCAGGTCATGATCCTGGAGTCCCGGGATCGAGTCCCGCATCGGGCTCCCTGCTCAGCGGGGGGTCTGCTTCTCCCTCTGCCCTCTTCCCTCTCGTGCTCTCTGTCTCTCATTCTCTCTCTCAAATAAATAAATAAAATCTTTAAAAAAAAAAAAAAAAAAAAAGAAAAATATTAACTAAGGATAATACAGATGGTATGCAATCTACAACTACAGTCGTTTGATGGGTGATTTCATAAGTTAGCATTTTGGTAAAGTTTACAGGCTCTGGAGACAGGCAGGGTGTGTATCCCAGCTCAGCTACTTATGGTGTGTATGATCTTAGACAAATTACATAGCCCCTCAGGGCTTCAGATTCCTCTTCTGTAAAGAAGGATAATAATTCCTGCTTCATAAAGTTGTTAGGACAATTAAATAACTTTCAATGTGCTTAGATCAGTGATGACACAGATGACAGAGTGTTAGCTATTGTCACTAGCATCAGACCTATTGAAGTTTCATTATCTGTTAAGGAAGAGAAAAATACAAGAGTAAGAACCTGGGGTAAATCAACTTTTTAATTAGTTTGAAGCCACAGAGGTTGATATACGTGTTGATCAAGGGCAAGGGAAAGACAGGAAGTGGTAGGAGAAAAGACCAAATGTCTGACCATTGCCATAGACAGTAACCAGAGTCAGGAAATATTTATCAGAAATGCAAGAATAAATATGAACAAATAGCTCTTTTAATAGTGTAATTTCAAAATACTGGCAAGAAGAGGAAAAAGAAAATGACTTTTATTTGAAACAGAATACACTCTCCATAAATAGACCCACACTTATATGGTCAATTAATTTTCAACAAAAGGTGCCAAATTAGATAATTCAATAGAGAAAAGAGTCTTTTCAATAATAGGTACTGGAACTACTCAATATTCTATATGGAAAAAAATTAACCTTGACCCTCACTTCCCACCATACAAATATTAACTTAAAATGGATCATAGACCTCAATGTAAAAGCTAAAACTAATTCTACTTTTAGAAGAAAATGGTTGTGACATTAGATTAGGCAAAGACTACTTAAACAGGACACAAAACACCTACTCTAAAAGGAAAAAAATGATAAATGGACTTCATCAAGCTTAAAAATGGTTACTCTTAAGGATAAGCCACAAGACTGGATATCTTTTTGCAAAACATATATCTGACCCAAGTTATGAAAGACACAACTCAATAATAAGATAAACAACACAATTTTAAAAAATTGGTCAGAGTTAAACAAATACTTAACTGAAGAAGGTACCTGAATACAAATAAATGCAAATAAAAAGATGTTCAACATCTAGTCAGCAGAGAAAAGCAAATTAAAACCATAATAAGATATTCTGAAACGATGTTATCAGATACATAAAAGTTCAGAACCAGGGGCGCCTGGGTGGCTCAGTCGTTAAGTGTCTGCCTTCGGCTCAGGTCATGATCCCAGGGTCCTGGGATCGAGCCCTGCATCGGGCTCCCTGCTCAGCGGGGAGCCTGCTTCTCCCTCTCCCACTCCCCCTGCTTGTGTTCCCTCTCTCACTGTGTCTTTCTCTGTCAAATAAATAAATAAAATCTTTAAAAAAAAAAAAAAGTTCAGAACTGTTAGAAAGATATATAGTGGCATCATTCTTTAAATTTGGTTTGTTGCATACAATGTTGTGAATATATTCTTTGAATGATATTTATTAGATTTTCTTTAACACCTTTCCTCAAAATATACACAAATATATTTCAAATATATGTGTTATATATAACCTTGCTTGTGTTTTTAAAATTAGTTTTAACTAATAAGTTTTTAGTATAGAAAAAAATCAATGAGCTACAAACCCACAGGAATAGGTAAACGTAAAGATTGGCAATAGCAAATGTTGGCAAGAATGTGGAACCACTGGAACTCATACATTCCTAGGGGGAATGCAAAAGGTTGCAGGCACTTTGGAAAATATTATGGCAGTGCCTTATAGAGTTAAATATATGCATATGAGCCAGCCATCCTACTCCTAGCTCACTACCGAAAAGAAATGAGAACAGGTCCACAAAAAAACATGTACATGAGTGTTCATGCAGCATTACTCATAACAGCCAAAAACTAGGAACAACCTAGGTGTCCATAAATAGGACAATGGATAAACAAACTGGAATATCCATAAAGCAAAACATTATGCAGCAATAGAAAAGGAATGAACTATGACCATGTAACAACTTGGATGCATCTCAAAAACATGCTGAATGAAAGAAGCATTACCACAAAGGAGCACATACCCTATGATTCTACTTTCACGAAGTTCTAAAACAGTCGAATGTAACCTATGGTAGAAATATTTGAAATATCAGTTGCTTCGGCAGGGACGGTTAGGAGCAAAAAAACTCCCAAGAGACGGAGGTTAAAAAGTGTATAAAGTAAGTAGCTCACTGCCCCCGTCTTCCTTTGCCTTACACTTCAATGGCTTCGTTGCCATTCAGCTAGTTTCAGGAAGCTCTTGTCCTTGTCTCAGCAAATTTCTTTAAAAAAAAAAAAAAACAAACTTTTCTTTTCTTTTCTTTTTTAAAGATTTTTATTTATTTATTTGTCAGAGAGAGCACAAGCAGGGGGAACAGCAGAGGGAGAGGGAGAAGCAGGCTCCTCACTGAGCAAGGAGCCCGATGCAGGACTCAATCCCAGGACCCTGGGATCATGACCGGAGCCGAAGGCAGACGCTTAGCAACTGAGCCACCCAGGCGTCCCTGTCTCAGCAAATTTCACCTCCTGTACTGGCATTTTGGCCTTAGGGAGCTGACAGTTTGATGAATAACGTAAAGAATTAATCAGAGAGACCCAATCTGGAATAATATGTCTTGCTAACCTTCCAAATGTGTCCCAGGGGTCAGAAATCCAACTGGTCACTGTTTAAGAAAAAGTGCTAATAAACTAGTACTATAATAACATCAACAGACCTCAAAGAGATCCTGAAAGCTAGGATAAAATATATGATGTATAATACCATTTATGCAAATTTTACTTTATTTATTTTTATTTTTTTAAGACTATTTGTCAGAGAGACAGAGAGTGAGGAAGCACATAAGCAGGGGGAGAAGCAGGTAGAGGGAGAGGGAGAAGCAGGCCCCCCGCTGAGCAAGGAGCCCAATGCGGGTCTCGATCCCAGGACCCCAGGATCATGACCCGAGCCCAAGGCAGACGCTTAACCAACTGAGCCACCCACGCATCCCAATTTATGCAAATTTTAAAAGCATACATACAACACTGTTATTTTGATTGTAGAGCCGTGCATATTAATAAGAGTATAAACATACAGACAGGAAGCATATGCACCAACTTCAGTATGATGGCTGCTTCTGGGGAAGAGAGAAGAATAGGGCTGGAGAATAGTACGAAGGGGATATCAGTTACATCTAGATCTATTTACCATCTATCCATATTAAATAGGTAGTGGAAACAAATAAGGAATGTTGTTGAAATATGTTAAGTTTGGGTTGGGGTGGATATTTTGTTACAGTATTCTCTGTACTCTGTGTGTTTGAAACTTTTGATAGCCAACCACCATAGGAAGAGTGAGACAGACACCAGTCTTGTGGGGGCTGGCCTGCCCGCTCTGCTTCTGGTAGCATCTCTCCCAGCTCTGCCTGCCTTGAGGCATTTAACAGAAAAAAAGAAAACTATGTCCCACCAAGAGCCTTCTTACTAGCATCTTTGTGAAGGCAAGTCTCCTTTCTCCCTTAGCAAGTGTTCTCAAGAAAGTCTACTGATAACCACATCTTCCTTTTCCTGAATATTAACTTCTATCAACCTAGGAAATGGTGCTCTAGCTCAATACAGTTCAAGTCAAACCAGTCATGTCTGAACCACATCATTCTTTGGAACTTGAGCATAACCTTAAAGGTTCCTTCCTTAGAAACTCCCTTCCAACCTGGAGTTTCTAAGATGAATTTTTTTTTTTTCCAGAAGATTTTTCAACTTATGAGATGCTTTTCTCCTCAACCACCAATAGAACAATACCATCAGTTTTACCTATAGCTTTGGATTTTGTTTTTATTTTTTAATAATTTAACCTCTGGATGCTACTCTTGTTGCAAACAAAACAACTATTAAAAATAAACCGTTTATCTGGAAGCAGCATCTAGAATTTTCAAGGTCTCCCCTAACTATCAGTGAGTGAGGAGATTGCTTTATCTAGGACGTGGAGATGATTGGAGAAAGCACGATGCGCTATTACCAAAAAAGGTCCGGTTTCAAGATCAACATTAGTTTCCAACCAAATCCACTACCATCATTAGCATTCATTGATGATGGTTCAGATTATATGAGTGTCCATATTAAATGTGTGACTTGGATAGTCACCTAAACCTCTATGTATATTTTTTCAGGACACAGATCATGTTTCAGTTTATCATGTCATTTGCTTACTGATTTTGCTTGTTATCTGCCTCTCTGTTCCAGAATACATCTCCAAGAGAGCAAGGATCTCAGTCTGCACTATTCAATAACGTACAGCAAAGATCCAAGCGGGTGCCCATGGGACAGCTGGTGTTCAATGACTATTTGTTGAATAAATGAATGAATTTCTGCACCTCGTAATCCCTCCTTGCCAAATTCGTTGATTTGTCAGACATGCTCGCAGTCCAGATGAAATCATGGCATCCTTAGAAGTGTGGTTTAGGGGGAGAAGCTCGAGCCTTGGAATCACACAGTCCTGGGTTCAAAGGCCATTTCTGTATGTGTTACCTGTGGGGCATTTGCATGTTATTTGATCCTTCTGGGCTTGGTTTTTTTCACTGGTTAAGTGGAAATCCTGATGCCTACCTTGCAGAGCTGTTGAGAAGTTAAAAAAGATTCGTGCACTAAACATGCCCCTTCTCTTTCACAAGGAGACATAAGGGACCAACCAGCATTCTTTTTCCCTGTTAGAAGGTGGAGGTGTAAAGAAATGGCATTTAAGATTTCCACAGCAATTTGTTTCATCTTGTTTGAGTCCTGCTTTGTGGAGGATGGGGCTCAGCGTGAGGAAAAAAGGAATTGGGGTGGTTTCTCTTCAAGCTCCCTCTGCCCTGAGGTGTGAACGTCTGTTGTGAGTGAGTAGTGAAGAGGAGGAAGAGGGATGGAAAGCTCGGGGAGAGTCACCCAGGTCTGTCTTTGCCACAAAACGACCAGAAGGGGTTCTCTTTTTCTTATTGGTTTGTAAAGCCATTTATATATTCTGGAATAGTTCTTCTTTTATCTGTTGGGAGCATGCAAATACCTCTTTACGGTTTATGGTTAAATCTTTTCATTTTTTTCCTCGGTATTATTTGTCGTTTAGTTGTGTAATTGTTTATTGCTTTACAAGTTAAAAAAAGGTAAATAAAGCCCAATGTGAGCTTAAGAACAAAAACCAGGTAAATGGACATTTAACTGATAAATGAGTGTTTGTGAGGCTAATAGCTGCAGTTACTCTTTTTTCTACTTTGTGATATTTCATGAAACAAAAATAAAAGACACCAAAAAAACCTTTGGCCCTCATTCCTCTCACCACAAGGAGTAAAAGAGCTAGCTACACAAACTCCTTTTCTTTTCCCAATCTTAAACTTACTTTATTGAGGGCTATTGACCGCAGGATAAGAAAACTGCCTCTAAAAATGACTTGGAATTCTGGGGACATTCTTGGCGGAGACACCCAATCACAGGAACAGCCCCAGGCCAAGTTGTGAAAGAGGCTACGTGTCTCTGGGCGCCTCCATTCCTGAACCCCCACCCTGTCCTTTCAACATCTCCCCCCAGGCACCTGGCAGCCTCCTTGGATTCCCAAAGTCACCTCTATCAGCACGAGACACACATTCTTAGTCACGCAAAAGGAAGACTTACTAAAGGTGGACTCAACCCCAGAAGTGTTTACATTTTGGAAGTCTTCAGAGTGTGGGCAGAAAAAGACAAAGGAAACAGCCAGAATTCCTCAGCGGGGTCGCTCAACAGCCGTCGCAGAATGACCCAGGAGACCTCCCAGAAGGGCCCAACACTTCCACACCAACAGTGCTCCCGGAGTGTAGAGACCCCATCTTGTTCAACATCAGAGCCCAGCGGCGAGCCGGCCCGTGGTGCTTTGAGGGAAGCAAACAACTATGGTTTGAATGAATTAAATGACTTCCTGTCAGTCTCGTTCTGTGCCAGGCACTGTGGGAAGCCTGGGGGATCTGTGCGTGAGGAGAACACAGAGACTCCTCTCCTCGGGGAGCTTCCACTCTATGTATGTGGTGGTGAGGGGAAGGGGATGAGCGTGTTGAGAAGGTCTATAAGTAAAATAAGTAAACTTATATTATCTGTGACAATAAATACTTTGGAGATAAACAGAGCAGGAAAGGGGACTCGAAGGGGGGGGAGGGGCTGTTGCACTTTGACACAGGAAGGTCGCGGTGTCATTTGAGCAAAGAAGGTGAACATGAGGCCTTGTAGGGAAAACAGAACAGCAACTGGATGAATCCCCCTCAGCCCTCCAACATTCCCTGTCTTTGAAGACTGAACCTCTCAAGTTCTAAGAAGGCATTCTGCCATGTCCTGCTTCAGTAGTTTGCATACACTGTTCCCTTTCCCTGATACCTGCCCACCTGTCTTTTCTGCCTGGCCAATTCCTGCTTGTCCTGCAAGACCCATATCAGATGCCACCTCCCCTCTGAAACCTTCCTCAGAGCCTCCAGGCGCTAGTCATCGCTACTTCCTTTGCCCTCACGTAATACGGTGCTCACTTCTTACTAGAAGCTCTCAGTACTTTTCCTGGGGCGGCACACGTGTTTCTCAGAATCCTCACAACCAGGGGTAAGCTAACACTATCATCATCACTGTTGGATGTATAAGAAAACAGGTTCTAACAGGTTGAGTAACTTGGCCCTGGTCATCAGCTAGGTTTGGAAGACAGGACGTGAAAGTCAACAACCCACACTCCAAAACAAGGCTCTCCCCGCAACGCTGGGAGCCTCGCCTTGCACTGGGTAAATTGTACTTGTGTCAGACTTTTCTGCTATTTCTTGATTAACTTGAGGACAGACACCATTTCTGTTTGAATGGGGGAGGCGCTGTCTGGGGAGCTTTTGATAAATATTTGTTCAGAGAATAAAGGGATGCATTAGTCACCAACAGTTCAGGCATTCGTGTGGAATGTATTTTTGAGCGGGGGGCCTCCTGTGCTACCTCAATCATACCTTAGAGGGGACTGCTTGCTCCGCCTGACCCCGCCAGAACCAAGTAGGGCTGGGGAAGGGATTCTTTTGGTATTTGGCTATGGCCTCCTTTGCTCTCCTTTGGGTGCTCTTAGGGCAAGTGGTTTGCAACAGCTGGGGGAGCGCAGGTCAGCAATGGGCGGTGGAGTGCATGGTTGGACCCAAAGGCCCCTGAGCAGCCCAGACCCGGGGACTAAGCCCTTCTTCCGCATCCTAATTGCCTCTGAGTTTCTCTCCCAAACACCT